>NC_092046.1:116859859-117186919 GCF_003086295.3 Arachis hypogaea | reverse complement strand
CATAAGCCAATTGGGCAACATCTGTAGATACGAATAAAAGTATCAAAGTAAAAGTAGCATAGAAACATGAATTAAAGTAAATATTAAACCTGGATCGAGAGTCACTCTTAAAAACTAAGAGAAGTCCTAAATCCTAATCCTAACAGAGAGGGGAGAGAATCTCCCTCTCAAAACTAAATCTAAATCATGGAAAGTAATAAAAATGCGAGCTCTCTTTGAATGGATGCATTCCCCCACTTTATAGCCTCTAGTCTGTGTGTTCTGTACCTGGATCTGGGCCAAAAGGGCTTCAGAAATCGCTGGGGGCGTATTCTGTAAATTCTGATACGTGGCCTCTGTCACACGTCCGCGTGGGTCACGCGGTCGCGTCGGTCACGCGTCCGCATCGAATGCGCTATGCTCAAGTCGCGCGGCCGCGTCAGTCATGCGGCCGCGTCGCTGCTTCTTCGCTCCTGGCACGCGATCGCGTCGTCCATGCGATTGCGTGGATGCCAGTTTCTTCAAAACTCCGTTTCGCACTTTTCTTCCATTTTTGTACGTTTCCTTTTTCATCCTTTAAGTCATTCTGTCTTAGAAAATCTGAAACTACTCAACACACTAATCACGGCATCGAATGGAAATAAAGGTAATTAAAATAATTAATTTTAAAGCTTAGGAAACATATTTTTCACGTACATCACATAATAAGGAATGGAAAGTAAAACCATGCAATTAATATGAATAAGTGGGTGAAGGATTGAATAAATCATTTAAACTAAGCACAAAATAACTCATGAAATATGGGTTTATCACCAGCACTTCACCCTCTTCCTGGCGTTGGACACCCAAAAGGGAGCAGTTGGCATCCAATGCCCAAAAAGGAGTCCAAAGCTGGCGTTCAACCCCCAAGAAGGATACTAGCTTGTGGAGTCACCCTTAACTCAGCCCAAATACTCACCAAGTGGGCCTAGGAAGTAGATTTTTGCACTACAAGACTAGTCTATCTTATTTCTGTAATCCTTAGTTATTAGATTAGTATATATAGGAGAAGATCACCCATGTTTAGGATCTTCTACCTCATCTTCTTTCCCCACATTACTTTCGAACATTACTTTTCTGTACAGTATGAGTCACTGACCTCCTATGTTAAGGTTAGGAGCTCTACTAATTCTTATGGATTATAATATCACTATTTTATTTCAATCTATGCTTGATTCCATTCTAAGATGTATCTTCATTCTTCATCATAATGAATTGGGAGTGTAACTTGACCGTCATCCCTATTTCACATGGGTTCTTGCAAGTCCTTGACAGGATAGTACTGAACCACATGCTTGATTATACATATCTTAGACGACTAATCCATGACTTCGTTGGGTACTTAGAGACATCAGTGTAGCCGAGGTACGAGGTGATTAGGGCCTTTGTGGTATAGGCTAGAACCAAGACACAACATTCTCTGATCCGGAAGATCTGACCTTGTCTGTGGCGCTTTGAGTAGGATTACCAAGGGAATGGACTGCTAGAGCTTCATCCCGTTTAAATTGGATGACCGCTGACCCGGCGTTTGATCTGAAGCAGAGGAGATTAATGGCCGCTGACCCGGCGTTAATCATTTACAGCCTGCCATGGAATGAATCAATCAGAAGTTGGAGTAGATGGTGAGAAAAGTTGATCCAGAAGGAAGAAGTATCTCCGAAGCCTCAACCGTTCTCTCATCACTGATTTCACATCTATCTAGTAACATTTTATTTATTTATTCTATTTTATGCATTTTTCGTGACAACTATATTTTCTATCTGCCTGACTAAGATCTACAAGGTAGGCATTGCTTGTTCAAACCAACAATCTTCGTGGGATCGATCCTCACTCACCTGAGGTATTACTTGGACGACCCGATGCACTTGCCGGTCTATCTGTGCGAATATTGCAGAGTCAATTTCGTGCACCAAGCTTTTGGCGCCGTTGTTGGGGATTGTTCAAGTTTGACAAACTACCGGACTATCTTGTTGCTTAAATTAGGTACTTGTTATGGTTTATTTGCTCTTTTATTTGTGTTTCTTGTTTTCTTTGTTAAAAACTTTTTAAAACCTTTTCTTTTCTTTAGTAATATTTTTCTTTTGTTTGAGTCTTGTGTCAATCTTTAAGTTTTATGTCTTTTTAAGTCTTTTCTTTTCTTTTCTTTTCTTTTCTTTTCTAACTTTTCGAAAATTAGAGTCTTTGGTTTCAAAATTCTTAAGTTTGGTGCCTTTTTGGTGTTTCTTGGTTTTTCTTTTCTTCGGCTTTTCGAAAATTGTTCTTGGTGTTCTTCCTTGTATTCAAAATTGTTCTTGTTATTTTTCTTATTTGATTTTAAAAATTTTAAGTTTGGTGTCTTTTTGTGTTTGCCCTCCAGAAATTTTGAAAATCTTGTCCTTAGATTTCAAAAAATTTTAAGTTTGGTGTCTTTTAGTATTTGTCTTTTTAATTTTTTAACAAAAATTCAAAAATTCAAATTTTAAACTTTCTTGTTATCTTTTCAAATCTTTGTCTTATCCTTCTCTTTACATTTAAAAATTTATCTTATCTTGTTTTAAATTCAATTTTTAAAATTCAAATTTCAAATTCTTATCTTATCTTAATTCAAATTCAATATTCAAGCTTCAAGAATTCAAAATTCAATTTTCAAATTTTAAAATCAAATCTTTTAAATTTTAAATTTTTTAATCTTATCTTATCTTGTTTGATTCTTTCCTTTTAAATTCAAATTTCAAATCTTTTGTTTGACTTTCTCTTTTTAAATTCAAAATTTTTCAAAATCAAATCTCTTATTTTAATTTCAAATCTTCTTTTAAATTTGGATTTCAAAACCTTTAAATTTTTAAATCTTATCTTATTTTGTTTCTCTATCTTGATTCTTTCTTTCTAATTTTGAAATTTTAAAATCTTTATTTGACTTTTTCTTTCCAAATTTCGAAAATCTCCTCTTAAATCTTGTTAGTTAATTGGTTGTCATATCTTCTCTCAATCTTTCTTTTTCTTATTTTTTTGAAATTTCTAAAATAATTTTCTTTATTTTCAAATTAGTTTTATATTTTATTTATTTATTTTTGAAATTTCAAAAAAAAATATTTTCTTGTTTCTTTGGAATATCTCACTGGGAGCTCTCTAGACTTTAACATAGAGACTCCCACTTTTTTTTGTCTCTTATTTGCAGAGGAACACCAAAATTACTATGGATCAGAATGAGAGTACTCAACCCAGAAGATCCTTGGGATCTTATACAGCCCCCACTCCTGACTTATATGAAAGCAGCATTAGTATACCTCCTATTGGAATAGCTCATTTTGAACTCAACCCACAGTTAATCACTCTAGTGTAGCAAAACTGCCAGTTTCAGGGACTTCCTCAAGAGGAGCCCACAGAATTCCTTGTTGAATTCTTGCAATATGCTGACACAGTATATACTGACGGAGTAGACTAGGATGTCTACAGGTTGTTGCTCTTTCCATTTGCTGTGAAAGGCCAAGCAAAGAGGTGGTTAGATAATCAACCTAAATCAAGCTTGAAAACATGGAGTCAGCTGGTGGATAAGTTTTTGAATCAATACTTTCCCCCAAAGAAGCTGACCCAGCTAAGACTGGACATTTAAGGTTTCAAACAAGAAGATAATGAATCCCTTTATGATACTTGGGTGAGATACAGGATGATGCTACGGAAAGGAGACCAAGGACGAGCACTGCTCACAATCCTTGGAAGGCTCTAAAAAGATGCAAATGAATATTCATTTTGCTGAGATTTTGGAACAATGGTCTCTCTCTACTGGAAGAAACCTCTCTGATGCAAAGAGAGACGAATTGGTGCTGAGGTTACAGAAGGATTACATGATTATCAAGGTCCTGAAACCTCCACTACCCCCTGACAAAGGAGGTACTTCCATGCAAAGTACAATTCTGAAGTCTCCTCCCTTGGTGAAAACTCATACAGTTTCCCCAGACATCAAACTTAAGTTTGGTGTTGGGCAGTCACCACCCACCAAGGAGGAAGGTCCCAAGAAGAAGATGCATAGGGGATAGAGAAACAATACAACCCTTACCCTAACAAACAAGGAGAATCAAGCTCATCACACTAAAAGAAAGCTTGTTAGGAGGAATTCAAATCTGAGGGCACTAATCTCCTCCTCTTATCTCATGGAGTCATTTCTATTAACCAACTGAAAGAAGAGGAAGAAAGTCAACAATCAAGTGTCAAGCTAGTGATGGTAAAGAAGCGCTTGTTGGGAGGCAACCCAACCATGAGTAGAGTACTTCTATTCTTATTTCTTCTGTTTACTTTCATTTGAGTTTATTTTAGTTTATTTTCAGAGTTTTCCCTTGTTTTTTAATGTTTGTGATCTTGTGCAGTACTTAGAACAGAGACAAAGGCATTGAAAGATGAAGAATAGAACACCTTGGAGTAAGTCCCTTGCTGGCATTGAACGCCAGCTAAGGAGGCAAGAGGGGCGTTCAACGCCCCAAATGGGTAAGAAAGCTGGCGTTGAACGCCACACAGGGAGTCCCTAATGGGCATTCAATGCCCAAAGAGGAGCAGAGGCCTGGCATTGAACGCCAGGATGAGGCCCCCAATGGGCGTCCAACACCCTATATGGAGTATGAAGCTGGTGTTGAATGCCAACTAAGGAGCAGGAGCTAGGCGTTCAACGCCCATAAGGGGGTGGTGCACGAAATTGTGATCTCTGGCAATGGCTCCAAAACTTGGTGCTCTAATCTCAATTCATAATTTGTCACAACTTCGATACAACTAACCAGCAAGTGCACTGGGTCGTCCAAGTATTCTTAGTGATGGGCTTGTCCTCTTCAATGAGGATGTCTCCCTCTATGTCAATCCCAGCCGAATTGCAGAGGTGGAAAATGAGGTGAGGAAAGGCTAACCTTGCCAAGTTGGAGGACTTGTCAGCCACCTTGTAGAGTTCTTGAGGTATAATCTCATGAACCTCCACTTCCTCTCCAATCATGATGCTGTGGATCATGATGGCCCGGTCTATAGTAACTTAAGACCGGTTGCTAGTAGGAATGATTGAGCGTTGAATAAACTCCAACCATCCTCTAGCTACTGGTTTGAGGTCAAGCCTTCTTAATTGAACCGGCTTACCTTTTGAGTCAATTTTCCATTGAGCTTCTTCCACACATATGTCCATGAGGACTTGGTCCAACCTTTGATCAAAGTTGACTCTTCTAGTGTAGGGGCGTGCATTCTCTTCCATCATTGGCAAGTTGAACGCCAGCCTCACATTCTCCGGACTAAAATCTAAGTATTTCCCCCGAACCATGGTGAGCCAATGCTTTGGGTTCGGGTTCACACTTTGATCATGGTTTCTAGTGACCCATGCGTTTGCATAGAACTCTTGAACCATTAAGATTCCGACTTGTTGAATGGGGTTGGTGAGGACTTCCCAACCTCTTCTTTGGATTTCAAGTCGGATCTCCGAATACTCATTCTTTGAGTTTGAAAGGAACCTCAAGGATCACTTTCTTCTTGGCCACAACTTCATAGAAGTGGTCTTGATGGACCTTAGAGATGAATCTCTCCATCTCCCATGACTCAGAGGTGGAAGCAATTGCCTTCTCTTTCCTCTTTCTAGAGGTTTCTCTGGCCTTTGGTGCCATGAATGGTTATGGAAAAACAAAAAGCAATGCTTTTTACCACACCAAACTTAAAATGTTTGCTCGTCCCCGAGCAAAAGAAGAGAGAAAGAAGTAGAAGAAGAAGAGAAATAGAGGAGAGGGAGAGAGAGTTGGTTTCGGCCAAGGGGTGAAGAGAGGGTTGTGTTGTGTGAAAATGAAGAGGGAATGAGGGGTTTATATAGGAGTGGGGAGGGGTTAGGGTTCGGCCATACATGGTTAGGGACAGCTTGGTTTAGCCGCTTAGGCCAGGATTTTATTCCTTTAGGCCCTCCTATCCACTGATGCTCAAAGCCTTGGGATCCTTTTTATTTGCCCTTGCCTTTTGGTTTTAAGGGTTATTGGCTTTTTGCTCTTGCCTCTTGGTTTTAAGAGCTTTTGGCTTTTTCTGCTTGCTTTTTCTTTTTCTTTCTATTTTTTTTTGCCTTTTTTTTTTCTTTTTTTTTCTGCAAGCTTTGTTCTTTGCTGCTTTTTCTTGCTTCAAGAATCATTTTTATGATTTTTTAGATTATCAAATAACATGTCTCCTTATCATCATTCTTTCAAGAGCCAACATATTTAACATTCTTAAACAACAACTTCAAAAGATATATGCACTGTTCAAGCATACATTCAGAAAACAATAAGCATTGTCACCACATCAATATAACTAAACTAAGTTCAAGGATAAATTCGAAACTCATGTACTTCTTGTTCTTTTGAATTAAAACATTTTTCATTTAAGAGAGGTGATGGATTCATAGGACATTTATAACTTTAAGACAAAGTTATTAACTACTAATGATCATGTAATGAAGACAAAACATGGATAAGCACTTAGCATAGAAAACGAAAAACAGAGAAAGTAAGAACAAGGAATGAGTCCACCTTAGTGATGGTGGCGTTTCCTTCTTGAGGAACCAATGATGTCCTTGAGCTCTTCTATGTCTCTTCCTTGTCTTTGTTGCTCCTCCCTCATTGCTTTTTGATCTTCTCTAATTTCATGAAGGATGATGGAGTGCTCTTGATGTTCCACCCTTAGTTGTCCCATGTTGGAACTTGATTCTCCTAGGGAGGTGTTGATTTGCTCCCAATCGTTTTGTGGAGGAAAATGCATTTGAGGCATCTCCGGGATCTCATGGTGATGAGCTTCCTGCGCCTCTTGAGCTCCATGAATGGGCTCTCTTGCTTGCTCCATCTTTTTCTTAGTGATGGGCTTCTCTTCCTCAATGTGAATGTCTCCTTCTATGAAAGCTCCAGCTGAGTAACATAGATGGCAAATAAGATGAGGAAAAGCTAGCCTTGCCCCAGGAGAGGGTTTTTCGGCTATTTTGTAGAGTTCAAGGGAGATGACTTCATGAACTTCTACTTCCTCTCCAATCATGATGCTATGGATCATGATGGCCCGATCCACAGTAACTTCAGATCGGTTGCTAGTGGGGATGATGGAGCGTTGGATGAACTCCAACCATCCTCTAGCCACAGGCTTGAGGTCCAGTCTTCTTAGTTGAACCGGCTTGCCTTTGGAGTCAATCTTCCTTTGAGCTCCTTCCACACATATGTCCATGAGGACTTGGTCCAACCTTTGATTAAAGTTGACCATTCTAGTGTAGGGGCGCTCATCTCCTTGCATCATAGGCAAGTTAAACGCCAACCTCACATTTTCCGGACTAAAATCTAAGTATTTCCCCCGAACCATTGTAACATAATTCTTTGGATTCGGGTTCTTACTTTGATCATGGTTCCTAGTGATCCATGCATTGGCATAGAACTCTTGAACCATTAGGATGCCGACTTGTTGAATGGGGTTTGTTAGAACTTCCCAACCTCTTCTTTGGATTTCATGTCGGATCTCCAGATACTCATTTCTCTTGAGTTTGAAAGGGACCTCGGGGATCACCTTCTTCTTGGCCACAACATCATAGAAGTGGTCTTGATGAGCTTTGGAGATGAACCTTTCCATCTCCCATGACTCGGAGGTGGAAGCTTTTGTCTTCCCTTTCCCTTTTCTAGAGGATTCTCCGGTCTTAGGTGCCATCAATGGTAATGGAAAAACAAAAAGCTTATGCTTTTACCACACCAAACTTAGAATTTTGCTCGCCCTCGAGCAAGATAAGAAAGAATAGATGAAGAAGAAGAAAAAAATATGGAGAGAAGGGGGGTGATGCCAAGGCATCTTAGGCTAGTTTCACTAGTATTTTTCTGTTAAGTTTTAGTGGTTTTATGCATTTTCTTGAGCTTAAAGTAACCAAGAATGGTTAAAAGAATAACAAAGCAATGAACCATCCAAACAATATGATTTTGATGCAAATTCCATGAGTTTTAGTTATATTACTTGAATGCTATGAATGGAAGATTTCTCATGAAATTTTGCAAGACTTTGATGCATTTGTTTGGATGATTTCAGGGAAGAAGAGGCTAAGCAAGGAAGCAACAAAATCAATAAAGGAAGCTTGAATATCACATGTGGAGTTTAAGTTCCAGTTTAAGCCTAAACTGGAGCTTAAACGCCAGAATCATGAAGGCTAAGAAATGCTGGAATTGAAGTTTAACCTCCAGTTTAACCTTAAACTGGAGGTTAAACGCCAGAAGTGAGAAGGATACCAAGGGGGGCAGTTCCACGTTTAACCTCCAGTTTAACCTTAAACTGGAGGTTAAACGCCAGAAGTGGGAAGTGCACCAGGGAGCCATTCCACGTTTAAGCTCCAGTTTGACCTTAAACTGGAGCTTAAACGTGTTCGACCAAGAACTCTCCTCCAGGGCTGCCTTTCCCCCCTTCCACGTTTAAGCTCCAGTTTAACCTTAAACTGGAGCTTAAACGTGTTCGACACCTCCAGGGCTACCTTTCTCCTCTTCCACGTTTAAGCTCCAGTTTAACCTTAAACTGGAGCTTAAACGTGTTCGACCTCCAGGATGGCTTCCTCCTCTTCCACGTTTAAGCTCCAGTTTAACCTTAAACTGGAGCTTAAACGTGTTCGACCTCCAGGATGGCTTCCTCCTCTTCCACGTTTAAGCTCCAGTTTAACCTTAAACTGGAGCTTAAACGTGTTCGACCTCCAGTTATGCTACGATTTAGGAAATTGCACGATCGGCAAAATTCCTTCCGGCAAGTGCACCGGTTATCGTCAAGTAAAAACTCACAATAGAGTGAGGTCGAATCCCACAAGGATTGGTTGAGTGAGCAATTCGGATTAGAAGTGTGTTCTAGTTGAGCGGAATCAAGATTGAGATGAGAATTGCGGAATGTAAAAATGGCGGGAAAAGTAAATGACAAGAAATTGAAATGGCGGAATCTTAAATTGCATGAATTAAAGAGCAGAAACTAAATTGCTGAAATTAAAAGGGAATGGGGGTGATTGCATGAATTGAGTTGCAGAATGTAAAGAGAAGATGGAAATCAGAATTGGGGGATTCATTGGGTTATAGGAGATATTGAGATCTCCGAATCAAAACATGTTTATCTCTTCCTCAAGCAATGCGTTCATTGAATTTTGCTTGGCAATCTTATATGATTGGATCCCAATCCCTTGGCTCACCAATTCTCTCTAAAAATGAACAAATTCCCAATCCCTTGGTTTAAATGTTCATAAGAAGAGATGATGCTCGATCACTGATTATACCACACAGTTTCATGAACCACAATTTGGTAGGATTACATGTCACAATATCCATCCAAACCCCAATCCAATTCACTGTGAGAAAGCTTCTCTAGCATGAATCCTCCATTCCTTTCCCAAGGTTCCGAAGGATTCCAATTATGGGTAGTTTCTTTCCCAAGACAACTACCCAATGGAATTAGATCGAGAAGCTTTCTAACAAAATTCAAGAGAAAAGATTGAAGAAGAAGATAAACTATTATTGATTCATTGAATTACAATAGAGCTCACTAAACCCCCTACATAAACTTGATGTGCATAAACTTGATATGCTATGATTTAGGAAATTGCACGATCGGCAAAATTCCTAAATCGTAGCATAACTAGTTTATGCGCATCAAGTTTATGGCGCCGTTGCCGGGGATTGGTTTTCGATTGACAATTCTCAAATTGGAAGTTAACTAGATTGAGCATTTTTTTTCTGTTTTGAATAATTCAGTACAAGTTATTTGTTGAATTTTAATTTCTGCACTCGGTTACATGCTTTCTTTCTTTATGCCTTTAAATTCAAGCAACTAACTCACTGACTCACTAACTGTTTGAATTAATTCCTCAATTGCTCTAACCATACTCTTCCATTAACCAAGAGTATTTCACTTGTTTGTTGCCTGTGCTGTGTTCTTGTATGACAGGTAGGAGAGGAGAGACATCAACTCCTCCATATACCGAACCAGAGAGGACCCTTCATAGACTTAGAAGGGAAGCAAGAGGGAAGAGAGTAGTGGGAGAAGAGGAATCTGAAGGAGAATCTGAGGACAATTTTGAGGAAGCTTTAGATCTCAACATGGATAGAGAAGTTCACAACCATGAGAGAGCTGATGGAAACAATGCCATTCCTAAGAGGAGGGTTCTTAGTTCATACATAAACCCAACCTCTGGGAATTGTGGTAGCAGCATCCAGAAACCACCCATTCAGGCCAACAATTTCGAGCTCAAACCACAGCTAATATCACTTGTGGAGAATCATTGTTCATTTGGTGGAAGTGCTAATGAAGATCCCAACCAACATCTCACAAAATTCCTGAGAATTTGTGACACTGTGAAGTCCAATGGAGTCCAGGAAGATGCCTATAAACTGCTTTTGTTCCCATTCTCACTTAGGGACAAAGCAGCTAAGTGGCTGGAATCATTCCCAAGGGGGAGTCTAACAACATGGGATGAGGTGGAAAGCAAGTTTCTGGCACGTTTCTACCCCCCACAAAAGGTCAATAGGCTTCGATCTGAGGTTCAAACTTTTAGACAACAAGATGGTGAAACTCTCTACGAGGCATGGGAGAGATTCAAGGATTTGACAAGGAAATGCCCACCAGACATGTTCCATGATTGGGTGCAATTGCATATTTTCTATGATGGACTCTCTTATGAATCAAGGAAGGCTGTAGACCATTCATCAGGAGGTTCATTGAACAGGAAAAAGACTGTGGAAGAGGCCATTGAAGTGATTGAGACAGTGGCTGAGAATGAGTACTACTATGCATCAGAAAGGCACAACACTAAGGGAGTCATGGAGCTGAACCATGTTGATACAATTCTAGCCCAAAACAAGGTGTTTGCCAAGCAACTAGCAGAGCTTACCAGGCAATTAGAAACAAAGCAAGTGGCTGCAATACACACACAAGATCAAGAGGAAGTAAGCATTGAAGGAGGTGATTGGGAAGAGGCCAACTATGTGGAAAACCAACAAAGGCAATCATATGATCCACACTCCAACACTTACAACCCAGGATGGAAAAATCACCCAAACTTTGGGTGGGGGAACCAACAAACCCAACCACAAAACCACAAACCTTACAACCACAACCAACATAACAATTCCACATACCAAAACTCCAACCAAAGATCATACCAAGCCACACAAAACACTTACCCCCAACCATCATATCATAGCCAAAATAATCAACCTACCCAACTTAATCCGAACCAACAATTTCAAGATCAATTAAACCGGATAGAAGGAATGATGGCAACCATGAGTCAAGACATAACCGAATTGAAAAGCTTCAGGGATGATGTGAGAGCTACCTTAAGAAACCATGGTGAAAAACTCAAGAGGATGGAGTCTCAAGTAGGAGAGCTATCTCAACAGGCCGTCAAATCAACTGCAGTGTTCCCTAGTGACACAGAAAAGAATCCTAAAGGGGAACAAAAGAGAGTGAGATGGGAAGAATGCAAGGCCATCACCATATTGAAGGAAGTTTCAGAAGAAGAAGGAATCAGGCCCTCAGAGCAGGAGCCAGAAATCTTGAAGGAAGGTGTGGAAGAAGTTAAGCAGGAAAGTGGAACTGAGCAAGCCAAGGAACTGCAAAAAGGCATGCTAGAAATATACCAACCAAAAGCACCATTTCCTCAGAGGTTAGGAGGAGGTGAAAAAGGGAAAACCTATTCAAGGTTTTTAGAGACATTTAACTCTCTCCATGTCAATAGTCCCTTTCTTGAGATTCTCCATCAAATGCCTACACACATCAAGTATTTAAAGGAATTGTTAAGCAAGAAAAGAGTTTTGAAGGGAGGACAAACGGTAACAATGAACAAAGAATGCAGTGCTCTCATCAAGAAGGACACACTCTCTAAGAAAACGGACCCAGGAAGTTTTCATATCCCTTGCATCATAGGGGAAACAAAAATTGACAGAGGATTCTGTGATCTAGGAGCTAGCATAAATGTGATGCCTCTAACTCTTATGAAGAGGCTACAACTGAATGAGGTGAGATCCACTGATGTAATCATACAACTGGCTGACAAAACTCAGAAGCAAGCTGAAGGGGTAGTTGAAAATGTGCTGGTGAAAGTGGGGGATTATTACTTCCCCACAGACTTTGTCATTGTGGACATGGAGGAAAGCTACTTACACCCTATCATTCTGGGCAGACCATTTCTAGCCACTACTAGAGCGCTCATAGATGTAGAACAAGGAGAGCTAATTCTGAGAATACATGATGAACAGCTCATTTTCAAAGTTTTCAAACCTGCATCTGAGCCTGAACCAGAACCTGAAAAGCCTAAGGATGATAGTAGCCATCTGTGTTTGGAGGAAAGTAATCCAGCAGCTGAAACTCTAAAACAGTCCTTGGAAGGCAAACAAGAGTTGCAAGAGTTAAAGCCACAAGAATCAATGGAAACAGATCAGAAGGATCCTCCTGACATAAGGGTCAATGAAGAAATCCTCAAGAGAAAGGGAAGAGTGATAGGGAGATTGCCAAGAGGGTGGAGAAACAAGAAAATTCCCACTGAAGGTTTTTCTCCGGGAGATAACGTGAAATCAAGTCATTATCTGCCAATCCCACCTGGCCTCAAAACCATTCCTTCCCAGCTCCCTCAAGTGTTCACAATCAGGAAAGTTCTTTCTATGGAACATTTAGAGGTCATGAATGAATCAAGTGGGGACGTTTTCATAGTGAAAGGAGAAGACGTCAAGCACTACAATCCACCCTAACAAGGGACAACCGTCAAGCTAGTGACGTTAAAGAAGCGCTTCATGGGAGGCAACCCATGTTTTAATATCCTTACTTTTTTTGTTTTGTTGTGCATCTAATAAAGCATGGTTTCTTATGCATGAACTTGAATCCTCAGGACAACTGCTGAAAGAGTGCACTAAACATTGCATGTAAAATGCAATTTGTCTCTAAGTTTGGTGTGCCTGAAGGCACCCCAAATTTTATTCAAAATGCATTCAATTTTTAGTGCACAACCAAAGATTAAGTTTGGTGTTCCTCTTTGAACACGGTTCATGAAAAACACGAAGTTCCTCTGGATTTTGAAATTCATGACAAGTATACCATTCGCATGTTTTAATGCTTTGGTTTCAATTACTTAGGGTAGTAAATTTGTTTAGAATCAAAGAGCCAAGGTGACTATGATTTATTAGAATTAAGCACATTCATTAAGGACAACTAATATGGATTTCATGTCATCAGGAGACTTGACCAAACACTAAGTTTGGTGTCCAAATAATAAGTGTGCATACATATAGAAGTCACGGCTATAAGCTAATAAAGACAATCATTGATTTACATGTGCAAGTACTATTCATAATTCACATGGACCGAAAAATGATAGCAAACTTGTTTGTTTGTGCAGGTACAAAAGAAAAGACAAAAATGGAGGAAAAAGACAAAGGGAGGTACGGTGCTTGGTCAAAAAGGAAGTTCACAAGTCTTTGAAACTAACACATGGGAAAAGGAAGTTCTGCAAGAAAAGATAGCTACATGTACAACCTAATGCACCCAGAATACTTCCAAGAAAATGAAAAGCAATTCGTCCTTCTCCCTAATTCATATATTTACCATCAAGCCACCCTTCACAAACCACCCTAGCCGTCCATTTTTCACCTACAGGCACTATAAAGAACCACTTGAGGAACGAGCTCTACACCACCAAATCTCCTTCATGCACATTTTCTTTCATCATAGCATAACTATCTTTTGCCGAAAACAACCTCACCACACTTCCAACAACACTTCTTGCTTCACCTTGTCAACTTTAGCTTGTCACTTACCCCAAAACTAAAGAACCAATGGCAGCTTCATCTAGCCACAAAAGAAGAAAAGACAAGCAACCAATGGAGGAGAACAGGGAATTCGATGCAAGGAGATACAAATCAGTTTTCCATGAGATTCAAGCCGAATGGATGAGACCTAAAAGGGTACTAGCTGAAGTTCCCTTTGACCTTGAAAAGGATGAGTTCCCAGGTGTTTGGGAGAAGATCAAAAAGAGGAAGTGGGAGCTCCTGACTAAGCCAATCACAAAAATCAACATCAACTTGGTGAAAGAGTTCTATGCAAATGCAGTGAGGGAAGACTCAACCAAGAAACCCACATACAAAAGCTATGTGAGAGGGGTGGAAGTTGACTTCAGCCCCAAGGCAATCATGAAAACTCTTGGCCTGAAAAACATACATTTCAGCCAAGCGAGTTATGAGGAAAGGATGATAGGAGAACCTGACTACACGACTATTGCTGAAGATCTTTGTGCCATCAGAGCTGAATGGGTGAGAAAAACAAGAGGGGCTCCAAGAGTCTTGAGAAGGGGAGACCTAACACCTGAAGCTAAAGGGTGGTATGCAATAGTTAGGAGATCCATCCTACCCACTGCAAACTCTTCAGAAATAGTCCCTAAAAGAGCCATCTTGCTACATTGCATTATGGTGGGAGGGGAGATCAAAGTTCATAAACTCATTGCTGAACAGATACAAGAGTTTAGTGAGAAAAGTGACCCTGAATCCTGGCTCCACTTCCCTAGCACCATCATTAGACTATGCATCGATGCCCAAGTACCACTTGAGGATGAAAGACCTAATTGGCTATATCCTGGATTGGCCATAACTGCGTACAGAATGACTCTTGGCCCAACTCCTCCAAGACATACAAGAAGAAGAAATGAAGAAGGGCAACAAGTGGAAGCCGAGCAAGAAGCAGAACAAGAAGGACAGGAAGGAGAAGACAGAGAAGAAGAGCAAGAAGAGCAAGCAATTCCAGAAAGAAGACAACAAATTCCCAGAGACCCCATGGATATGAGCAGAATGCAGGAAATCATGGAAGGAATGTCTCAACAATACATGAGGTCTCAGGAGAGACAAGAGGACTTTCACCTAAAAATGATGGATATGCAAAGGAACTTTGAATCAAGATTCTTCGATCTGCAAAGGGAACAGAATTTACACTTACAGGAATCCTTCAGCCACATATGCCAACACCAAGATGCCAATGTCTTGGCAATCAAGGAAGCCACCACTTTACAGAATGCAAGATACTCAGTCCAAGCTGATTACAACATCAGTTTGCAAATCAAGCTTAACTACATAGGGGAACATCTACACAAGATGGACCCAGCATTCCCAGCTTTTGATGAGTATTTCAAAGGGAGGAAAGAAGGAGAAATAAACAAGGCAATGATCCTTGAAAAAGGAGTGGAAGAAACGATGAAAAAGGCTGGATTCTGGAAAAAGCTCATAAGAAAAGACAAAGGAAGCACAAGTGGTCAAAAAGAGGCAGGAAGCAAGAAGAAGCAGGATCCCAAGAATTAAGAAGAACCAAGCAATAAATAAGAGGTGGTCTTGTTCCTTAATAATCAAATGATAATTGGTGGATTGTCTTTATGAGCTTTCTTTCATCATAAGTCATTTAAGTGTTATGTGGAGTTTTTTTTTTAGTATGAGTGTCTGTTTACTGCTTTGAATAAAGTGAATGCCTAGATGTTTGGATATAACTTCACCTTCTTAAACAAGTGCTTGCCATGCTTGTTCTGTTTCCAAAAATAAAAGAAAAGTTTGAACAAAAGTAACTTGGCTAAATTAGTGACAAATCAAGTAGAATTAAGTGGTGGTATGCATGCTTGATTGTTTAGTCAGATCACTGGAATTAGAGTGTAAAATTATCATTTTTTGTGTAGAAATTGAAAACTGTCTATGGATCTTGATGAATAAATGTCTTTGGCCATGAAAAAGAAAGAAAAAGAAGAAGAAAAAGCCACTAAAATAAGGGCAACCAAAAAGCAAGAAAATTGAGAAAATAAGCTAGGCACCAATGGTTCGAACTTCTGAGACAAATGCCTGTGGTGTTTATGTATTAAGGATATGCTTGGATGAATAGGTTCTGAGGAGTGTTTCAACACTTGGTAACTTGGGTTAACTAACCCGGGATTATCAACCAAAAGTCCATTATCAAGAGCAACCTAAATACAAAACATTTAGTCACACAAAGAGGTGCTGGGCACCAATGTCTCAAGAAGAAATGTGAACTAAGATGCCTAAAGTGGATATGTGTAGTGCACTGATAAGAAAAAGAAAATGCCAAAGGCTTGTGCAACACATGACACTAAGCAAACAAGGAGCAAAGGAGCTCTAAGAAAAAGAAAAGAAAAACAAAGAAGAGAAAAGTGCCAAGGACATAAGAATAACAAGAGGCCATAGCAGTGTTTGATGGATGCAATGAAAAAGTGATAATCTTACCTGATAAGAATGAAAAAGTGATGCTGCAACTTTCTGCATAAAACCCTTCTGAGGAACTTCAAATGCTTGCTAATATAGCCAATGTAATTGCTTTTTGTTTCATACTTTCTTCTTAAATAACTCAGGACTTGCTTAGGGACAAGCAAGTATTAAGTTTGGTGTTGTGATGCCAAGGCATCTTAGGCTAGTTTCACTAGTATTTTTCTGTTAAGTTTTAGTGGTTTTATGCATTTTCTTGAGCTTAAAGTAACCAAGAATGGTTAAAAGAATAACAAAACAATGAACCATCCAAACAATATGATTTTGATGCAAATTCCATGAGTTTTAGTTATATTACTTGAATGCTATGAATGGAAGATTTCTCATGAAATTTTGCAAGACTTTGATGCATTTGTTTGGATGATTTCAAGGAAGAAGAGGCTAAGCAAGGAAGCAACAAAATCAATAAAGGAAGCTTGAATATCACATGTGGAGTTTAAGTTCCAGTTTAAGCCTAAACTGGAGCTTAAACGCCAGAATCATGAAGGCTAAGAAATGCTGGAATTGAAGTTTAACCTCCAGTTTAACCTTAAACTGGAGGTTAAACGCCAGAAGTGAGAAGGATACCAAGGGGGGCAGTTCCACGTTTAACCTCCAGTTTAACCTTAAACTGGAGGTTAAACGCCAGAAGTGGGAAGTGCACCAGGGAGCCATTCCACGTTTAAGCTCCAGTTTGACCTTAAACTGGAGCTTAAACGTGTTCGACCAAGAACTCTCCTCCAGGGCTGCCTTTCCCCCCTTCCACGTTTAAGCTCCAGTTTAACCTTAAACTGGAGCTTAAACGTGTTCGACACCTCCAGGGCTACCTTTCTCCTCTTCCACGTTTAAGCTCCAGTTTAACCTTAAACTGGAGCTTAAACGTGTTCGACCTCCAGGATGGCTTCCTCCTCTTCCACGTTTAAGCTCCAGTTTAACCTTAAACTGGAGCTTAAACGTGTTCGACCTCCAGGGCTGCCCTTCCTATCTCCATGTTTAAGCTTCAGTTTAACCTTAAACTGAAGCTTAAACGTGTTCGACTACATGACTCTCCAGGGCTGCCTTCTTCCATTTCCACGTTTAAGCTTCAGTTTAACCTTAAACTGAAGCTTAAACGTGCTTCTACAAAAGGCTTCACTGGAAGTGTCTGGCGTTTAAGCTGCAGTTTAAGCTTAAACTGCAACTTAAACGCCACTCTTGGAAAAGGTTTCTGAGCCAAAAATATTGCGGTTTAAGTTAGTCTTTGAGCACAAACATTAACTTAAACTTACTCTGGCATGAAACCCAATTGAATATCATGGTTTATGGGATTGGGCCTGAAGAATTGATGAGTCTGAAATTTCAATTTGTTGAGTCATGTATTATTATTTGATTATCACTAAGATGGCTCAATGAATGTTACAGAATTTGGATCAGCAGCCTCATCAAGATTATGGATCATAAACCCAAAGCAAAAGGAAAGCAGGGAGAGGCCTCAAAGCCCAAGAAACACAACAGAAGCTCAATATAGAAAGTGTATAAATAGGATAGAATTTAAGTTAGGGAGGACCTGGACCTTCACTTTTAGCTAGTTTTCATATCTTTGTAATTGAATTCAGAGCTATGACTCACTAAACCCCCTTTCATTGGGTTAGGGAGCTCTATTGTAATTCAATGAATCAATAATAGTTTATCTTCTTCTTCAATCTTTTCTCTTGAATTTTGTTAGAAAGCTTCTCGATCTAATTCCATTGGGTAGTTGTCTTGGGAAAGAAACTACCCATAATTGGAATCCTTCGGAACCTTGGGAAAGGAATGGAGGATTCATGCTAGAGAAGCTTTCTCACAGTGAATTGGATTGGGGTTTGGATGGATATTGTGACATGTAATCCTACCAAATTGTGGTTCATGAAACTGTGTGGTATAATCAGTGATCGAGCATCATCTCTTCTTATGAACATTTAAACCAAGGGATTGGGAATTTGTTCATTTTTAGAGAGAATTGGTGAGCCAAGGGATTGGGATCCAATCATATAAGATTGCCAAGCAAAATTCAATGAACGCATTGCTTGAGGAAGAGATAAACATGTTTTGATTCGGAGATCTCAATATCTCCTATAACCCAATGAATCCCCCAATTCTGATTTCCATCTTCTCTTTACATTCTGCAACTCAATTCATGCAATCACCCCCATTCCCTTTTAATTTCAGCAATTTAGTTTCTACTCTTTAATTCATGCAATTTAAGATTCCGCCATTTCAATTTCTTGTCATTTACTTTTCCCGCCATTTTTACATTCCGCAATTCTCATCTCAATCTTGATTCCGCTCAACTAGAACACACTTCTAATCCGAATTGCTCACTCAACCAATCCTTGTGGGATTCGACCTCACTCTATTGTGATTTTTTACTTGACGATAACCGGTGTACTTGCCGGAAGGAATTTTGCCGATCGTGCAATTTCCTAAATCGTAGCATAACTAGTTTATGCGCATCAGGGGGAGGTGTGTTTCGGCCAAGAAAATAAAAGAGGGTTGTGTTGTGTGAAAATGAGGAAGAATGGAGTGTTATATATAGGGAGGGGAGGGGGTAAGTTCGGCCATTTAGGGTGGGTTTGGGTGGGAAATTAATTTTGAATTTTGAAGGTAGGTGGAGTTTATGAGGTAGGTTTATGGGGAAGAGTGGATAGATGTGAGTGGTGAAGAAGTGATGGGGAAGAGAGATTGAGGTGATTGGTGAAGGGTTTTGGGGAAGAGTGTTTATGGG
Organism: Arachis hypogaea; assembly: GCF_003086295.3. Lineage (NCBI taxonomy): Eukaryota > Viridiplantae > Streptophyta > Magnoliopsida > Fabales > Fabaceae > Arachis > Arachis hypogaea. The sequence continues at coordinate 117,167,938 of NC_092046.1, read as the reverse complement.
ATTGTGTGAAAGAGGGGTGAGAAGAAGTGAGTGGAGGTAGGTGGGGATCCTGTGGGATCCACAGATCCTGAGGTGATCCTGTGGGGTCTACAGATCCTGAGGTGTTCAAGGATTTACAACCTTGCACCAAATTGGGCATGCAAAATGCCCTTGCACACAACTATGGGCGTTCAGCGCCAGATTGGTGCTTGTTCTGGGCGTTGAACGCCCATTTGTAGCCCATTTCTGGCGTTGAACGCCAGAACCATGCTTGTTCTGGGCGTTCAGCGCCAGCTCTTCTCCAAGGTGCATTTCTGGCGTTCAAACGCCCAGATGCTGCCCATTTCTGGCGTTCAGCGCCAGAACCATGCTCTGTTCTGGCGTTGAACGCCCAAAACATGCTTCTTACTGGCGTTTAAACGCCAGTAAGGTCTTCCTCCATGGTTTGATTTTTCTTCTGCTATTTTTGATTCTGTTTTCAATTTTTATATTTATTTTGTGACTCCACATGATCATGAACCTAATAAAACATGAAAAACAATAAAAATTAGATAAATAGACATTGGGTTGCCTCCCAACAAGCGCTTCTTTAATGTCAATAGCTTGACAGTGGGCTCTTATGGAGCCTCACAGATGTGCAGAGCTTTGTTGAGACCTCCCAACACCAAACTTAGAGTTTGACTGTGGGGGCTCTGGTTGACTCTGCAATGAGAGAAGCTTACTGTGCTTCCTCTCCATGGGTACAGAGAGAGATCCTTGAGTTTTAAACACAAGGTTGTCCTCATTTAATTGAAGGATCAATTCTCCTCTGTCCACATCAATCACAGCTCTTGCTGTGGCTAGGAAGGGTCTTCCAAGGATGATGAATTCATCCTCATCCTTCCCAGTATCTAGGACTATGAAATCAGCAGGGATGTAAAGGCCTTCAACCTTTACTAACACGTCCTCAACTTGTCCATAAGCCTGTTTTCTTGAATTGTCTGCCATCTCTAATGAGATTTTAGTGGCTTGCACCCCAAAAATTCCCAGTTTCTCTATTACAGAGAGGGGCATGAGGTTTATTTCTGAACCAAGGTCACACAGAGCCTTAAAGATCATGGTGCCTATGGTACAAGGTATTAAGAACTTTCCAGGATCCTGTTTCTTCTGAGGCAATGTCAGTTGATCCAGATCACTTAGTTCATTGGTGAACAAGGGAGGTTCATCTTCCCAAGTTTCAATACCAAATAATTTGGTATTCAGCTTCATGATTGCACCAAGGTACTTGGTAACTTGCTCTTCAGTAACATCCTCATTCTCTTCAGAAGAGGAATACTCATCAGAGCTCATGAATGGCATAAGGAGGTTTAATGGAATCTCTATGGTCTCTAGGTGAGCCTCAGATTCCTTTGGTTCCTCAGAGGGAAGCTCCTTATTGATCACTGGACGTCCCAGGAGGTCTTCCTCCTTGGGATTCACGTCCTCTCCTTCCTTTACAGGTTCGGCCATGGTGATCAATTCAATGGCCTTGCACTCTCCTTTTGGATTTTCTTCTGTATTGCTTGGGAGAGTACTAGGAGGAATTTCAGTGATCCTTTTACTCAGCTGGCCCACTTGTGCTTCCAAATTTATAATGGAGGATCTTGTTTCATTCATGAAACTCACAGTGGCCTTAGATAGATCAGAGACTAAGTTTGCTAGATTAGAAGTATTTTGTTCAGAGTTCTCTGTCAGTTGTTGAGTGGATGATGGAAAAGGTCTACTATTGTTAAACCTGTATCTTCCACCATTATTAAAGCCTTGTTGAGGCTTTTGTTGATCCTTCCATGAGAGATTTGGATGATTTCTCCATGATGGATTATAGGTGTTTCCATAAGGTTCACTTAAGTAATTCACCTCTGCTATTGCAGGGTTCTCAGGATCATAAGCTTCTTCTTCAGAAGATGCCTCTTGAGTACTGTTGGATGCAGCTTGCATTCCATTCAGACTCTGAGAAATCATATTGACTTGCTGAGTCAATATTTTATTCTGAGCCAATATGGCATTCAGAGTATCAATTTCAAGAACTCCCTTCTTCATAGGCGTCCCATTACTCACAGGATTCCTCTTAGAAGTGTACATGAACTGGTTATTAGCAACCATGTCAATGAGTTCTTGAGCTTCTGCAGGCATTTTCTTTAGGTGAATGGATCCACCTGCAGAAGTATCCAATGACATCTTTGATAGCTCAGATAAACCATCATAGAATATATCCAGGATGGTCCATTCTGAAAGCATGTCAGAAGGGCACTTTTTGGTCAGCTGCTTGTATCTTTCCCAAGCTTCATAGAGGGATTCACCTTCTTTCTATCTGAAGGTTTGAACATCTACTCTAAGCTTGCTCAGCTTTTGAGGAGGAAAGAACTTGGCTAAGAAAGCCGTGACCAGCTTGTCCCAAGAGTTCAGGCTATCTTTGGGTTTAGAGTCCAACCACACTCTAACTCTGTCTCTTACAGCAAAAGGGAAAAGCATGAGCCTGTAGACTTCAGGATCTACTCCATTAGTCTTAACAGTATCACATATCTGCAAGAATTCAGTTAAGAACTGAAAAGGATCTTCAGATGGAAGTCCATGAAACTTGCAGTTCTGCTGCATCAGAGAAACTAGCTGAGGTTTCAGCTCAAAGTTATTTGCTCCAATAGCAGGAATGGAGATGCTTCTTCCATGTAAATTGGAATTAGGTGCAGTAAAGTCACCAAGCATTCTCCTTGCATTATTGTTGTTGGGTTCGGCTACCATCTCCTTTACTTGTTCGAAATTTTCAATAAGGTTGTCTCTGGATTGTTGTAATTTAGCTTCTCTTAGTTTCCTCTTCAGAGTCCTTTTAGGTTCTGGATCAGCTTCAACAAGAATGCCTTTTTTCTTGTTCCTGCTCATAAGAAAGAGAAGAGAACAAGAAAGGAAGAGGAATCCTCTATGTCACAGTAAAGAGGTTCCTTATAGTTAGTAGAAGAAGAAAAGGAATAGGGGTGAAGAAGAATGAAGAATCCAAACACAAGGGTAAGGATAGGAGCAGTGATGTGAGATGAAGAGGGGTGTTAGTAGATGAATAAATAATTAGAAGGAGATGAGGGAGAAGGATTTTCGAAAATAATTTTTGAAAAAGAGTTAGTGATTTTCGAAAATAATTTTTGAAAAGTGTTAGTAATTTTTGAAAATTAAAATAAAAAATAAAAATAATTAGTTAATTAAAAAGAAATTTTGAAAAAGAGGGAAGATATTTTCGAAAATTAGAGAGAGAGAGTTAGTTAGGTAGTTTTGAAAAAGATAAGAAACAAACAAAAAGTTAGTTAGTTAGTCGAAGCAAATTTTGAAAAGATAAGAAGTTAGGAAGTTAGAAAAGATATTTTGAAATCAAATTTTTGAAAAAGATAAGATAAGAAGATATTTTTGAAAAGATATGATTGAAATTAGTTTTTGAAAAAAAAGATTTGATTTTTAAAATCACAATTAATGACTTGATTCACAAGAAATCACAAGATATGATTCTAGAACTCAAAGTTTGAATCTTTCTTAACAAGCAAGTAACAAACTTGAAATTTTTGAATCAAAACATTAATTGATGATGTTATTTTCGAAAATTATGAGATAAAATTAAGAAAAATATTTTTGAAAAATATTTTTGAAATTTTCGAAAATAACTAAGAAAAATGAAAAAGATTTAATTTTTGAAAAAGATAAGATTTTTAAATTGAAAATTTGATTTGACTCATAAAAACAACTAGATTTTTAAAAATTTTTGAAAAAGTCAACTCAAATTTTTGAATTTTTGAGAGAAAAGAGGGAAAATATTTTTTTGATTTTTAAATTTTTAATGATAAGAGAGAAAAACACTAAAAATGCTCAATGCATGGAAATTTTAGATCAAAATATGTGATGAATGCAAGAACACTATGAATGTCAAGATGAACACCAAGAACACTTTGAATGTCAAGATGAACATCAAGAACATGTTTTTGAAAAATTTTTAATGCAAAGAAAACATGCAAGACACCAAACTTAGAAATCTTTCATGTTTAGACTCTATGGATGCAAAAATGCACATGTAAAACAAGAAAAGATGCAAAGCAAGAAAATATCATGATCAAACAAGAAGACTTACCAAGAACAACTTGAAGATCATGAAGAACACCATGAATGCATGAATTTTCGAAAAATGCAAAATGAATATGCAATTGACACCAAACTTATAACATGACACATGACTCAAACAAGAAACATGAAAAATATTTTTGATTTTTATGATTTTATGAAATTTTTTGTATTTTCTTTTAATTTTTTCGAAAATCATTTTGAAAAAGAAAAATAAGGATTCCAAAATTTTTAATATGAATTCCAGGAATCTTATGCTCTTTAGTCTAAAGCTCCAATCAAAGGGTCAGGCATGGCTTAATAGCCAGCCAAGCTTTAGTATGTAACTCAGACATGACACGCCTGACATGCCCTACAGAGGAATTAGACATGGCTTTACAGCCAGCCGGGCTTCAACATGCTTCTTGAAATACTAGAATTCATTCTTAAAAATTCTGAAGAAAAATATATTTTTGAAAACATTTTTATTTTTAAAAAAAAAAATTTTTTCGAAAACAAAGGAGAAATTTTTTGAAAGATTTTTTTGAAAAATTTTTGAAAACTTTTTGAAAAGAAAACGAAAAGAAAGTTACCCAATCTGAGCAACAAGATGAACCGTCAGTTGTCCAAACTCGAACAATCCCCGGCAACGGCGCCAAAAACTTGGTGCACGAAATTGTGATCTCTGGTAATGGCTCCAAAAACTTGGTGCTCTAATCTCAATTCATAATTTGTCACAACTTCGATACAACTAACCAGCAAGTGCACTGGGTCGTCCAAGTAATAAACCTTACGTGAGTAAGGGTCGATCCCACGGAGATTGTTAGTATGAAGCAAGCTATGGTCACCTTGTAAATCTCAGTCAGGCGGATATAAAATAGTTATGGAGTTTTCAAAAATAAATAATAAACTAAGGATAGAAATACTTATGTAAATCATTGGTAAGAATTTCAGATAAGCGTATAGAGATGCTTTCGTTCCTCTGAACTTCTGCTTTCCTGCTGCCTTCATCCAATCAATCCGACTCCTTTCCATGGCTGGCTTTATGCAAGGGTATCACCGTTGTCAATGGCTACATCCCATCCTCTTGTGAAAATGGTCCAAATGCTCTGTCACAGCACGGCTAATCATCTGAGGTTCTCGATCATGCTGGAATAGGATTCACCCTCCTTTTGCGTCTGTCACTACGCCCAGCACTCGCGAGTTTGAAGCTCGTCACAGTCATTCAATCCCAGAATCCTACTCAGAATACCACAGACAAGGTTTAGACCTTCCGGATTCTCATGAATGCCGCCATCAATCTAGCTTACACCACGAAGATTCTGATTAAGAGATCTAAGAGATAATCATTCAATCGAAGGTAGAACGGAAGTGGTTGTCAGGCACACGTTCATGGGGAATGATGATGATTGTCACGTTCATCACATTCAGGTTGAAGTGCGAATGAATATCTTAGAAGCGGAATAAGTTTAATTGAATAGAAAATAGTAGTACTTTGCATTAATCTTTGAGGAACAGCAGAGCTCCACACCTTAATCTATGGAGTGTAGAAACTCTACCGTTGAAAATACATAAGTGAAAGGTCCAGGCATGGCCAAATGGCCAGCCCCCAAAACATGATCTAAGATAGCATACAACTGATCAAAGATATCTAATACAATAGTAAGAAGTCCTATTTATAATAAATTAGCTACTAGGGTTTACAGAAGTAAGTAATTGATGCATAAATCCACTTCCGGGGCCCACTTGGTGTGTGCTTGGGCTGAGCTTAAAGTCTACACGTGGAGAGGTCATTCTTGGAGTTGAACGCCAGCTTTTGTGCCAGTTTGGGCGTTGAACTCCACTTTTCAACTTGTTTCTGGCGCTGGACGCCAGAATTGGGCAGAGAGTTGGCGTTGAACGCCAGTTTTCGTCATCTAAACTCGGACAAAGTATAAACTATCATATATTTCTGGAAAGCCCTGGATGTCTACTTTCCAACGCAATTGGAAGCGCGCCATTTTGAGTTCTGTAGCTCCAGAAAATCCACTTTGAGTGCAGGGAGGTTAGAATCCAACAGCATCAGCAGTCCTTCTTCAACCTCTGAATCTGATTTTTGCTCAAGTCCCTCAATTTCAGCCAGAAAATACCTGAAATCACAGAAAAACACACAAACTTATAGTAAAGTCCAGAAATGTGAATTTAGCATAAAAACTAATGAAAACATCCATAAAAGTAACTAGATTCTACTAAAAACATACTAAAAACAATGCCAAAAAGCGTATAAATTATCCGCTCATCAGGGGGCAAGGAATTCGATTCCCTAGCCTCTCAGGACCAGTGGGTCCCACAGAATCTCCACCTACCCCACCTACCTCACCCTCTATCTCTCCCTCTTTCTTCTTCTTCTACTCTGTTCTTCCCTTTTTGTTCTTATTTGCTCGAGGACGAGCAAAGTTCTTAAGTTTGGTGTTGCAAAAGCTTTGCTTTTTTACTTCTACCATCCCTAAGTATGGCACCAAAGACTGGTGAAAAGCTCAAGAAAGAGGAAGGGAAAGACACTTGCCTCCCCTTCCCTTACCTCATATGTCACTTATGCAATTCAGCTAGAATTATCATAGAAGGAGACATTCCCATTGAGGAGGACAAGCCCATCACTAAAAGAAGGATGGAGCATGTTAGAGAGCCTACACATGCACCTCAACAAGAGCATGTGGAGCCACCTCAACAAGAGATCCCTGAGATGCCTTAAGGGATGTACTTTCCTCCCCAAAACTATTATGATCAACTTAACACCTCAATAGGGGAGCTAACTTCAAATGTGGAGCAACTGAGGGTGGAGCATCAAGACCACGCCACTATCCTCCATGAAATAAGGGAAGAACAACAGAGTCAATAAAGAGACATAGAGTAGCTTAAACGCTCCATTGGATTCACTAGAGGGATTAGTAGCCGCCGTTACTAAGGTGGTCTCGTTCCCTTAGTCACCTTGCCTAAGTTATTTTTCTCTGTTTTCCATTAGGCGTTATATCTTATTGTTTATTTTTAGTGCATGATCATCTTTATTTATGTCTTAAAGCTATAAATTATTCCAAGCATCTCTCACCATACTTAAAAGAAAAATTTTATTTGAAAGAGAAAAGGGAGATACTTGAATTTCGAGTTATATCATAAGAATAGTTCAATTATCTTGATGTGGTGGCATTACTTTTACTTTCTGAATGTATGAATAAATAGTGCATATTTGATGTTGGAGTTAAGAATGTTGGATCTTGAAAGAATGATAAAAAAGAAGTATTATTGGTAATCTGAAAAATCCAAAAAGATTAATTCTTGAAGCAAGAAAAAGCAGCAAAAAAGCAAAAAAAGCAATAAAAGAAAAAAAAATATATAAATGCGAAAAAAAGCAAAAGAAAAAGAAAAAGCCAATATATCTTTAAACTAAAAGGCAAGAGCAAGGGTCCAAGGCTTTGAGCATCAATAGTTATGAGGGCCTAAAAGAAACAAAATATTGGCCTAAACAGTTCAAATGAGCTGCTTCCCTAATTATATGCTTATGGTGTGAAGGTGTCAAGTGAAAAGCTTAAGGCTGAGCAGTTAAAGTCATGATCCAAAGAAAAAAGAGTGTGCTTAAGAACTCTGGACACCACTGGCTGGGAATTCTAGCAAAGCTAAATCACAATCCTAAAGGGTTCACCCAGTTAAGTGTTTGTGGCGTTTATGTATCCGGTGGTAATATTGGAAACCAAAGCGCTTAGGGTCATGGCCAAGACTCAAAAGAAGCTGTGTTCAAGAATAAAAAAGAACTAAACTAGGAGAGTTAATAATATCATCTGAATTCTGAGTTCCTAAAGATGCCAATTATTTTGAGCTTCAAAGGAAAGTAAGATGCCAAAACTATTCAGAAGTGAATAGCCACTAGTCCCGCTCATCTAATTGAAACTGAGTGTTATTGAAAACTCTGAGATTTATTGTATCCTTCTCTTCTTTATAATCCTACTTTGTTTTTGGTTGCTTGGGGACAAGCAACAGTTTAAGTTTGGTGTTCTGATGAGCGGATATTTTATACACTTTTTGGCATCATTTTCATATAGTTTTTGTTATGTTTTGTTTAAGTTTTACTATATTTTCATAGGTTTTAGTGTAAAATTCATATTTTTGGATTCTACTTTGAGTTTGTATGTTTTATGATGATTTCAAGTATTTTCTAGCTGAAATTGAGGAGCTTTGGAAAAGTCTGAGTCAGAGACAGAGAAAGGACTACAAATGCTGTTGGATTCTAACCTCTGTGCACTCGAAGGAGCATTTTTGGAGCTACAAAAGTCCAAATGGCGCGCTCTTAACGGAATTGGAAAGTTAACATCCAGGACTTTCCAGAAATATATAATAGTCTATACTTTGCTCTGGAAATGAAGGTCCAAAACTGGCGTTCAACGCCAGCACTTCAACCTCTTCCTGGCGTTGGACGCCCAAAAGGGAGCAGCTGGCGTCCAACACCCAAAAAAGAGTCCAAAGCTGGCGTTCAATGCCCAAAAAGGGTACTAGCTCGTGGAGTCACCCTTAGCTCAGCCCAAACACTCACCTAGTAGGCCCAAGAAGTGGATTTTCGCACTACAAGACTAGTCTATCTTATTTCTGTAATCCTTAGTTATTATATTAGTATATATTAGAGAAGATCACCCATGTTTAGGATCTTCTACCTCATCTTCTTCCCCCACTTTACTTTCGAACATTACTTTTCTGTATAATATGAGTCACTGACCTCCTAGGTTAAGGTTAGGAGCTCTACTGATTCTTATGGATTAATAATATCACTATTTTATTTTCAATCTATGCTTGATTTCATTCTAAGATGTATCTTCGTTCTTCATCCTAATGAATTGGGAGTGTAACTTGACCATCATCCCTATTTCACATGGGTTCTTGCGAGTCCTTGACGGGATAGTACTAAACCACAAGCTTGATTATACATCTCTTAGATGACTAATCCACGACTTCGTTGGGTACTTGGTGACATCAGTGCAGCCGAGGTGCGGGGCGATTAGGGCCTTTGTGGTATAGGCTAGAACCAGGATGCAACATTCTCTGATCCAGAAGATCCGACCTTGTCTGTGGCGCTTTGAGTAGGATCACTGATGAGCGGATAATTTATACGCTTTTTGGCATTGTTTTTAGTATGTTTTTAGTAGGATCTAGTTACTTTTAGGGATGTTTTCATTAGTTTTTATGTTAAATTCACATTTCTGGACTTTACTATGAGTTTGTGTGTTTTTCTGTGATTTCAGGTATTTTTTGGCTGAAATTGAGGGACTTGAGCAGAAATCAGATTCAGAGGTTGAAGAAGGACTGCTGATGCTGTTGGATTCTGACCTCCCTGCACTCAAAGTGGATTTTATGGAGCTACAGAACTCCAAATGGCGCGCTTCCAATTGCGTTGGAAAGTAGACATCCAGGGCTTTCCAGCAATATATAATAGTCCATACTTTGGTCAAGAATAGATGACGTAAACTGGCGTTCAATGCCAGCTTTCTGCCCAAATCTGGCGTCCAGCGCCAGAAAAGGAGCCAAAACCAGAGTTGAACGCCCAAACTGGCACAAAAACTGGCATTCAACTCCAAGAAGGACCTCTACACGTGCAACACTCAAGCTCAGCCCAAGCACACACCAAGTGGGCCCCGAAAGTGGATTTATGCATCAATTACTTACTTTTGTAAACCCTAGTAGCTAGTTTATTATAAATAGGACCTTTTACTATTGTATTAGGCATCTTTGATCAGTTGTATGCTATCTTAGATCATGTTTGAGGGCTGGCCTCTCGGCCATGCCTGGACTTTCACTTATGTATTTTTAACGGTAGAGTTTCTGCACTCCATAGATTAAGGTGTGGAGCTCTGCTGTTCCTCAAAGATTAATGCAAAGTACTACTGTCTTCTATTCAATTCATCTTGTTTCGCTTCTAAGATATTCATTCGTACTTCAATCTGAATGTGATGAACGTGACAATCATCATCATTCCCTATGAACGCGTGCCTGACAACCACTTCCGTTCTACCTTCGACTGAATGAGTATCTCTTAGATCTCTTAATCGGAATCTTCGTGGCGTAAGCTAGAATGATGGCGGCATTCAAGAGAATCCAGAAGGTCTAAACCTTGTCTGTGGTATTCCGAGTAGGATTCAATGACTGAATGACTGTGACGAGTTCCAAACTCGCGATTGCCGGGCGTAGTGACAGACGCAAAAGGATAGTAAATCCTATTCCAACATGATCGAGAACCGACAGATGAATAGCCGTGCCGTGACAGGGTGCGTTGACCATTTTCACTGAGAGGATAAGATGAAGCCATTGACAAGGGTGATGCCTCCAGACGATTAGCCGTGCCGTGACAGGGCATTTGGATCATTTTCCCGAGAGAAGACCGAAAGTAGCCATTGACAATGGTGATGTATCACATAAAGCCAGCCATGGAAAGGAGTAAGACTGACTGGATGAAGATATCAGGAAAGCAGAGGTTCAGAGGAATGAAAGCATCTCCATTCGCTTATCTGAAATTCTCACCAATGAATTACATAAGTATTTCTATCCCTATTTTATTAATTAATTTCGAAAACTCCATAACCATTTGATATCCACCTGACTGAGATTTACAAGGTGACCATAGCTTGCTTCATACCGACAATCTCTGTGGGATTCGACCCTTACTCACGTAAGGTATTACTTGGACGACCCAGTGCACTTGCTGGTTAGTTGTGCGAAGTTGTGAACCATGGTATTGGCATCATGTTTTTGGCGCCATTACCAGGGAAAGAAAGAGCGATGAATTTTACATAATTAAAGTGTAATCACAATTTCTGTGCACCAAGTTTTTGGCGCTGTTGCCGGGGATTGTTCGAGTATGGACAACTGACGGTTCATCCTGTTGCTCAGATTAGGTAATTTTCTTTTTATTTTGTTTTCAAAAATATTTCTAAAATTTTCTCACCTGTTTTCGAAAAAAAAAATTTTTATTATTCAAAATTTTTAAGAATGAATTCTAGTGTTTCATGAAGCATGTGAAGCCTGGCTGGCTGTAAAGCCATGTCTAAATTCTTTTGGACTGAGGCTTCCAAACCATCAGCATAGAGGCAAGTTACTTCGATAAGTAATGAGCAGTATATTCTCTTATGTTACATGCTAAACCTTGGCTGGCCATTGGCCATGTCTAGTGTTTTGGACCGGAGCTTTCATTGAAAGCTTGGCTGGCTAGTGAGCCATGTCTAATTCCTGGACTGAAGCTTTAGACTAAGAATGTAAGATTCCTGGAATTCATATTAAAAATTTTGGAATCCTTATTTTTGTTTTTCATAATAATTTTCGAAAAAAAAAATCCAAAAAAATTAGAAAATCATAAAAATCAAAAATATTTTTCTGTTTCTTGTTTGAGTCTTGAGTCATGTTATAAGTTTGGTGTCAATTGCATGTGCATCTTACATTTTTCGAAAATTTCATGCATTCATAGTGTTCTTCATGATCTTCAAGTTGTTCTTGGTAAGTCTTCTTGTTTGATCTTGATGATTTTTTGTTTTGTGTTGTTTGGTGTTTTTCATATGCATTCTTGAATTCTTAGTGTCTAAGCATTAAAGAATTCTAAGTTTGGTGTCTTGCATGTTTTCTTTGCATTAAAAATTTTTCAAAAATGAGTTCTTGATGTTCATCTTGGTCTTCATAGTGTTCTTGGTGTTCATCTTGACATTCATAGCATTCTTGCATGCATCACATGTTTTGATCTAAAATTCTCATGCATTGCATCATTTTTCTTGTTTTTCTCTCTCATTATTAAAAATTCAAAAATCAAAAAAATATCTTTCCCTTTTTCTCTCTTAAAATTTCGAAAATTAGATTTGACTTTTTCAAAAAATTTTAAAAATCTAGTTGTTTTTATGAATCAAATCAAATTTTCAATTTAAAAATCTCACCTTTTTCAAAATCTTTTTCAAAAATCAAATCTTTTTCAAATTTCTTAAGTTATTTTCGAAAATTCCAAAAATATTTTTCAAAAATCTTTTTCTTATTTTTATCAAATAATTTTCGAAAATAACAATAACAATTAATGTTTTGATTCAAAAATTTCAAGTTTGTTACTTGCTTGTTAAGAAAGATTCAAACTTTAAGTTATAGAATCATATCTTGTGATTTCTTGTGAATCAAGTCGTTAATTGTGATTTTAAAAATCAAATCTTTTTCAAAAACTAATTTCTATCATATCTTTTCAAAAATATCTTCTTATTTTATCTTTTTCAAAAATTTGATTTCAAAATATCTTTTCTAACTTCCTAACTTCTTATCTTTTCAAAATTTGTTTCAACTAACTAACTAACTTTTTGTTTGTTTCTTATCTTTTTCAAAACTACCTAACTAACTCTCTCTCTCTCAATTTTCGAAAATATCTTCCCTCTTTTTCAAAAATTTTTTTTTTATTAACTAACTATTTTTATTTTTGATTTTAAAATTTTTCAAAAAAAAAATACTAACCTTTTTCAAAAACTATTTTCAAAAATCACTAACTCTTTTTCAAAATTTATTTTCGAAAATTCCTTCTCTCTCATCTCCTTCTATTTATTTATTCATTCACTAACATCTCATCTCAGATCTCTGCCCTCCTCACAGTTGTGTTTCTTTCTTTACATCACATTCTTTGTCTTCTTCTTTTCTTCTACTAACACAAGGACCTCTATACTGTGGTATAAAGGATCCATATTATTATTATTTTTTCTGTGCCTTCTTCTTTGTCATATGAGCAGGAGCAAGGACAAGAATATTCTTGTTGAAGCAGATCCAGAACCTGAAAGGACTCTGAAGAGAAAACTAAGAGAAGCTAAATTACAACAATCTAGAGATAACCTTTCAGAAATTTTCGAACAGGAAGAGGAGATGGCAGCCAAAAATAATAATAATGCAAGGAGGATGCTTGGTGACTTTACTGCACCTAATTCCAATTTACATGGAAGAAGCATCTCCATTCCTGCCATTGGAGCAAACAACTTTGAGCTGAAACCTCAATTAGTTTCTCTGATGCAGCAAAATTGCAAGTTTCATGGACTTCAATCTGAAGATCCTTTTCAGTTCTTAACTGAATTCTTGCAGATCTGTGATACTGTTAAGACTAATGGAGTAGATCCTGAAGTCTACAGGCTCATGCTTTTCCCTTTTGCTGTAAGAGACAGAGCTAGAGTGTGGTTGGACTCTCAACCCAGAGATAGCCTGAACTCTTGGGATAAGCTGGTCACGGCTTTCTTAGCCAAGTTCTTTCCTCCTTAAAAGTTGAGCAAGCTTAGAGTGGATGTTCAGACCTTCAGACAGAAGGAAGGTGAATCCCTCTATGAAGCTTGGGAAAGATACAAGCAGCTAACCAAAAAGTGTCCTTCTGACATGCTTTCAGAATGGACCATCCTGGATATATTCTATGATGGTTTATCTGAGCTATCAAAGATGTCATTGGATAATTCTGCAGGTGAATCCATTCACCTAAAGAAAACGCCTGCAGAAGCTCAAGAACTCATTGACATGGTTGCAAATAACCAGTTTATGTACACTTCTGAAAGGAATCCTGTGAATAATGGGACGCCTATGAAGAAGGGAGTTCTTGAGGTTGATACTCTGAATGCCATATTGGCTCAGAACAAAATATTGACTCAGCAAGTCAATATGATCTCTCAGAGTCTGAATGGAATGCAAGCTGCATCCAACAGTACTCAAGAGGCTTCTTATAAAGAAGAAGCTTATGATCCTGAGAACCCTGCAATAGCAGAGGTGAACCTTATGGAAAAACCTATAACTCATCATGGAGAAATCATCCAAATTTCTCATGGAAGGATCAAAAGCCTCAACAAGGCTTTAATAATGGTGGAAGAAACAAGTTTAACAATAATAAACCTTTTCCATCATCCATTCAGCAACAGACAGAGAACTTTGAACAAAATACTTCTAATTTAGCAAACTTAGTCTCTGATCTATCTAAGGCCACTGTGAGTTTCATGAATGAAACAAGGTCTTCCATTAGAAATTTGGAAGCACAAATGGGCCAGCTGAGTAAGAGGATCACTGAAATCCCTCCTAGTACTCTCCCAAGCAATACAGAAGAGAACCCAAAAGGAGAGTGCAAGGCCATTGACATAAGCACCATGGCCGAACCCAAAGAAGGAGAGGAGGACGTAAATCCCAAGGAGGAAGACCTCCTGGGACATCCAGTGACCAATAAGGAGCTTCCCTCTGAGGAACCAAAGGACTCTGAGGCTCATCTAGAGACCATAGAGATTCCATTGAACCTCCTTATGCCCTTCATGAGCTCTAATGAGTATTCCTCTTCTGAAGAGAATGAGGATGTTACTGAAGAGCAAACAGCCAAGTTTCTTGGTGCAATCATGAAGCTGAATGCCAAATTATTTGGCATTGATACTTGGGAAGTTGAACCTCCCTTGTTCATCAATGAACTAAGTGATCTGGATCAACTGACATTGCCTCAGAAGAGACAGGATCCTGGAAAGTTCACAATACCTTGTACCATAGGCACCATGATCTTTAAGGCTCTGTGTGACCTTGGTTCAGGAATAAACCTCATGCCCCTCTCTGTAATAGAGAAACTGGGAATCTATAGGGTGCAAGCTGCTAAAATCTCATTAGAGATGGCAGACAATTCAAGAAAATAGGCTTATGGACAAGTAGAGGACGTATTAGTAAAGGTTGAAGGCCTTTACATCCCTGCTGATTTCATAGTCTTGGATACTGGAAAGGAAGAGGATGAATCCATCATCCTAGAAAGACCTTTCCTAGCCACAGCAAGAGCTGTGATTGATGTGGATAGAGGAGAATTGATCCTTCAATTGAATGAGGACAACCTTGTGTTTACAACTCAAGGATCTCTCTCTGCATCCATGGAGAGGAAGCAGAAGAAGCTTCTCTCAAAGCAGAGTCAAACAAAGCCCCCACAGTCAAACTCTAAGTTTGGTGTTGGGAGGCCACAACCAAACTCTAAGTTTGGTGTTGAACTCCTATATCCAAACCCTAAGTTTGGTGTTGGAGAGTCTCAACAATACTCTGAACATCTGTGAGGCTCCATGAGAGCCCACTGTCAAGCTATTGACATTAAAGAAGCACTTGTTGGGAGGCAACCCAATTTTTATTTATCTAACTATATTTTTCTTAGTTATATGTCTTTGTAGGTTCATGATCATGAGGAGTCACAAAATAAATATAAAAATTAAAAACGGAATAAAAAAAAAGCAGAAGAAAAATCACACCCTGGAGGAAGCATCTGCCTGGCGTTCAACGCCAGAACAGAGCATGGTTCTGGTGCTGAACGCCCAGAACAAGCATGGTTCTGGCGTTCAACGCCAAAAATGGCAACAAATGGGCGTTGAACGCCCAAAATGGGCACCAACCTGGCGCTGAACGCCCAGAGTTGTGTGCAAAGGCATTTTACATGCCTAATTGGTGCAGGGATGCAAATCCTTGACACCTCAGGATCTGTGGATCCCACAGGATCACCTCAGGATCTGTGGACCCCACAGGATTCCCACCTACCTCCACTCACTTCTTCTCACCACTCTCTTTCACACAACCCCATAAACACTCTTCCCCAAAAACCCTTCACCAATCACCTCAATCTCTCTTCCCCATCACCTCTTCACCACTCACATCCATCCACTCTCCCCCATAAACCTACCTTATAAACTCCACCTACCTTCAAAATTCAAAACCAATTTCCCACCCAAACCCACCAATATGGCCGAAACCTTCCCCCCTCTCTTCCCTATATAAAGCCCTCCATTCTTCATCAAATTCACACAACACACCCCTCTACACCCTTCTTGGCCGAAACACTTCCCACCCTCCCTCTCCTATATTTCTTCTTCTTCATCTTCTATTCTTTCTTTTATTGCTCGAGGGCGAGCAAAATTCTAAGTTTGGTGTGGTAAAAGCATAAGCTTTTTGTTTTTCCATTACCATTGATGGCACCTAAGACCGGAGAATCTTCTAGAAAGGGGAAAGGGAAGATAAAAGCTTCCACATCCGAGTCATGGGAGATGGAAAGATTCATCTCCAAAGCCCATCAAGACCACTTCTAAGATGTTGTGGCCAAGAAGAAGGTGATCCCTGAGGTCCCTTTCAAACTCAAAAGAAATGAGTATCCGGAGATCCGACATGAAATTCAAAGAAAAGGTTGGGAAGTTCTAACAAATCCCATCCAACAAGTCGGCATCCTAATGGTTCAAGAGTTCTATGCTAATGCATGGATCACCAAGAACCATGATCAAAGTAAGAACCCGGATCCAAAGAACTATGTTACAATGGTTCAGGGGAAATACTTGGATTTTAGTCCGGAAAATGTGAGGTTGGCGTTCAACTTGCCAAACATGGAAGAGAACGCACGCCCCTACACAAGGAGAGTCAACTTTGATCAAAGGTTGGACCAAGTCCTTATGGACATATGTGTAGAAGGAGCTCAATGGAAGATTGACTCCAAAGGCAAGCCGGTTCAACTAAGAAGATTGGACCTCAAGCCTGTAGCTAAAGGATGGTTGGAGTTCATTCAATGCTCAATCATTCCCACTAGCAACCGGTCTGAAGTCACTATAGACCGGGCCATCATGATCCATAGCATCATGATTGGAGAAGAGGTGGAAGTTCATGAGATTATACCTCAAGAACTCTACAAGGTGGCTGACAAGTCCTCCACTATGGCAAGGTTAGCCTTTCCTCACCTCATTTGCCACCTATGCAATTCGGCTGGGATTGACATAGAGGGAGATATCCTCATTAAAGAGGACAAGCCCATCACTAAGAAGAAGATGGAGCAAGCAAGAGAGCCCATTCATGGAGCTCAAGAGGCGCAAGAAGCTCATTACCATGAGATCCCGGAGATACCTCAAATGCACTTTCTTCCACAAAATTATTGGGAGCAAATCAACACCTCCCTAGGAGAATTGAGTTCCAATATGGGACAACTAAGGGTGGAACATCAAGAGCACTCCATCATGCTTCATGAAGTAAGAGAAGATCAAAAAGCAATGAGGGAGGAGCAACAAAGACAAGGAAGAGACATAGAAGAGCTCAAGGACATCATTGGTTCCTCAAGAAGGAAACGCCACCATCACTAAGGTGGATTCATTCCTTGTTCTTAATTCTTCTGTTTTTTCGTTTTCTATGTTATGTGCCTATCTATGTTTGTGTCTTCATTACATGATCATTAGTAGTTAGTAACTTTGTCTTAAAGTTATGAATGTCCTATGAATCCATCACCTCTCTTAAATAAAAACTGTTTTAATTCAAAAGAACAAGAAGTACATGAGTTTTGAATTTATCCTTGAACTTAGTTTAATTATATTGATGTGGTGACAATGCTTCTTGTTTTCTGAATGTATGCTTGAACAGTGCATATGTCTTTTGAAGTTGTTGTTTAAGAATGTTAAATATGTTGGCTCTTGAAAGAATGATGACTAGGAGACATGTTATTTGATAATCTGAAAAATTATAAAAATGATTCTTGAAGCAAGAAAAAGCAGCAAAAAAAAAAGCTTGCAGAAAAAAAATAGGCGAAAAAAAAAGAAAAAAAATTAAGAAAAAGAAAAAGCAAGCAGAAAAAGCCAATAACCCTTAAAACCAAAAGGCAAGGGCAAATAAAAAGGATCCCAAGGCTTTGAGCATCAGTGGATAGGAGGGCCTAAAGGAATAAAATCCTGGTCTAAGCGGCTAAACCAGGCTGTCCCTAACCATGTGCTTGTGGCGTGTAGGTGTCAAGTGAAAACTTGAGACTGAGCGGTTAAAGTCAAGGTCCAAAGCAAAAAAAAAGAGTGTGCTTAAGAACCCTGGACACCTCTAATTGGGGACTTTAGCAAAGCTGAGTCACAATCTGAAAAGGTTCACCCAATTATGTGTCTGTGGCATTTATGTATCCGGTGGTAATATTGGAAAACAAAGTGCTTAGGGCCACGGCCAAGACTCATAAAATAGCTATGTTCAAGAATCATCGTACTGAACTAGGAGAGTCAATAACACTATCTGAACTCTGAGTTCCTATAGATGCCAATCATTCTGAACCTCAATGGATAGAGTGAGATGCCAAAACTATTCAAGAGGCAAAAAGCTATAAGTCCCGCTCATTTGATTGGAGCTATGTTTCATTGATAGTTTGGAATTTATAGTATATTCTCTTCTTTTTATCCTATTCGATTTTCAGTTGCTTGGGGACAAGCAACAATTTAAGTTTGGTGTTGTGATGAGCGGATAATTTATACGCTTTTTGGCATTGTTTTTAGTATGTTTTTAGTAGGATCTAGTTACTTTTAGGGATGTTTTCATTAGTTTTTATGCTAAATTCACATTTCTAGACTTTACTATGAGTTTGTGTGTTTTTCTGTGATTTTAGGTATTTTCTGGCTGAAATTGAGGGACTTGAGCAGAAATCAGATTCAGAGGTTGAAGAAGGACTGCTGATGCTGTTGGATTCTGACCTCCCTGCATTCAAAGTGGATTTTCTGGAGCTACAGAACTCGAAATGGCGCGCTTCCAATTGCGTTGGAAAGTATACGTCCAGGGCTTTCCAGAAATATATAATAGTCCATACTTTGGCCAAGAATAGATGATGTAAACTGGTGTTCAACGCCAGCTTTCTGCCTAAATCTGGCGTCCAGCGCCAAAAAAGGAGCCAAAACCAGAGTTGAACGCCCAAACTGGCACAAAAACTGGCGTTCAACTCCAAGAAGGACCTCTACACGTGCAACACTCAAGCTCAGCCCAAGCACACACCAAGTGAGCCCCGGAAGTGGATTTATGCATCAATTACTTACTTCTGTAAACCCTAGTAGCTAGTTTATTATAAATAGGACCTTTTACTATTGTATTAGGCATCTTTGATCAGTTGTATGCTATCTTAGATCACGTTTGAGGGCTGGCCTCTCGGCCATGCCTGGACTTTCACTTATATATTTTTAACGGTAGAGTTTCTGCACTCCATAGATTAAGGTGTGGAGCTCTGCTGTTCCTCAAAGATTAATGCAAAGTACTTCTGTCTTCTATTCAATTCATCTTGTTTCGCTTCTAAGATATTCATTCGTACTTCAATCTGAATGTGATGAACGTGACAATCATCATCATTCCCTATGAACGCGTGCCTGACAACCACTTCCGTTCTACCTTCGACTGAATGAGTATCTCTTAGATCTCTTAATCGGAATCTTCGTGGCATAAGCTAGAATGATGGCGGCATTCAAGAGAATCCGGAAGGTCTAAACCTTGTCTGTGGTATTCCGAGTAGGATTCAATGACTGAATGACTGTGACGAGCTCCAAACTCGCGATTGTCGGGCGTAGTGACAGACGCAAAAGGATAGTAAATCCTATTCCAGCATGATCGAGAACCGACAGATGAATAGCCGTGCCGTGACAGGGTGCGTTGACCATTTTCACTGAGAGGATAAGATGAAGCCATTGACAAGGGTGATGCCTCCAGACGATTAGCCGTGCCGTGACAGGGCATTTGGATCATTTTCCCGAGAGAAGACCGAAAGTAGCCATTGACAATGGTGATGTATCACATAAAGCCAGCCATGGAAAGGAGTAAGACTGACTGGATGAAGATAGCAGGAAAGCAGAGGTTCAGAGGAACGAAAGCATCTCCATTCGCTTATCTGAAATTCTCACCAATGAATTACATAAGTATTTCTATCCCTATTTTATTAATTAATTTCGAAAACTCCATAACCATTTGATATCCACCTGACTGAGATTTACAAGGTGACCATAGCTTGCTTCATACCGACAATCTCCGTGGGATTCGACCCTTACTCACGTAAGGTATTACTTGGACGACCCAGTGCACTTGCTGGTTAGTTGTGCGAAGTTGTGAACCATGGTATTGGCATCATGTTTTTGGCGCCATTACCAGGGAAAGAAAGAGCGATGAATTTTACATAATTAAAGTGTAATCACAATTTCTGCGCACCAATCACCAAGGGAATGGATTGCTAGAGCTTCACCCCGTTTAGATTGGATGACCGCTGGCCCGGCGTTTGATCTGAAGTAGAGGAGATTAATGAGACCCGGTGTTAATCATTTACAGCCTGCCATGGAATGAATTAATCAGAAGTTGGAGTAGATGGTGAGAAAATTTGATCCATAAGGAAGAAGCATCTCTGAAACCTCAACCGTTTTCTCATCACTGATTTCACATCTATCTAGTAACGTTCTATTTATTTATTCTGTTTTATGTGTTTTTTGTGACAACTATATTTTCTATCCGCCTGACTAAAATCTACAAGGTAGCCATTGCTTGTTCAAACCAATAATATCTGTGGGATCGACCCTCACTCATCTGAGGTATTACTTGGACAACCCGGTGCACTTGTCAGTCTATCTGTGCGAATATTGCGGAGTCAATTTTGTGCACCAATTTCTCATAGGGGTAATTTTGTCCCCTTTTTCATTATTTCTTTTCCTTTTCTTTTCTTTTCTTTTTTTTTAAATATAAAATATATAACAAAATATCAATACGTATGGTTTCTATAATATTACATGAGTATACACCTAAATTTCCAAGATTTCCCAACAAGAATTAAAACACACATTTTCATGTTCCCAAATCTTCCCCACACTTAGTTGACATACACACTCACTATCCTAAGCTAACCAAAGATTCAAATAGGAAGATTAATTATTTTCCGCTTAAGGTTAGTGATGTGGCAATATAAAGAACAAAAGGAGACTATAAAGGCTCAAAGTGGCAAACAAAGATAAATGAAATGGTAGGCTATTTGGGTTAAGTGAGCTATAAAGAAGTGAAGATCTCAATCACAAATATATATTAAACAATGGATATATAGAAATAAACAAACCGAAGATTACAATCATAGAGAAGAGCAACACACAAGAATGAAATAAGTGGTCAAATGATGTAACCACACAATAAAGCCCAAAAACTCACAAATTGTATATTCTTTAACTCAAAAACCATATTCCACAATGTATAAATCATGCAAGTTTCAACGAAAATTTTTAACTCAATTTAATTTGAATTTCAATGCCCTAAATAAAAAGTAAGTTTTTTGAAAATTTTATTAAATTGACTAGCATTTATTTTATATATATGTATATATAATGTGATTGGATGGAAAAAGTCAAAAATCCTAAGTTTAATTCCTAATTTCAATCAAACCAAAATAGCAAGTGTATAAGAAATTAACTTAGCGCAATCATCACATCATCCAAATCACAATCATA
This sequence comes from Arachis hypogaea, assembly GCF_003086295.3. Taxonomy (NCBI): domain Eukaryota; kingdom Viridiplantae; phylum Streptophyta; class Magnoliopsida; order Fabales; family Fabaceae; genus Arachis; species Arachis hypogaea. The sequence continues at coordinate 117,146,639 of NC_092046.1, read as the reverse complement.
ACTAAAAGCTAAAAACATATGTGAAAGCCAAAATTAAAAGATGTAAAAATATGCATCACTACAATATAATACTAGGTTATGTACAAGCAAAATTGAAAGATGCAATAAACTAAGTAAGTAAAAAAAGTAATAAACTAAGTAAAAAAGTTTTCAAAAGGATAAAATATGTACAAAGCAACTAAAAAGCTAAGCTAAAAGTGTTCAAAAATGAGATTTTTCACCCAAAATGCACTGCTAAAGTTGGACGACCTCCCCACACTTAAAATGTAGCACCGTCCTTGGTGCTCAAGATCATGTGGAGTGGAAGAAGTCATCACTGTCGTCACCTCCACCGTCATCTGGTGGGTCAGGTGATAGAGTGGCTGCAAGAACGATGGTGGTGCTGAAAAAGAGAGAACTAATCCACAAAATAGCATATATATGAAATGAACAGATAATGTAAATTTGAATGGAAGTATACATGAGATTCAAGCCAAAAGTAAACAGAAGCAACTTCCAATCAAATTAAGTAATCTAAGATAACTAACTTGCTTGTTTATCAAAGGTAAAGAGAAGAAAGAAGCATTGTTGCTATACACAAAGAAAAAGAAAACAGTTAAAAATTAATGTTAGTTGAAAAGAAAAAAGGAAAGTCAAAAGTTAAATGAAGAAAAAGGAAAAATGGTTAGTTAAAAAGGAAAAGGAAAGTTAATAGTTAAGTGAAGAAAAAAAAGAAAAAGTTAGTCAAAAAAGGAAAGAAAGGTCAAGAGTTATGTGAAGAAAAAGAAAGAGTTAGTTGAAAACAAAAAGAAAGGCAAAAGTTATATGCATAGCAAAAATGTTCCTTAATTTCAGAGAGTTTCCAAAGTTCCAAAACAAGCAAGTTCATGTTCAACTTCGCAAAATAAAATATGCATTATACTTAAGTGAGTAATGCAATTAGATGTGTAAAGCACATAATCAAAGAATAATTGGGCACATTCACTTAGCACAAGGTAGGACATTTTGGTGTTAACAAAGGTGAAACCTTGATGAACAAGGTAAACAAGGAGAATTCAAACAATTATAATGAAGCATAAAAGTCACAAGTTGAAACAAGAATTGAAAACCGCATGATCTATGTGACTTAATGGAAGTTAGGTAAAAAATAAAATGAATCAATTCAGTCACATAGATTAAAAACCTTCAATCTTGTGAGTTTATACAAAAGAGGCTCTAATTTTCAAAAGAATTCAAATTCTGGTCAATTTGAAAATCCACTTGAACTATTTAATGCATAGAAGTAAATTAGCATTACAAACAAGCAAAGAATGTTAGAAGCATGACCAAAACTTACAAAGAAGTTCTTGAGGAAATTTCCAAAACCGTGTAGCAAACAAGATTCTATTGACACAGAAATCCATCAAATAGAATCTTGTTGCGCCAAATAATGCAATGTCACTTGATAAAATAAGGTTAGGAAAAATTCGGTAGCATTTCAGCAGTAAATTGGCCTATTTCCCAATTTCAATCAATCAATTCAGATTCCATATGAATTCATTAACAATTAAACTCATAAAAACAACAAAAAGCAGCAAGGAGCAAGTAATGGCCTAAGATACGGCACCCAAAATAGCATAAAAAGAATTGATTCAGTCAGCATTCCTTCATTGAATTCAACAATCAATTACAAGTAAGGAATATGGATTCAAACAATTAAGCATCACTGAATGAAACAATGAAGTTCAAATTGAAATAAGAACTCAGCATCAATCAGCAAGGATAAAGCAGCAGTAACAATTAACAGTGTGATGAACATGAAAAAGAATACAGTAACAGTACACAGTCCAGTTCCAAGAAGCAAATACACGGGCAATCCATTCCAAAACACCAGCAGTAACAAGAAGAGACCTAAATCAACTATCCAGTCCAGATTCTCTAACCGCCTAATTCAACTAAACTAAACTAAACTAACTGATTTAACTAAACAAACTCAATAAGTTAAATCAGTTACTGCTCTATTGAAGGAGAGGAGTGAACGGCCAGAGTGGGAGCGGCGGCGGTGTGGGCGCAAGGCTGGGCAAGCCAGAAGGAGGGATGGAGTCGGGTTGAGAAACAGGGGCGGCCCTGTTCTGCCCTTCGAAGGAAATGGGGGAAAATGAAAATGGAGCAACGTTTGGTGTGGAGCTTGTGGATGGAGGGAAAGGGATGGTGATGAGCTGTGGCGCTAGTGCAGTGGTGGCGTTGGTGACTGGTGCACGAAATTGTAATCACACTTTTCACAACTCCGCACAACTAACCAACAAGTGCACTGGGTCGTCCAAGTAATACCTTACGTGAGTAAAGGTCGATCCCACGGAGATTGCCGGCTTGAAACAAGCTATGGTTATCTTGTAAATCTTAGTCAGGAGATTAATGATAAATATGATTTTGTTTATGAAAAATAATTAACATGAAATAAAAGGTACTTGTGATTCAGTAATGAGGAACAGGTTGAGGTTCCAGAGATGCTCTGTCGTCTGAATCTCTGCTTTCCTACTGTCTTCTTCTCCAAACACACATGGCTTCCTTCAATGGCAAGCTGTATGATCCTCTCGGATGAAAAATACCAGGTACAATCTCTGCACGGCTAATCAACTGTCGGATTTCTCGTCTCAGATGAAAAATACCATGTACAGCTACCGCACGGCTAATCATCTGTCGGTTCTCACTAGCGTCGGAATAGGATCTCTCTATCCTTTTGCACACTGTCACTGCGCCCAACATTCGTGAGTTTGAAGCTCGTCACAGTCATCCCTTCTCAGATCCTACTCGAAATACCACAGACAAGGTTTAGACATTCCGGATCCCAAGAATTCTGCCAATTGGTTCTAGCCTATACCACGAAGGTTCTGATCTCACAGACTCGGTCCGTGGATCAGAGACCCAAGAGATACGCACTCAAGCTGTCGCCCAATGACTACGTTGAGCTCAGGTATAACGGGAGTGGTTGTCAGGCACGCGTTCATAGATGTGAGAATGATGATGAGTGTCACGGATCATCATCTTCTTCGGATTAAAGTACGAGTGAGTAATTTAGAATAGAATCATGCGTGATTGAATAGAAAACAGTAGTAATTGCATTAATCCATTGAGACACAGTAGAGCTCCTCACTCCCACCTATGGGGTTTAGAGACTCATGCCATAGAAGATACAATATCAAATGTAAAAATGTCATGAGTTGCTAATTGAATCTCTAAAAGTAATTTTTATACTAGACTAGTAACTTAGGTTTATAGAAAATGAGTAACTAAGTGCAAATAGTGCAGAAATCTACTTCTGGGACCCACTTGGTGAGTGTTTGGGCTGAGCTTTCAAGCTTTCATGTGCATATACCTCAAGTTGGAGTTAAACGCCACCCTGGGTGCCAAAATGGGCGTTTAACACCAAGAAGTATGCCAGTTCTGGCGTTTTACGCCAGAAAGTTTTTGGCTGGCATTTAATGCAAGTTTGGGCCATCAAATCTCTGGCAAAGTATGGACTATTATATATTTCTGGAAAGCCCAAGATGTCTACTTTCCAACGCAGTTAAGAGCGCACCAATTGGGCTTCTGTAGGTCCCGAAAATCTACTTCGAGTGCAGGAGGGTCAGAATCCAACAGCATCTGCAGTCCTTTCTCAGCCTCGGGATCAGGTTTTTGCTCAGGTCCCTCAATTTCAACCAGAAAATACCTGAAATTACAGAAAAATACACAAACTCATAGTAAAGTCCAAAAATATGATTTTTACATAAAAACTAATAAAAATGTAATAAAAAGTAACTAAAATATACTAAAAACCCCATAAAAATTACCAAAAAGGGTATAAATTATCCGCTCATCAGCGACGTTGATGGTGGACGACAGTGAGGAGGAGCTGATGGCTCTGGGCTTGCGGAGAAAGGAGAAGAGGGTTGGCTCGTCGTGGCTCGTCGATGGTGGAGGCTACGGTGGCTAGGCTGGTCCGCGAAGGTTCGATGGTTCTGGGCGGCGCTAGGGTTCGGGCAGGGGGAGAAGAGCTCGCCGGAAGTTGTGGGTGAAGGAAAAAGGGAAGAAAGGGAGAAAGAAGAGAGATGGGGGGCTCGACGGTGGTCGCCGGCGGTTGAAGGGAGGGGCTGTGGTGTGGAGGTTGGTGGTCTGAGACAGTGATGGATGATGATGATGGTGAAGAAGATGAAGCTTATTGATGGTGAATGGTTGGCTCAAAGAAGAGGAAAAGAGAAAATAAGGGAAGAGTAGGGGGATGCGGACGCACAAAGTTGTGCGGGCGCTCCCAACAGAGGGGGTTGTATTGGGGGTGCGTACGTGGGACTGGTGAAAAATTGGAAGTGACGCGTACGCATTTGATAGGCGTACACGTGGGTAGGAAAAATGAAAGTTCACGCGTACGCGTGGGTCACCCGTACTCGTGACATACATACTTGAAAGGAAGTGTGCACACGCACTCAGGTGTACGCATGCTCTGGGTAGGGGGCTGGTATGAAAGTGTGCGTACACACAAAACGCGATTTTTTTTTCAAAACTGAATTATGCCCAACATTCCAAAATGCATATAAATAAGAAATAACAAAAATATGCAACTATTCACATTAACTTTAAAATTGTCCAAGAATTTATTTTCCAAATCAAAATCATTGGACTATTTAAAGCACTTGTAATATACACAAACAAAAATTTACCAAAACTATTTCAACCATCCAAAAGCTAATTGAAAATTTTTCAACACGCAATTCAAGTCAAAAAGGCAATTTAAAACAAAATTATTAACTATTCAAATATGCATTTCAAAACAAAAATCTATTAAAGTAAGCTAATCAACCAAGAGACATATTTACAAGAATGAAATAAAGGAGAGAAGTTGGAAAGTTTTACCATGGTGGGATGTCTCCCACCTAGCACTTCTCTTTAGAGTCCTTAAGTTGGACTTTTGAGAAGCTTTCATTAAGGAGGCTTGTGCTTCTATTGTTCCTGGAATTTTCACCCATGTTTGCAATTTCCATGGCTTTTGAGATTCCAAAACTTTTGCACCCAATCTTCTTGTGTATTCTCTTCATTCCATCTAGGTGACAAAACTTGAAATTCTCAATCCCTATAACACAATAGCAACCAAACTTATAATTCAATTAATGAGAATTCATAGGAGAAAAAGAAAATAAAAACAAAAGACAATAAGAACAAGCAAAATAAACTCCTAAAACTAGCAAAAATAAGCAACAAATCAAAAACAAACTATTCACATATTCACATATTAACAATAGCCAACAATGTAACACCATTGTAATTCCCCAGCAACGGCGCCAAAAACTTGATGAGAGAATCTATGCCGGTCTAGAATTGCTTAATAAAAAGAATCTCTTCATTGCAAGTATAGTCTAAACCAATAATTAACTCTCAATCAAAGTTTAAATCAAAGATGTCACAATCAACACAAAATAATCGGGAGTTTTAAATCCCCTGGGTCGTTCTCTCTAGGAATTGCAATGAATTGCTCAATTATTGGCTATGAGAGAATTCAGGGTTGTGATTGCAAGTGACAAGAAAATTAAAAGGCAAGAAAGTAAATAAGCATGCAAGGGAATTAAAACTCAAAGCAAGTAAAGCAACAAAAATGGAATTTAAGTGGCAAAAAGGACTCTTGGCAAGGATTAGGAAATTGAGGATTCCTATCCTAGTTATGGACTACAAACATGGTAATTGCATAGAATTAATCTCAATTAGTCTATCCTAACATCGAGGATAAGTCAAAAGAGCATAATTGATCTCAATCCATAAGTCCTAGTCAACTCACTAATTACTTAGTGAAAGACTATCGTCAATGAAAACCAAACCAACTAACAATCCTAACACAATGTAGAATGGACATCCATAACTCAAGTTTACCTAATTACCCAATTCCTAACCAAGAGTGTGAAAAATTATACAAAAACTATATGAGACATTTTATCAAACACCTAACATGCATAAAAGGAAAAATATCATAAATTACAATAAAAATAAATTCTATACTACCAATTGCATGAGAATAATAATAGAAACTCAACAAGCATTAAAGAATAATAAAATATCAAATTTGCATTAATGAACCAAAATTAACAAGTGTTCATAAACTAAAAGTGGCAAAGTTGAGAAAATAACAAAAGAAATGAAGATGATCAAGACAAAAAAGTATGAAAACATAAATGAAACTATACTAAAACAAGAGTTAAAGACTAAAATTAAAGAGAAATTAAGCTAGAAACCCTAAATTCTAGAGAGAAGTGAGAGCTTCTCTCTCTAGAAAAACTAAACTAAAACATGTAAAAACCTAAACCTAATTGCTCTCCCCTTCATCCTTCTTCAATTTGGCTTGAAATAGTTTCAGAAGTGAGTTGGATTGGCTTTTGGAGGCCCAGAATTCGCTCCCAGTGTATTACAATTAATGAGCTCACGTGAGAAGGGTCACACATACGCATGGGTCATGCGTAAATTCACCCTCATATGTACGCATGGGTCACTCGTACGCGTCGCCATGAGCTCACAATTATGCGAACGCACGCATCACTGTGCGTATGCACGGATCCTGAAACTTCCAAATTCCATTTCTTCATGGCTTCTTCTCTTTTGCATGCTCTTTTCTCACTTCTTCAACCCATACTTGCCTTGGAAATCTGAAATCACTTAGCAAACACATCACGACATCAAATGGGATTAAAGTGAATAAAATTTAGTAATTAAAAAGCCTAAAAAGTATGTTTTTACTTTCAAGCACAATTTAGGAAGAAATCATAAAACTATGCTATTTCAATAGATAAATGCAAGAAAAGTTGATGAAATCTACCCAAATAGAGCAAATAAATATTATGAAATGCGGATTCATTATTTACCAGTAGATTTACCATCGGATAAATTTGCCGGTAATTATTAATTTAATTATTAGTAATAACATATTACCGTCGCATTTACCGGGGGATAAATCCGATGGTAAAAGTTATCAGCAAAAAATTTTCGACGGTAATTAGCAGCAGATAAGAAATCTATTGGCAAACAATTACCGAGAGGTTTATACTGTCAGATTTATTCTGGCAGTAAATTCAACGATAAATAGATTATTGTCAAATTTTTTTAGTAACTCTACCAGTAAATTTGATGATATTTGACAATTTTCTTATAGTGATGAAAGTTTCTATTTCATTTGCATATCTTATGATGAGATATATGTATGACATCATTAAAATAATATAAATTTTTCTCTTCCATATGGCATGTTCTTGACTCAAATATTTAAATACTTTGGTATTGATTTGAATAAAGAATCCTATGAGAATAAAACTCTTATATTAAAGTCGGGGGTGTAGTAAAGCAAATTGTGAAAAGGAATCCTAGATTCGAGAGAAAACCATTAGAAGAAGAAAAGAAAAACATGGACATTCCTTCTCTATTAGCTCTGGGAACATCCAAAACATCCTCACAAGTTGGACATCTCACTAGAATAGTTAAAAATGTACTCAATGATTCATAAATCTGTCCAAACATCTTATCAACACTAGCAAACAAGAGAGGATATATTCAACATGAGAATACCTTGAGAAAATCCAAGAAAATGGTTAAGTCCTTCTCAAGTATGTAAATAAGATATATGGTGAGCATGTCCAATCTGATCAAGAAGAAGAGAAACCTCTGGAGATAGAGGATGAAGGCTCAGATGCTAGTATAGTCTGATGTTACTACTTCTGATCTAATTTTGTTTCTGCTATCTTCGATTTTATGAGACTTTTTAATTTTATCTCTTGTTTTTATTTGACTATTTCAATTTGGATGACTATAATTAAGTATTTATACGCTCTGATATTTAGAATTGTTTTTATGCCTCTAACATTTTTTGTGCATGTTTTGAATCATTTTCACACCCTCTTTGATACCAAAAAGGAAGTAAAAATGATATATATGAGGACATGAGGTTTAGGATTATTAAGTTTGATTAGATTTTTCTTTTAGTTGAACTTTTTTCAGTTTTTTTATGATTAGTTTTTAAGTAGTTTGGATTACATAGCTGCTGTCATATAAGTACATTGAACTTAAATTTTAGCTTGTATGTTTGTATGGTTGGCTATGTTGATTGTGTTCCCAAATTATGTGAAAAAGCTCATGTTAAGGAGGATTATCCCTTATGGAAAAAAGGGGAGCACATCGCAAATTAAAGTGATATCATCAAAGGTAAGTCTCTAAACTCTATTTTCTTTCAATTTCTTTCGATTCTTACCTTATATATATTATGTTTGTCATCAAATCAAAGGGAAGATCGTTGAACTTAAGAAACAATAACATTTTTTATGATGATAAACATATAATTAATTGGGTTTAAAAGTCCAAATGTTATTTGATGAATATTTTATTTGTGCAAGCCCATATTAGTGTTGTTATTGACAAAAAGACCAAGCATTTCAGCAATTCATATTGGACAAAATAATGAAGAAAGAGCTATAGCAATTTGAACAAAAAATAGACAAATAATATGGCTTATTGTTGTTGCAACCTTGTTCAATACCAATTTGGGTAAAAGCATTTGCAAAGAAAGAACAAATATTTTTTCATCAATATGGAGGAAAAAGGATGAAACTTAGAGTCAAAATTAAAAATTAAGGGTAAAAGTTAAATAAGCACAACAAAGACAAGTGTGGCTACCAAAAGAAAGAAAAAGAACCGCAAGAACAACACACACCCACACCCATAATCTTCTGCAATATGCAACTTTATTCCTCTGCTATTTTGCATATCCACTACCTCTACTGCTACACTCATTTCTGGAGAAGAATGAAATCTCATTGTAGTCTTATGTGCTCAGAATTTGTTGCTAAAAAAAAGTTTCAAGTTTCGAATGCAATGCATTTATGGAAAAGAGGCATTCAGCCAAGAGTTAAGTGCAAGGAATAAAGGTATAAATTTGATTTTCTTAGAGCATTCCAACTTTCTATTTTCTCTTTTATTTTATTCATTGAATATGTTGACTTTTTTAGTTTATCTTTTTCTATTTTTTATAGAAAAAGATAAATACGTGAAATATTAGTATAAGTCAATGAAAAAAAGTAAAGATAAATATACTTAAAGAAAAAGAGACTAAATATGTTAAATTATTTTGATATATTTTTTATTTTGTGTCATAAGTTTGAGGGATTCTCTTTACTAAGTTGAAAGAGCACTTAGTGGAAAAATCTAAACTAGGTTAGCTTAATGGTGACAAGCTTGTGTGTTCCTTAATAGGATTATGAAGAATTTTAGAAAATTGGTGTATGTAATTTCTCTAAAATTGTAGTAAAAATTCTACCATTGTTGTGGTGGAGATAGAATGTAGGTTACATTGCATTAAGTGGCTAAACCAAGATATATAGTGATAATAATTTTCTATTTTGTGTCATAAGTATGAGAGGTTCTCTTTGCTAAGTTGGAAGAGCACTTAATAGAGAAACCTAAGCTAGGTTAGCTTGGTGGTAACAAGCTTGGTTAGAAGGTTGTGTGTTTCTTAGTAGGATTAGAAAGAATTCTAAGGAATTAGTGTATATAATTTCTCTAAAATTATAGTAAAAATTCTACTATTATTGTGATGAAGATTGAATATAGGTCATATTGCATTAAATGGCTGAACCAAGATATATATATAAGCTTCTCTTCTCTGCTCTGTCTTTTATACAATTTTATGAGACAAAATTAAAATACATCCTACATAATTGTTTTCACAGACATAACTATAATCAAGTTTCAAATATGTTTTGGCGACTCAAATAAAAAACGACCCTAGATTCAACTATCTTCTGTAAAACCCAGTCAAACCGTAATTAATTAAATAATAAATTAAATAAGAGTGAATATGGTTAGAAAATTTAGCAATCGGAATTTGATAATTTAAATATGATATTTGGATTCAGTGAATTTTTTTGAGTCAGAAATGCGTAAAAACGCGCACTGGAAATTTGACCAGCAGTACCAGCTACGATCTGTCTGGTGCTGTGGCTGAGAAAATTAATTAGAAGTGAATAATTTTAAGAAATAAGAATTTATAATTTGGGAAGATAGAAATATTTAAAATGCGATTTAAAACTCTAATATTAAAGGTTTTGGCCCAAAATTGGACCAACAGACTAAAATAAGTGAACCGGGCCCAAGTGGGCCCAAGACCCAACATATATAAACATTATTCATGAGCATTTCAGCTCATTTAACCTAGGAAATGAGAGAGGGGCGCAGCTATGGAGAAGGGAGGAAGAAGAGAGAAAATCATATCTCCATCAAACTTGAAATCACCATAACTTTTGATCCGGAACTCCGATTGACGAGCTGTTTGTGACCACGTGTTGCTCTTTTCATCCTCTATAATTTTATCTAAGTTTTGTGGTGAGTATTCCATTCATCTCTGCCCAATTTTTGAAATGCCCCACTATTACGCGTTTTTGTGTAGTTAGTGTTAAAATCTTGTGATTTTGGTTGTTTAGGGATACTCTAACATGGATTCTAAGTGGGTTCTATCCTTATTTCATATGGGATGAGGTAAGAAGTACTCAAAACCTTGTGATTTATCAATTTCATGAACTCGAGGTTGATTATAAGTGTGAAAATTGATTATGTTAGAGTATTGGGTGATTTTGGTGCACAATTGGAAGATTGATATTGCTTGAGGAGCTTTGGTGAGGCTTGGAGCTAAGAATTGGTGGAGACTCTCAGGAAGAAATTCAATTACTTTGGCTACAAGAGGTACGGTTTAAGTTTCATTTAAGTACCGTGTGGTGTGATGAGAATTTCTAGGCTAGATGCCCTTAGGATTAAGTTTGGATTGTGTGAATGGTTGGTACTAATATGTATAGTTGATATGTAATGTAAATTAATAACTGGGTTGAGAATTTTGTGAATTTGTATGTATGGTGTGTTGAGAATTTGATGAATTGGATAATGAATACTGGTTTGTGGAATATGCAATTAAATTGTGAATTTAGGCCGGAGGCCGTGAATCCTAGGCCGGAGGCCGAAAAGAGGTAAGGAAGGTAAGTTGATGTGTGTATTGTGTGATGATATAAGAGATTGGATGAATTTTAGATATTGAATGTGTGAATAATTGGTGTGATTATTGAATAATAAGGTTTGAGGAATTGAGGTGTGGAATTTGATAGTTTTGGGTGAAATTATATAGATGAGGTAGGTTTAGTTTTAGTTGAGTGTAATTATGTGAATGTGGTTGGGTTGTGGCCATTTGGATGAGTGAAAATGAAATTGCCTTGTGAACATTGGAAAATTTGGTGATTTCTATTTTTGGGTAAAAACTGATTTTTGACCAACTTTGGCGGTCCGTAACTCGATCCACGAAGTTTGGAATTCTTCAAAATTGGATTTTTATGAAAGTTTATTGAACGATCTTTCCAACGGTTTAGAAATAGTTGAAAAAGGAATTTTGTAGAAGAAGTTATGATTGTTGGAAGTTTGGAGTTTGAAAATGTAATTCTGCAGCTTTTTAACTTAGTAAAATTTTTAGTAAAACGTACTCCGACGCGCACGCATGGCTGACGTACGCGTCGATGTATTGATGCAAGTGCCCAGTAAAAATTTCAGAGAGTTGCGCTGGTATTGTGCTGGTTTTGTGCGAGGAGCACAGAACGCACCCACGCGTACGCGTCACTGACGCACATGCGTCGCGCTACCTTTCTGCTTCCCATGCGTGCGCATGGACGACACGCATGCGTCACTTTAACTTTTCTGCTTTCCACGCGTGTGCATGGGCGACGCGCATGCATGACCCCGTTTTCACCCCAAAGCTGATTTTGAGTTTTCAAGCTAAATATTTCAGACTTCTAAATCTCCATTTTCACCTTTTATGTCCTAAATACTTATAGTATGCCTAGCGATGAGAAGAGGCTAGGAGATATGGTAACTTGTGGATGAAGTAAGGGGAGAATTAATGATGAATTATGATTAATGATAACTGTATGAGTTGCTGAGGGTGATGATGGAAGTGCAGTGTATACCGTGAGCCAAAGGGCTGTATTTGATAATGATTATTGGCTGGTTATGGGTTATGTCATGAGCCGGATGGCCATGATAAATATTGATTTATGGCTGAAAATGAAAATATGGCTTTGAATGATTGTTTTATCTTGAGCTCTCTTTCTCGGAAGTGCGACCCCAAAGAGATGAAGGAAGGTGAGGATCCCATTCCTTGTTCCTCCTGGTATTGTAAAATTGCCCCCAGCGAGATGGTGGGAGGTTAGGATCTCCTCCTTGGTTTCTTCTGGGCATATGAGAACGTACCTCCTGGGTAGATACAAGGGTTGTGGTTGCGCCCCACTTGCTCCAGGTTGGTTAGTATAGAGGCTCCCCGGGTGGACGCAAGGGTTGTGATTTCACCCCACTTGCCCCGGGTTATGATGAGTGATGTATAAAATATGCAATCATGTGATGTATGAATGACGATATGGTCATGATGAATGATTATGGAATGTTATGAATGAATGTGAAATGATTATCTGAGATACGAGTTTCCCTGGATGAAAGCAGTGACTAGCCACCACGTGCTCCAAGTTGAGACTCGATACTCTGCTGATCCTATGTCGTAAGTGTGGCCGGACACTGTAAAAGTTCCGGATGAGCTTGCCCCCGTGGATAAATACCAGTGTGGGTGTTGTATGATTATGATTATGATCATGTTTATGATTGAGAATAACTCGAGTTGGGGATGCGCGACAGAGGGACAGTCCAATGGTTAGCTACCAGAACTTGTCGGGTTGGCTTATAACCGACAAATGAGACTCATCAGTCATAGGGCAGGCATACATCATTTGCATATGTTTGAATTATTTGGGTTTGCTTATTTGTTTTAGATTACTATATCATATATGCTATGTTACCTGATTATGTGCTACTTGTTCTACTTGTACCTTAATTGTGTATTACTTGTCTGTATTGCCTGTGTTTGTACAATTGAGAGGTCTTTCATGTTGGTGTCGGTGGACGCTGAGGGTTGTGTTTGATGAGATGAGTTGATGATGTAATTGAATAATGACGATGACTATTCAATGAGATAATTTGAGTTACCTGGGTAGACGCAGTGAAGTGATTTCACTTGCTCCAGGTAGATAATGAGAGAATTTGAGCTCCCTGGGTAGACGCAGTGAAGTGATTTCACTTGCTCCAGGTGAGGATATGATGTATTGATATAGAATTGTTGAGATAAAATAACTGGTGATGGTTTTGTTTATGACTCTGATTCTGATTTGTTGGAGAGTTAGAGAGAGTTAAGAAGCATGAAGAATAAGAATTAGACTTAGCATTCCCTTATGACAGTTGCCTATTTATGGATTAGCGAGAACGTAGGATGAATGTTTGGTGAAAGGAAGTTTAGGATGCTTAGCGAGTTTTTATTACAATGCATTGTATTTATTTGGCACTTTTACCGTACTAGGAACCCATGGGTCCGGGGTTCTCATTCCGTATATATCTCTTGTTTTTCAGATACAGGTCCAGGTGCTCAGAAGTGAGCTGTGGTTCATCTGAAAGACGGCAAAGATCTTTATATTCTCTACTTTACATTTTGCTTAGAGTCTCTCCACCTTTATTTGAAAAGCTTATATTATGTATTGAATTCTTTTGAACTTGCCTATAGAGGCTCTTATGTTTCTTTTGGGAGAGATTAGGAGATACTGTTGTCAACTACTTTCATACTGTATCCTAGTCAGCCTTGACTTCGCGGGTCGCGACTAGTGGCTATTTACTTATGTTATATATCTATATACTGTCCTTGTCTTATCCTCCTAGATGTCTTTATCTGTATATCGCTTTCGACTTCACGCTTTATCTTCTAGTTGTCGATGCGTGAGTGATACGACTTCGCAATTCTATTTTTTACTCTTTTCAAGCTTCTCGATTAATACTCTTTTCAATTATACTTATAATTATGTATTAAAAATCCACCTGAGAGTCGTACCACCGTAATATCATTGACTTATAACTCGAGTATAAGGATTTAAATATTAGTGTATTACATCTTCTCTAAGTCATTGGTAATCTTCAGTTAGATAATCGAAGTAAGTATGACAATAATAATCTTTTTGTTTTGAGTAAAGTGATAAATAAACTCTTGAAAATTTACATTTCGGATAGATTAATCTCTGAAAAAAAATACTAATGAAAATTTTTATGATAATAAACATGGACAAGTTAAGTTCAAATTAATATCTTTTACCCTTATTATAAGAATTAATTTGGAGATAATGTGTTCACATCTGTTATGCTATCGTAAAGAATTTTATTGATATTTTTTTAGGAATTAATTATCTAAAAATTTAAATTCTTATAGGCTTGTTTGTCACTTTACTTTTTTATTTTAATATAATTTTTGTATCATATTTTGTTTTTGACTATGGTCCAATTTGGGTAAACAACTTAATTAAACTCCTTTTGAAAAAATAATTTAAACAATAAATGGTTATATTAAAAGTAACTTATAAATAAGTTATTTTGTGTTTAGATTTTTAGTTCTAAAAGTGCTTATTTTATAGAAATATGATAAAAAGTAGTAGTATTATGAGAGAAGTCGTTTTTTTAACTTCAATATAAATTCCTAAATAGCTTTTTAGAAGGCTGCAATTTGGTTTTGAAAATTGCACCAAACATTAAGGTCCAGTTTGGGTAAACAACTTAATTAAGCTCCTTTTGAAAAAATGCTTATATTAAAAGTAACTTATAAATAAGTTATTTTGTATTTGATTTTCTAGTTCTAAAAGTGCTTGTTTTAAAATAAATGTGATAAAAAGCTTTTTATTATGAGAGAAGTCATTTTTTTTAACTTTTCCATAAACACTTAGGGCCCGTTTGGATAGGTTCATAAGTGACTTTTTTTAATTTTTAACTTATGAAAAGGTGTAGTATTAATGTCTGGTACAAATTTTCAAAACAAAATTGCAATTTTCTAAAAAGCTATTTTGGTGCTTAAGGAGAAGTTAAAAAAAAATGAATTCTCTCATAATAAAAAGCTTGAGTTAAGTACTGAAATCGTCCCTAAGGTTTGGGGTGAAAATCAAAATCGTCTCCGACCTTTTTTTGTTATTAAAATCATCCTCAACGTTACAAAACGTTATAAAATCGTCCTTTTCTACTTTAATTTTATTTTTTTTACCATATTACCCTTCATTATTAATAAAAATAATTAAAATTTAAAAATATTAAAAAATTAAAACAAAACCCACCCCTCGCGTAACTCTCCCACCCCACTCCCTCACTCACCCTCTCGTAACCCCCTCACCGCCACTCCCTCACCCCCCCTCTTCCCCTTCCTCTTTCACTCTTCCCCAATCTCTTTCCTCTTCTCACTCTTCTTTTCTTCACCACCATCACCACTGTCACCATAGCCATTCATTACTCATAACAAAACAAAATAAATCAACAAAAAAATCAGAGGCAGAAGAACCATAACAATTTCAATAATCACAACAATTTCAATAAACAATAATTCAATAATCATCAATTACAATTTCAGTTTTTAGATCCAAAAACAGCAAAATAACAGAAGCAGTCACAGATGACCACAGAAGTTCAAGTAGAAGCAGGGCAGAAGCAAAAGTTCAAGCAGTCACAGAAGAAGAAGCAGGACAGTCACAGAAGAAGAAGCAGTGCCGGCGAGATCCCCCTCCCGATGACCACGCGGCGACGGCGGCGAACCCTAGAAACGAATAAGTAGAGCGGCGGCGGTGGTGAGAAGAAAAATTGAAGTTGAAATTGGGGTTGGGATATTGAAGAGAGCGGCATAAGGAAGGGGATGGGAGTTACGGGAGTGGGGTGACGGGGTGAGGGAGTGGGGTAAGGGGGTAAGAGAGGTACGGAAGTCGGGAGTCAGGAGTCAGGAATGGGGTGTGGGGTGAGGGGTGAGGGGTGAGGGGAGGAGAGGGGAGGGGAAAGGGGGGTTTAATATTATTTTTAATTTTAATTATTTTTATTAATAATGAAGGGTAATATGGTAAAAAAATAAAATTAAAGTAGAAAATGACGATTTTATAACGTTTTATAACGTTGAGGATGATTTTAATAACAAAAAATAGTCAGAGACGATTTTGATTTTTACCCCAGACCTTAGGGACGATTTCAGTACTTAACCCTAAAAAGCTTTTTATCACTTTTCTCTTAAAATAAGTACTTTTAGAACTAAAAAAACTAAACATAAAATAACTTATTTATAAGGTACTTTTAATATAAGCATTTATTGTTTAAGCTATTTCTTCAAAAGTAACTTAATTAAGTTGTTTATTCAAACTGGGCCTTAAATAACTTCTTAGAAAGCTATAATTTAATTTTAAAATTTGCACCCGACATTAATACTACTATTTTTCATAAGTTAAAAATTCAAAAAAAGTAACTTTTGAAACTTCTCAAATGGATCCTAATACTACTACTTTTCATAAGTTAAAATCTTAAAAAGATTACTTTTGAAACTTCCTAAACGGACCTATAAGTAATTTATATAAACAATATTTTTACAAAGATAAAAATAAGTAATTTTTAAAATCACCACTTAAAAAAATTATTTAAACACCTAAATCTAATTAAATAATCGTGCAAAATTCTGTTGATAAGCTTTTCATATATCTATTATCCCATCTTTTTAGGTGAATACTAATGCATTTAGAAAAAATAAGAAGTTTATTACTCGTTAAAAATTAACTTGTTTTATTGAAAATAAAATAAGAAGAACCAAAAAACAGAATATAATAAATTTTAAATTTAAAAGAAAAAATATAGGGAGTCATCACTTTTATTAAAATTTGGTCAGTATTTAACTAACAAAAAAAAGTGAGTAATTCTACATTATTAGATATAATTTTACACCATTAAAAATATTAATGATAACTATTTAATGATTATAAATCACAAAATCTCCTGATTTCTAGCACTCTTCAATTTAAAATATTAAAACCTAAATTTAAATATCAACCTAAAGTATGATGGAGAAAGAATTAAAATTTATTTAATTAAAAAATACAACCTTTCTTATTAACAAAACATCGTTTAAGGATAAACTATTTTTGATCGAATCCTCAACTTTTTCATTCCCAAATAGCAACAAAAAAAAAAAAGGTGGTTCGGTCAACCCTAAACCCCAGACCAAGTATACTTACGAGTTATGAACATGTACTTCTGTATGACTGTATTTCTCTTCTATATTATGTTTCAAAATCTGTCCCACTATTGTCTAATTATAATCTAACCCTCTTTTTTTCTTTCTTTTTTTTTTTTTTTAAATAATAATAAAACTGCAGGTCGGGCGTCATCGTCCAACGGGGAATCACGCATTGACGGTCTGTAATAGGGACCCACTATTCCAACCATCTCAATCGTCTACCACGTGTCCATATCCAACGGCACCCTATTGCCTACAACTCTTCCTCTAATAGAGCAGGTACACACCGTAAGCGCTACGCAGCCAAAGTTAATAAATCGTCAAAGAATCCAACGGCCGAGAATCGCTCTCTCATAAGAGTCGCTGATCCAAAGTTTTATCAAACCCTTCCCCCTCACCGGGCGCCAAA
Source organism: Arachis hypogaea (assembly GCF_003086295.3). Taxonomy (NCBI): domain Eukaryota; kingdom Viridiplantae; phylum Streptophyta; class Magnoliopsida; order Fabales; family Fabaceae; genus Arachis; species Arachis hypogaea. The sequence continues at coordinate 117,129,129 of NC_092046.1, read as the reverse complement.
AACCCCTTTCGTCGCTTTATCAACAAACAACACACAGAACAAAACACACTTCATTTCAAAAACCCGCAGTGTGCCCCTAAAGACGAAAGAAGAAGAAGAAGCGGAAAATTGATAAATCCACAGCGAGATTGAGCTTCGGTTTCGTCTTTCCCTAATCGGTGCTACGATTCGGTTCGATACGATTCGGATTGAATTGGAGCATGGACCTTCAGAACACTGTGAAGGAAGCCCTAAATGCACTGTACCATCACCCCGATGATGCGGTTCGCATGCAAGCCGATCGCTACCTTCAGGATTTCCAGCGAACTCTCGATGCGTGGCAGGTCCTCTGTTGAATCCCTTTCTCCGCTATCTCGATTCGTTTCTCTTTGGTTTCTTAAATGTATTATTATTATTATTATTATTATTATTATTATTATTATATGTTGGCGTTCATTTTCCGATTTGATCTTGGAGTGAGTGATAGGGAGGTTTCTTCATTATCGGTTATGAGCTGTATCGTGTTTGATTTGATGCTTTTTGTTGATTCTGGAGCTCGAGCTGAGCTGGAAGTTATGTGCAACGTTTCTATTTGTGAACCTCTTGTGTTTTGAGTGGATTTAAGGTTTTTCGGTTGTGAATTCTGAGCCCAGTAGTTACTTCAGTGCCGAAATGAAATTTTGGTACTGTGTTTGATAATTTGTCGATGATTTTGAATTCTGCAGGTGGCTGATAATTTGCTACATGATTCCAGTAGCAATCTGGAAACCTTGATATTTTGTTCTCAGACCTTGAGAAGCAAGGTAAGCACTGTTATTGTACTTATTGTTTTATGTAGTCACGCACAACTACAAAATGCTTGCCCTTAAGCTTTTTTCTTGTTGATTTTGAGTGTTTAATTTTGTATGATCAAGGTGCAACGAGACTTTGAGGAGCTACCTTCCACAGCTTTCCGGCCATTGCGTGATTCATTAAATGTGAGTGACTATCCATCTTGTAATATTTTGAGGTGATCCGAGAGTGTCTGCTGGCTTGTTGGGAATTATTGATGTCTGTCAGCTATGACCATTCAGATGCGGTAGTATGTACAATAAGTAATGAATTTGCTAAGGCTTTATTTTCATTGTTGTTTTGAACACAGAACTTGCTAAAAAAGTTCCACAAGGGTCATCCAAAAGTCAGAACTCAGGTTCATCTAGAAGTCCTTTGCACCGTTCTATCTTTTCTTACAGTTATTTTTATTATCATTTGAATATGTTTAAATGGAAGTTTAGGGTAACCAAATGTATTCTTCAAATCTTTTTAATGTGTAGATTAGCATTGCTGTGGCTGCATTGGCTGTGCATGTGCCTGCTGAAGATTGGGGAGATGGTGGTATAGTGAAATGGCTTAGGGACGAGATGGATTCTCATCCGGAATATATACCAGGATTCTTGGAGTTACTAACAGTTTTGCCAGAGGTCATAATATGATATGTGTGATTATGTGTCATCTCTTCATTTTATTAATGAGACAAATGCCTAAGGTTTGAGTTACTAAGTGACAAGTTGTTATAATTTTCAAAGTTGCTGCCTTGTCGGATAGTATTTTATTCGACAAGTAATGTCATGCAGCTCGTAGATTCTTATATAAATGGTTGTGATAAAGTCTTTTAATTATTGCAAGTTGATTAACAGTTTCTTTGGTTGTTCTGCATGCATACCTTTAATGTATTTTGTCTTTATAAACAGGAAGTATTAAACTATAAGATAGCAGCTCGGCCTGAAAGGCGTCGTCAATTTGAAAAAGAGCTTACTTCTCAAATGGAGATTGCTCTAAATATTTTGACAGCTTGTTTGGCTATTTCTGAGCTTAAAGAGCAGGTGGGCAATGAGTTCCTGTATTCTCTGTGTGTGTGTGTGTGTGGCCCTAAGTGGTTGGCATGACTGAGGTATTTTAAACTCAGTTTTATTGATGAATTCTCCAATGGTGATTTTTTTTTCTTGGTTATCATTCAGGTTCTTGAAGCGTTTGCTTCGTGGCTTCGCCTAAAGCATGGGTACTAATTTTTTCCTACCTCTTTGCATATTGGAGTGTTCGGCTAAGTTGTTTTTATTGAATGTATTAATATATTATTCTGATCAAGATTAATTATTCAAGAACTGTTTTGTATAAATGAATCATCTGAATTGTGTAGCATATTGGAGGAAGCTTGTCAGATGAGTGTGCTTTACTGTCAAGTATTTAGTTAAATTTTTTTTGGGTGATCTATAGTGCTCTCAACTATATGTATATATTTGGGTATTTTAAAATCACACATATATAATTGACAGTTGGCTTTTAAACAAAAGAATGTTGAATGGAATGAGTATCTCAACTTATAGGAAACAGACTTGTCAAGTGAAACTGATGGAAAGCATAGATGCATTCCACAAATGCTGTATAATTTCAGGAAGGGTTTATAAAGTTAATGAAGAATATGGGGAGATATGTATTTAATTTGAATATTACAACTTTATTATCTTGGTTTATTTGTTTCTTTTTCCATTGGCTTTACTATTTCTCTTTAAATTTTTGTTCGTTTCAGGATTCCCGGATCTGTTCTCAGTACTCATCCATTAGTTCTTACAGCATTATCAAGCTTGAATTCTGAGTTTCTTTCTGAGGCATCTGTAAATGGTATGTATGATAGCATGGGAAAATACTAATAATTTTCTATTTTTTGTAAATATTCATATGCTTTTTGTTGGTTGAGCAATGAAATGTAGGAAGGAAGATATGATAAAATAAGCTAATGAATAGTATGAAGTTTGATATTCATTTTATTTGATATATTTTGTCACAGAAGAAAAAGCATCAAGTCCTAGATTCTTGAATAACAACTAAATCATGAAATATAAGGAAGTATAGAAATCACTCGTAAGATATCATTTAAGGTACTCTCTAAGATACAATTAGTATAAAATAATTGAACTTTATAATTAATACTCAATGCATTTTAGTTACCCAAAAAATGTAATGCATTTGACTTAGAGGCTGCTAGCTTTGCCTTCTCATTCAGCCTTTATGTTCTTTAAGGTTGAGGTCTAGGTTTATTGGTAGTTTGGAGTTTTTCTTTGTGGGACCTATAGTCTTGATAGTTAAGCTTTGAAATAGCTCATGTTTGTGTTGGAAATATGAAAAATATTGACCTTTTGCTCCTGCCAGATCTATTGTTATTTTTTGATGTTTTACTCCATTCTCCTCCTTAAATTAAGCGTCCCCCCCCCTCCCCTTTTAACTTTCGAAAATTATTTGTTTATTTTTTTTTTATTTTAAGAAAGATTTAATCACTTGAGAAAATCTGTACACAAGTAGCCAAATTGCTGTTGCTATTGTCAACTTCCCCCCTACCCCCCCCCCCCCCCAAACACACACACACACCAAAATATCTATATTTATAAATCACAATTATGTTTTTTATCATAACGTATCTAAGTGACTGTTGAATTGGATTCTCTGTTTGCGAAAGTCATGTTAGTTTGACATATTTCATTCTTTACTTTTACCCAGTAACTTCAGTTTAATAATATTCACTTTTTACTTATTACAGTGATTTCTGAGTTAATACACTACACAGCAGCAGGAGGTGTTGATGGCGTTTCTGCAAATATGCCCTTAATTCAAGTAATTGTACCTAAAGTAATGAATCTTAAAACACAGCTTAGTGATTCAACAAAGGTAAACAATTCTGAGTTCTCAATTTTGTTTGCTTTGGGCCATAACCGATTCTTTGTTTGTTTATAATCATATTCCTAAGTATCTCATTATGTTTTTCATCTTTTATTGGTGATCTAGTTCAATCTATTTGCTTATAGTTGTATTCTTCTACACCTGGTGGCGCTTATTCTGTTTATTTAGTTTAGTAGCTACAGTTTTTAGACCTACTAGAATACTAAGGGTGTATTTGGTTTGGTGTTTGAAATATAAAAAATATGTTCAAGTTCCTTGAGCGCTTCAATTTCTTGTTTGTCCACTGTTTTTTTTCCTTCTGAACGCATGTTTTTCTGTACTCTAACCCGCATTTACGTGAAGCAAAAAGCTTTATAGCTTCTGTGTTCACTTGATAGCGTTGTACCATTAATTGGGAGAATTTATTTCCTTTCTACCAACCCTACCTTTCATGCATGTTATTTTTTTTTATAGAGTTCTTATTGTTTCTGTTCATATGAGTCCTCTTTTTTTTATTATTTACCGTTTATTAGCTTTTTTATTATGTTTATTATTGTTATCTTTTTTAACAAATTAAACAAAAACTAATAAGTAATAATAAAATCATTAGTGAAAAATTATAGCACACTAAAAAAGCACTGAGAGTACTAGAAAAAGAATAGTGTGTGAAAATAAAATACTAAAAAAGAGTACTGAAAAAATGCAACACGCTTGGACAGTTAATATATTTGATGAAATATTCTTATTTATGTATCTAAATTTTATATTTTTTTGTAATAGAAATAATAGTGTCCTTATGTACTGATTTTGTATAATGTATTATATTATCTTTTATGTACTTTATTAGTGTTTTATAATTTAATTTAATAATCATTTACATTAACATCTTAAACTATTGATTTATTTGTATATTATTTTCTATTTTTTAATATACAGTATATTTTTGTAATTTTTTATGTTATTTTTAATTTAATAATTAAATATTACTTTTTCTAATAAAATTGATTAATAAAAATTATTTATTCAAATATATAAAATAAAATGATAAGATAATATATAAAGGTTATTCAAATTTATGTCCTTTTCAGTAATTCTTCATCTAAAAGTGATTTTTAATAATGTAATTCAAACAATATTTATTTTATTATAATTCATTTTCGTATAAAAGTTACTAAACATAAATCATGTTAATACTTAATACTAACTTATTTTCATCCAATTCAAGTTTGAAAAATCAATTTGATGTAACCTTCCGTTTGTAAATTTTAATCCAAACACATTAAGTAGTGAATGCAACATGCTCTTGGGTCCTTTCTTCTCTGTTAAATATTTTTCCATTATCTTGTATTGATATTTGATAATGTCAATCCGAATTTAATCTGATACATTATATTACAAGCACTTGCTCACATGTTTGAATTCCAATGTCACTAAATCTCACTGGTGCAAATATTAATATTTAGAAGTTAGCTTAATTGTTTGAATTCCAATGTCCAATCTCTCTCTCTCTCTCTCTCTCTCTCTCTCTCTCCTGGTTTAGGCTTAAGGGTTTCAAAGGAAGTGGTCAAACAAAAATGAATTTTGCATGCCCTATCATTTTTGCTGATAGGTGAATAGGCATATTATTTCTTTCTCTTTTTCATTTCTTTTATTTTTTAAAACAATTTACACAAAAACTATGTTGAAGAAAAGGGAATGTACAAAGGAAGATGGGTAATAATTATACAGAAGATATGGTGAAGACCTAAGTAGATTGTGTAATAGCACATGCCAATTCTTTTGAATATCTGCTATAGGAATACGATTAAGCAGACCATCAGCTGAGGCGCTGAGCAGCATAGGGATGCCAAATATGTGATCCTTCTCCAAACAAAATCAATGTTGGAAAATGAATCATTAAACCCTAGAACTTTTTCCTACAAAATGCACCAAATCACTGTAAATGATTGCTATAGAGTATAGAATCTCTGCATTTTGACATGAGTCCAAACATTCAAACTTAGTGAGTGGCAACTGACGCAACTCGATGGTACACCCAAGATTCCCCGAAGATACCAAAAAGACCGATCCGATGAGATCTTGCTATCGGATAATGCATAAGATACGAGTCCCAGATTGGGAATTTAAACTGCACATTATACGTGTATTAGGGGGACAAAGCAAATAAGGGGCCTTCACTTCTGGAGCATGTTGTTGGTATCAATTCCCCAAACAATCAAAGAGATCTTGTTATTTCTTTGTTTGTACATCGCTGGGGTTAGTATGACTATGAACACTTGTGATGTACAACTTGATGAGTTGTTTAGTCGCAGAAAAGTTTGATTGTCTTGCAAGTTTTTCTTAAAGAAATTACCATCATATTAGTATTCATTTAGATAACTTTCATCCAAAACTCCTGTGAGTAATTCAGTTACAAAGTGAATGGCCATAGGAATAGAAAATGGTTAGTATTCTTTCCCATTGTAAGTGGTCGTAAATATGTTTAATCCATTATATGTTACCAACACTAATAGTTAAAAGGCAACTGCTTGCTTTCCTATATTACTTTTGGTCTACTTCATGATCCTTTTATCTGCCTTTAGGATGAGGAAGATGTAAAGGCAATTGCTAGGTTATTTGCAGATATGGGTGATTCATATGTGGAACTGATTGCAACTGGTATGTTTACAAGATAATTTTTTATTGGTTTCTGTCTGAGAATCATTTGTGCTTTCTCGTGTAGCTTGAATCTCTCTGGACCATTGACAAGTTACTCGTGGAGTCGTGGTTCTTGGTGATGTTAAGTGATCTAAGTTGTGATGAATTAATTTTCCAGGGCCAAATGAATCAATGTTGATAGTGCATGCATTGTTAGAAGTTGCATCACATCCAGAATATGATATAGCTTCAATGACTTTTAACTTTTGGCACAGTCTTCAGTTGAATTTGACTAGAAGGTGCTTTTCTCCCTTGAAAATATACTTAGTATACTTGCTCTTTTCCTTGATCACACTTAAATAAAATCAACACATTGTCTGGCAGGGAGTCCAACATTCAATACGTTAATGAAGCATCAATTGAAGCTGAGAGAAATAGGAGGCTACTGGTTTTCCGTCCTGCATATGAGTCACTTGTATCCCTGGTAAGTCTTCCAGGCTAGAAACTAGGCTTCAAAATCTTACGCACAGCATCAAGAAATTATGTGTGGTACCTTGAAATTATTTTTTGTATATCTGGTAAATATATATACAACCTGTATTGTAGTAATATTAAGTTGTTCTCAGTGTTGTAGCATTATATACATAATATTATGTTTGATTAAATGAGACATTGCACTTCTTATTTCTAGATAATAGTTTCTGTAGTTCTTAAATGTTTCATGTTACTACCTTTTTCATGGATGTTTTACAGGTTAGCTTTCGAGTTCAGTATCCTGAAGATTATCAAGACCTATCATATGAGGACCTTAAGGAATTTAAGCAGACAAAATATGGTAATATGGTATTGTTGTCTTGCATTTGTTTGTCATCCTCTTTTATGTCTCATGTATTATTTCATTGAATTCCTTCTAATAAGAGTACTGAATACTAATATTATTTCATCATGATTACTAGTATCCTCACTATTACTGCTAATAATGTGTATGCACTTAGTGCCTGCCTTAACTTCCTGAAAGTTATTAAAGAAAAAGCTTTGTATCAAAAATGTCCATAATTGACACAATTTTGGAACCTAAGAATTGGACACCAAATGGGGGAATTCTCAATTCCCCATTATATTTGTAATAGATAATAGATAATTGATAATTCAGTGTACTAAAGGCAAGTTATGGAATTTCTTGTTCTTGTAGACTTAAGTTATAGAGCCATAGTTTTTCATTAGTATTGCTGAATTGTTTCACGTTGTAGGCGTCAATAGTTTGTGGTTTCGAATTGCATATTCTATAAATATGACAGTGCAGTAGTAGCCTCTGGTGCTCTGTTATATATGGATTTTTCATTCTTTCTTTTGGAAAGAGAAAATTAGTGCACACTCGGGCATTGAACTGCTGGTTGATAAGTGACAGTCCAATATGGTATGTAATAATAGATAGTATTTTGACCATATATTAGCAGATGGAAGTTATGTTTTCATGGATATGTACCAGGTGCTCACTGCAAATGTTTGTCAAATTTATTCAATAAAAAAATTACCACTAATGCTTAAATTTGTTGCTTACATTGTGTGTGGAGGCTTTAAGGCCTTAACCAGAAATACATGGTATCTATAAAGGCTAACTATAAATTGTTGTTTCAGCTGTTGCGGATGTATTAACGGATGCGGCATCAGTTCTTGGTGGTGATGCTACTCTAAGAATTCTATATATGAAACTCCTTGAGGTGTGTATTGTATATGTGGATGAATTGAAGATGCGTTGTCTATATTGATTAGTGGAACTTCTTATTGTGAGAGATTGAGCTCATAGGTAGCGTTTGTTGAGGTACTAAGACAGAGACTGGGAGACTGAGACTCAGTATCATGTTTGTTGGTTTAGAGACTAGTACTAAAATTTTTGTCTCTGTCCCCAAAATTTCAGTATTTCAGTATTTCCAAAAAGTAGGGACACATGGGACTAAAATTTTTAAAGATGGATACTGAAACTTTAATAACATTTTATACCTAAAATACCTTCATTTCAATTAATTTATTCCAATTTTTGTCTCCCACTTTGCACCAAACAGAATACTAAGATTTATTTCAATCTCTGTCTCTTAGTCTCTGTCTCTCCACCAAAACACTACCATAATTTCTATGTAATACATAAATTTCATTATTCGCTTGATCTTGACTTCTCTTTTCCTTTTCCTTTGCCTTTGGTTAAATATTATCCTTTAAATTGTAGATCCTGTCTGTATTCCTCTTCATTATATAAATTGCTTTTGCCTAAACAATGTGAATGACTTCCTAACCCCTTTTTCTGCACCCAATCTCAAAAATTTAGGCTGTATCTGGCCATGGTAATAATGAACACAAGGATTGGCGTCCAGCAGAGGCTGCCTTATTTTGTATTCGGGCTATATCAAATTATGTGTCAGTTGTTGAAGCAGAAGTAATGCCTCAGGTATTGTTACTCCTTAAAAATTTGTAATGGTGGTTATATTAATCTTGCCCAAATATGGCTACATGATTTAACATCTTAGTTTTAATTATTTCAATTGATACTTGATATTTAACATCAGTCACAAAATCCTTCATTTTCATTACATCTCTGAACTGATGTGGATGAAATTCTGAGCATGTCTTATTTTATTTTTGCTCTCTTTTGGATATGGAGATTGATAGTAAGATGTGATACAACTTATTGTGCTTTAAAATGAATCCCCTTAAGCTGTGATTGGTTCATTTCCCTGCAACAGAAGTACAATTACAAATATGCTAAAACTTTTTGTACCAGGTTCCTGTGTTTACTGTGCTACCCAAAATAAGGGGACAGTGGAGATAGAACTTAGTCCCCCCACCCCCCACCCCCTCCTCCCTCCTTTCCCCCCCCCCCCCCCCCCCTCTTTTGCCTTGTCTTTTGTTACTACCAACAAACAACAGTGACATTTTCTGTGTCTTTGACTCCATTGTCTCTGTCTAATACACAATCCAAATACTACCTTAAGCAATAAGTTTATATAATATGACAACGAACAGTAATGGAGAAAATTTAAACATTAATCATCAACAGATCATTAATTTAAACATTAATGATTTGTAAATAACTTTTAATTTTGACAATCCATGTAAGGTTTAGCAGCCAAAACTTCTACTCAAAACACCAACTCTCTAGCATGTTACATAGTTTTACATGCACTATGTTAACTGCACGCTGTCTCTCTCTAAACTTGTTCTATTGCTAGCTTATGGATTCTATTATTTATATTCACATTTCATGCAGATCATGGCTCTGCTTCCGAAACTTCCGCTTCAACCCCAGTTACTACAGACTGGTAATGTGCCTATTATCCTCTCTCAAAGTTTATTTAGTTCCTGGCCCATTGCCCTGTATGTGTAATTAATAATGTAGCTTTTCCTTTTAAATTTCAATACCAAATTTACTAATTAAATTGCTGTTTATCTGCTTGTTCCATAATTTTAGTGTGCTTAACAATTGGAGCTTATTCAAAATGGCTTGATTCTGCATCATGTGGAGTGTCCATACTGCCTTCAGTTTTGGATATCTTAATGAAGGGAATGGGTACATCCGAGGAATGTGCAGCTGCTGCTGCTTTGGCATTCAGGCACATCTGTGATGGTAAAGTTTACTGTTTGAGTATATTCATTCACTTTTTGTATGCTTGTTGGAAAGTTAAAGAATTGATTTTGTGAGTTGCAACAGTTGGTGCCAACATGATGAAGAGTGAAGACTATTACAGATATCAATTCAATTTTTGTGCTCCTAACTAAGTTTAGCACTAGCATTTTGTCTGGAGTGTTTGATTCTATCATTTTCATACGTCGTCAAAACTTTCTGGTGCTTTTATTAGGGAATACAACTTATTTATGCTTAGATTGTGTTTGAAGAAAGCATTACAGGGATCTACTTTTCCTTTTATAAAAAAAAAGATGCAAAAATAGCTTATGGAGAATTTTTAAAAGAGGATATTGATTGAGGATAATAGCTAATCAAGGATATATTTATTCAAATATTACTTGATTCTGGATTAGATTTGAGTGTTAGGATATATTTGGTCCACAGCTTGTAATCTGCAAGTGATTGAATAAGTTTTGTTATTAATATCTTTTTTTTATTGTATCTGCAAAAGTTAATTTCCATTACTTTTTCTGGAACCTATTAATTGAGATTGAAGAGTATTAAAATTAAGATGAAGACAATAATTATTATTATTTTTTTACTTCAGATTTCACGTTAGTATTTAGAGTTTGTGATTGAAATTTTTTTCATTATTCGGTATGTTAAGCACGAGTCAAATGATTTGGTTATGTTTTAGACTGCCGGAAAAAGCTTTGTGGATGCTTAGAGGGTCTGTTCCATATCTACAATAGGACTGTGAATGGGGAAGATAGTTTCAAAGTCCCTGCTGAGGACTCGTTGCATCTAGTTGAGGCCTTAAGGTATCCAGGATCCTTGAAATATATAGGGATAGTATTTTTGGTGATTGATTCTATCTCGACTGATGTGGTTTGATCTTAATTCCCATGCAGTGTGGTTGTTACTGAACTTCCTCCAGATGATGCGAAGAGAGCTCTTGAGGCATTATGCATACCAATTATATCTCCTTTACAGGTTGGTATTGGTGTACAGGGATGTTTTTGTCATACATTTTTCCTTAATAATTACACTTTCTACATTTTGCTATATCAGGAAGCCATCAATCAAGGTCCAGAGATCTTAAGCAAAAGACCTTCTCGGCAGTTAACAATTCACATTGATAGATTTGCTTACATCTTCAGGTGTGTTCCAAATTTATATTATGCCTACACGCCCCCATGTCAGGCCCAGCCTTGTGTTGTCTTAAACAATTTTTTTCACAGTTGTGAACACTTTCTGCTTGTAGGTATGTAAACCATCCTGAAGTTGTGGCAGATGCTATTCAACGGCTCTGGCCTATTTTCAAAGCTATTTTTGATCTGTAAGTAACCCAAATTTCTTCTGATTTCCATATTTTTCTTAAGTTTGTTTGTTTGTTTGTTTGTTTATTCATTCATCTGTTATTTTACTTTTTGATGCTTGCTTTGTCTGAGACAATTTTTATGACAATATTGCCAGTCGTGCATGGGACATGAGAACAATGGAATCTCTATGCAGAGCATGTAAATATGCAGTGAGTAAGCTAAACCATTAGCTTTGCTATATTCCTTAAATGTAAAATAACAACCAACCATCACCATAATAAGCTGGTGTGAATTTTACCATCGAATTGTGCAATTGAATTAGGCAATTAATTTTAACACTCTTATTAATGTTAGTCTTGTGTGCCTGAATCAACCCTCTCTCCAATTTTGATTCTGTGATCTGTCAAGTTTATGCATGGAATTTTTCATCATGTTTGCAACACAATGTGATGTGCTGTTTTTCTTCTGTGTAGTAAGCTATGTTTTAGTTGGCTGTTTGTCAGCCATGTCAATGATACAAATTTAAAATTTAATGCCAGTTCCCAGGTGGTTTCTTCCTCCTAAAGAGCCTGTACAAATGCTCAACTCTGGTTCTATGCATTGTCAACGTTGAAAAAGATTAGTTTGTAATATTGAATGCTCTGTGGCAATATTCTATCACATGTTTCTAGGTGAGAACATCTGGAAGGTTCATGGGTGTTACCATTGGTGCCATGCTGGAAGAGATTCAGAGTCTATATAGGCAGCATCACCAACCATGCTTTCTTTATCTTTCCAGTGAAGTTATAAAGGTATTTTTATCTTATCCTGCCATTTTTATCACCGTTTCTAGTAACAATATGTTGCGTAAGTTATACACGATTTTAGCTCTAGTGGTACCTTTGGTTTTAGAAGTGGTTCTCGATTTTAGAGGAGCATCTCTGGTATGCGAAGGCAAAGGGATATCTGGTATGCGAAGGCAAAGGGGATTGCCTTAGTTTCATTGAATTTTTGTTGGCTACTTTGAGTATTTTGAAGTATGGCAACATTCTATGCCTGTTTAAATTTGTTGTGTGTGTGTTTCAGTATTGCAAATTTGTAATATTTTATTGCCTGTTCTCATTTCTTAACTGAATTTCGTATATTCTATAAACAAAAGTTGACTGTTATGCATCTCGCAATTCTATTGTTGACTATAGATTGTACACAATTGATGTTAAGTGGTAATTAATTCGCTATAATTTTGATTGTTTATTGGTTTTTCAGATTTTTGGTTCAGATCCATCTTGTGCTGACTACTTGAAGAATTTGATTGAGGCTCTCTTCCAGCACACCACCCGGCTTCTCACAAATATTCAGGTATGATCCATGTCACACATTCTTTGCAACATATGAATTGGTAGTGTGGCAAGCTGGATCATTATTTCTTGCTGCAGGAGTTCACAGCTCGGCCTGATATAGCAGATGATTGCTTTTTGTTGGCTTCAAGGTGTATTCGCTACTGTCCTCAACTATTTATTCCATCGTCTGTTCTTCCTTCATTAGTTGACTGTTCTATGATTGGGATCACGGTACAACACAGGTATTGGCGCTCTCTCTCTCTCTCTCTCTCTCTCTCTCTCTCTCTCTCTCTCTCTCTCTCTCTCTCTCAAAACAACCTTGAAAGCTAAACCAATGTTCTTCTGAATGGTATTTATGTCTGTATAAATTCATCAATAATACTCGAAAAAAAAAAACCCCAATTAAGGATGGCATCTTGATGTCTGCGCATATTTGAAACTGCAAATGGGAGAAGACCATTGTATGAGAACCAGATACAAGCCTAGAACCATATTTTATCACACTTCTGAACTGACGTACCTTGAAAAAAAGTTGAGCATTCCTCTACAACTAAGATGGCACACAATTTCAACAAGTCCACAGTTTGACAAAATTAAGATCCCTTTACTTCCATCAAATCCTTTAATACCGTATTGAAAAAGTCTATAATAATATAGGTAGACCAACCCAATCTACTCTATGAACTATGAAACAAAAGATTCCGCAATGAATTAGCAACTGGATAAACACAAGAAAACCTGTCTCACTTCTTACTTGCCTACTTAAGTGCAGGTGTGGACATTTTTTACTCGTAATAAAGACAATGTATTGAATCTCTGATGTAATGCATTTGTTTTGCTTACTTTTTATGAAGTTAAGACGAGGGATAACTATTGACATAAGTATCTCTTTCTGCATATCATAAAATATAGAATTACCAAAGGAATACGATGGTATGTATAAGCGGAGTAAAGAATACCATCAATTATTTCATTTCAGACCATGCACCGATTTTCTAGTGCTTATTGCATCATTCTTTATGCTTTGGCATCATCTTTGTAGGGAGGCTTCCAAGTCAATATTGCATTTCTTAGCCGACATTTTTGATCTTGCAAACTCTGCATTGGGGGAGCAATTTATCCCAATCCGAGATGGTGTAATTATTCCTCGAGGCGCCAGCATCACCAGAATTTTGGTTGCCTCATTAACAGGAGCACTTCCTAAATCTCGAGTTGATGTGGTAATTTCTCAAGTCATTGTTGACATAACTTCCTAATTTTCATATATTATATACTAACCCAAAAGAAATTGATGGAAGGATGACTTGCAAACTATTTTTCTCTGAATGTCTCAGGTATCTTATACATTACTGGCATTAATGCGAGCATATGGGTCACGAGCACTGCAATGGGCAAAAGAGTGTGTGTTGTTGATTCCATCAACAGCTATCACTGACGTGGAGCGATCAAGATTCTTATCCGCCCTTTCTGATGCAGCATCTGGAGGTGATACTAATGGGTTGATTGTTCCTGTTGAAGAATTCTCAGATGTTTGCCGACGAAATAGAGCAGTTCAGGAAATAGTTCAAGAAGCTTTGAGACCCCTTGAGTTGAATTTGGGGATTGTATCATAGATTATTGGTAAATGCCTGTGATAGAGGGGGCCATTTTGGTTAGGCCTTGTCTGTTGGTTAGGCTAGCTTGTTGTGTATTATGTTATATTCATTTTTTTTCTCTCTTTTAATCAATTATCATTCTCCAGTTTTTTAGGAGAATTCCTGCCCCTGCATATTCTGTTGTGTTGGCTGGAAGAAATTATGTTAGGTGGTGTGTCTTATATGCTGGAGATGTGGGATTGGTGAGTGATGTCATTGTCCTGGGTTTCATTTTTGGGGGCTGAGTTACTTGCCATACAATTGTAAGTTAAATGTAAACAGGGAAAAAAAGGTGGGGAAATATAGTGGACAATGAAAGTTGTTGCAATTTTAAATGAATGTTGATGTTGCAAACTTTAGGGCTCTTAAAACTGGAAAATGGCCGCATGTGTTTGACATGTTAATATGCCAGCTGCTTTAATCATAACAGTCTTATGCTTGCTTGGACTTGGATATATACTGTTCACTATTGTGATTAGAAATGTTAAGCTCAAGAGCTTAAGGAAAGACAAAAAGTATGAGTAATAAATAGTTTTAGAATTGAGCTTGTTTGTGGTATATCATTAGTTCAATTATATTTGGCTACAGTGATTGCCAAGAATATATGTATTGCGCTACATTCTATCGAAATGCAGAAAGAACAAAGATATAGTGTGGGACTCTGATTACTGCAACTTTGACTGGTGGCCTCTAGGTCCTGAAAGTTCTCTACACATTATCCTTTATGAAAAAAGACTTGTTGAATGTGACCTGAATCAGTTCTCACTTCTCCGGAGTGAATGACTTTGATTGCAAATAAGCTTAAATATGCTTTTAATCTTTGGATGTATATACCAACATTACGTAATAATTCAGAATGAAATAAACTAAAGAAAATCCGACCGGCTCTAGCATTCAACGGTGGTCAGTGTAACAAAATCCTTTTGTCATCAATTATGGGTGACCCGTGCCCAAGGGCAATTGATTCTCACACACATGAAAAGCGCGTCATGATGATGAACATAATAAAAGAACACGAGTCCCTCCGGTTCCCCGTCCATTCTTCCCCACTTCCCATAATTCATTCATGCATCAAAAAATAATTGCCAGCTCTCTCTTTGTTTTTCCTTTCCCCATAAAATGAAGCCCCAATGAATCAACCACCACAAGAATAACAAGGAAACTAACAGAATGGTGTCGACATCTCAGAAGAAAAGCCTGCACTCTCTAATGGCAGCTAACCTGAGCAAGCTCACCATACCTTGTTCTTCATCATCACCACCTCCCAACAATGAACAGGATTTCGACTTTAACCATGTATTCGGGCACCACCACGACGAACCCTCAGCTGCAATGAGTCCGCACGTGATTCACAGCAGGTCCCACTCCTTTGTGGGCCCCTCCCCTCGCGTGGCCCCACCCTCCAACCCCATCCTCTCCTTCGTCAACGAACTCTCCTCTCAGAGCGAGGGAGAAGAATCCGAACAAGTGCCTCTCAATGTCATCGAAGAAGAGAAAGTGAGCCCTCGAATTGGGCCTGCGGATTTCGAGATTTTGAGGGTTGTTGGTCAGGGTTCGTTTGGGAAAGTGTTTCTTGTACGGAAGAAGAAGAAGCAGCAGCATCAAAAGAAAGAGAGCGAAGAAGAGTGCTGTGAAGATGGTGTGTTTGCGATGAAGGTGATGAGGAAGGAGACCATCATCAAGAAGAACCATGTGGATTACATGAAAGCTGAGAGGGATATTCTCACTAAAGTTGTTCATCCTTTCATTGTTCAACTTCGCTACTCTTTCCAGGTTCTTATTTATTTTGCTAAACTATCAGCGTCTGAAATTTAATGAATTTCTAGTGGACTTAAAACTAATTATGAAATTGATAATGGATTTGTATATACAGATGAATTCACTTTTGATTCAGTGTAAACAAGTGTTTTAACACTGGTTTCTAATCAAATCCTTTCTTTTGGAAACACCCAAGTTGTTGTTCTTGGATTATGGTGTCATTTATGGAAAATTAAAATTAAAGGAGTTTATAATATCTTGTGTGAAGAAATCATCCAGTCTTTCTTTTCTGCTTATAATCCTTGGACACGTAGAATACTGTGGAACAATTTTTGGATTCTGTTTTTATTTTCTTTTTCTCCTTTTCTTATCTGATCCTATCTTCTAGATCAAATACTTTATTGATCAGTTTTAACCTTAATGCTATGTTTGATTGAAATTTATGTGCAGACTAAATCTAAGTTGTATTTGATTTTGGACTTCATAAATGGAGGGCATCTCTTCTTTCATCTCTATCGACAGGGCATCTTCAGGTATAATGTTCTCCATCACTGTGAAAATCCTGCACCTTTTATTTTTATTTTTTAATTGTGGCTTTGATATGTTTGAGTAGTGAGGATCAGGCAAGGATTTACACTGCTGAGATAGTATCTGCTGTTTCACATCTTCACAAGAATGGCATCGTGCACCGGGATCTTAAACCTGAGAACATACTTATGGATGGTGATGGGCATGTAATGATCATGGCTCTTAAACTTACTGTTGTTAGGGATTTGTTTAAAAAATTGTTAAATTTCCTTGATTTAAAATTTCCTAGTTGACCTTGTATGGTATTGTCTGAATTTGTATTGATGACAAGTCAAATTTGATTTTGCTATGATATTATTTTGAATGCGTGACGTACAATATGTTCTTGAACTTTGACATTTGTCCGTATAGGTGATGCTAACTGATTTCGGATTGTCGAAAGAGATTGACGAATCAGGAAGATCCAACTCTATGTGTGGGACCATGGAATATATGGCTCCGGAAATCATACTGGCCAAAGGCCATAATAAGGATGCAGATTGGTGGAGCATTGGTATTTTGTTGTATGAGATGCTAACAGGGAAGGTAATGTCATCTTTCTCATCTTGCATCGTTATCAGTACTTATGCATAGGTTGTGTGTGCTTGAGTCATAGTTGAATAATTCAATTACATGATGGTATGCAATAATATGCACATTTGGTACCTTTTGTGGAAACAATTAAATGATTGATGCATGTGATCTACAAAAGGGATTTACTACCTTTTATAATCAAGTATGGTTCAACAGTATTTAGTAATGCAAAGTTTGAAGCTCTTCTTTTTTGGGGGGTTTATTTGTTGTCAATCTCCAATTAGTTTTCTATTGAGTGTGTCAATAACAAAAGCATAGCTCTTGACTGCATTATCTCAAGATGGCCCTTATTGTGGATGAATATTGTTTTTTTTTTTTTTTTCTTGAACGTTCTCTTAGACTTCCCCTTTTCGTAGCTCATACAGCCAAATCACAGCACTCTACAGAATGCTTTTGCTGTGCTACAAAGTGTTTTCATTCATTTTTCCTGATTTTTAGCTTTTCATTTGGCAGGCACCATTCACACACACGAACAAAAAGAAGCTTCAGGAGAAGATTATTAAAGAGAAAGTTAAACTTCCACCAACGGTTTCCACAGAAGCTCATTCTTTGCTCAAAGGGGTAAGTAGACAATAGTAGAATGTGTTCATTCCTTAAACTATTTGATAAAGGTTTTTGAATTTACTGCCTTGATGTTTAGTTAGTGTTCTTACAGAACTAAGGTCTTTTAAGTTCCCAACTGTCCTTGCAATATGTAAATCTATTTTGAAACAGGCACCCTAAGAAATGTGGTTTCTAATTCAAGGTACTAAAAACATTATTTGACATAAAAAATTATTATGTATCTTTAAAATTTTAAAAGAACACAAGGAACCTGGAAAGCTTGGTTCTCTGAGATATTATGTTATTTATTAGAGATATAGTGAGAGAGATATCTTGGATGCTTAAAAAACTGCATATGTTTTTACTCGTTACAGTTGCTGCAAAAGGATCCATCAACAAGGTTAGGCAACGGGCCAAATGGAGATGAACAGATCAAAAGTCACAAATGGTTTCGACCAATCAATTGGAAGAAATTGGAGGCGAGAGAACTCAAACCTAAGTTCAAACCAGATGTCTCCGGTAAAGAGTGTACAGCTAACTTTGACCAATGCTGGACGGCAATGCCTCCAGATGACTCACCAGCTTCCACTCCCACGGCCGGTGACCATTTCCATGGCTACACGTATGTCGCACCAAACCCTTGGCTTTCATCCAAATAGACTGAACTGCCGAAGGCGGTCATACCGGAGAGCATGTGTATTATATGGAATGGATGTATAAAAAATAAAGCAGGAAAGCGTTAGTGACTATAACCCAATTCTTCCCCTGATTCTTAGTTGAGGCTGTATCATTGTAAACAAGGGTTCTCTGTGAATGCAAAGACAAATAGCATACATATAGAGAATAATTACTGGATGAGATGGCACAGTAGTCTTCTTCCTTACCTCCCTATAAAACAACAAATTGAATTGACCCCTTTTCCGAGTCTGGGACTGGTACGGAGCATACATCAGGATATCCATTTCTAATACAAAACATGTTTATTGCGTAGTTAGGCGCCGCTGGAGAATGGATTTTCCCAATTTTCTTTCTCCGATAAATCTGATATTTTATTTTACACTTTTTAAAAGTTGACAAAAAAAAAAAAAAAAGTGAGAGAAGATGTAAATGGTAAATACTAAATAATTACACTTAACTAAACAATTGAGGAAAAAAACATTCATTCTCCGAAGGACTGCCTTTTCTATCGCTGCATGTTTTACAAGACAATGGGATGCTAATCATTATTTAAACAACAAAGTCAAGCATCAAGAAACACACGTTTTGAGACAACTTTCTCACAAATAAGAGATTAGCAGTATGAAAGAGGGGTTTTTTTTTTAACAGAAAAGAATCTTGTTGCTTGCCGAAATAGTTGGTGTTATGGTGTAGTGGATAAAGAATATACTTGTCTTCTAAAAGGACTGAGTTTTATTTTTTTTTTTTGTCACTACTGATATAAATTATGAAAGCTAAAAGTATTTCTTTATGTATGTGTTCAAAAAATGTAGTATTTTTAACTCAGGTAGAATTACACATATTTAAAAAACTTTTTTAAAAAAAAGACCAACATTGACGCTAAGGAGTAAGGATCCATTTTACAAGCCTTATATTTGGGATAATAGAAACTCTTGGGACCAATAACTTTTAGTATTTTTAATTATTATTTGGTCACTATAAATATTAAATTATCTTTAATAAATATATTTTATTAATAAAAAAGTATATGGAATCAAAAAGTTTCTAGCCAAAAACTAAACAAAATCACATTAATTTATATTAATAATTAATTTTAAATTTTTTTAAAATTCAAAATTGATTAACTAAACCTATAAAAACATTCCTCTTCTCTCTCACATTAATCTACCCACCTCTAATAATCACACACACAAACTTCTCTCTCACCGTCAGACCCTTTCCGCCTCCCCACCGCGACCCACTCCTTCGATCGCTTCCGCTTCCAGTCGGAACTGTCTTTACCAGATCGGAAGCTCGTAAACCTTATGTTCGGACTCGGGTTCGGGTCTCGGAGCTTTCACGCATCAGCGCACGTGACTTCCCCCTCGGAGCCGGCGTCAACAGCGACAGGAACAGGGAAGACTCCGCCGTGGTTACGGATGAAAGACATGAAGCATGCGGCGCCGCGGGTGGTCAGCAAAGGAAGGCCATTAACAGTTGAAAAGTTGGGGTTTGTGAGCTGAGGCCAATCAAACGGTGTGCAGTCGTACAGAGAATTGAGCAGAGGGTTGGAGAACTTTCTTGGGTTTATTTTTTGGTGCATTTTATTTTTTTGGGTACTTTCTTGGGTTTTGCTTGGCTGCTTGCATTCTTCCTTCCATTCTCATTGTTTTCCATTTATTATTTTTAATAAAATATTTTTATCTTCAATAAAATTTTATTATTTTAAAAAAATTATTTATCATCATGATGTTGCTCTCTGCGTTTTGGGATATTACTTATTAGGTGCCATTTTGATGATTAAAGAGACTGCAAATTACATAATTACAGAAATATAAAAAAACATTCATTTAATATGAAAAAAAACATCCTAATACTTAACAAAAGAAACATCTAATTATATTTTAGTAAAAATAATTAAATATCTATAAAATTTTAAAAAAATATGAAATTTTTAAAGAAATAGAGACATTCACCTTTGCAATACAAAAAAATTCGAAAAATATATAAAAGAACATCTATTTAGTATGAAAAAGAAACATTCTGATATTTATTAACTTATAGAAATTTTGGATTCACCAAAAGTATTTTGGCTGATTTTTGGCTAATACCCTTTTGGTTCCTACCATTACTCTTTATTAATTCATGTGTACAAATTTTTTAAAATATAGATTCTTGTGTTTTACCATCCTACTTTTCTGCTTCCGAATGTTGTTCTTCTCCTATTGCTGGCGTTGGTTCTGTTCTGCTTCTCCTGTGTGTTGCAGGGAAGATATATAGATTCTTGCCTTGTGGCTTGTGAGAATCGAGAGGAGTGATAACAAATGTCGACGTTGATCACATTGCATGTCATTGTGTCATACATACTATGATACACCTAAAGTTGAGGCACCCTCTTTCAGCTTATTTCCCATTCATTCCGATCACTACTACCATCTCTCACCAAATTCACCATTCTTTCCCATACTCCAAAACCAGTTCATATTCATCCCAACCCAAGCACCCACAACACTTGCTCTCCATTCTTCTCAAACAACCACCATCCCATCGCCACCACAACAAAACCACCCAACAAGTTCACTCTTACACCATCACCTCTGGCCTCTTCCACTTCCCTCTTTTTTACACCCACCTCACTTCTTTGCTACTCTTCAATAACATTATTCGTTCTTATTCTCTTGTCTCATTACCCCAACAAGCCCTTTACTTCTTTGCATGCACCCAAAAGTCCCTTACTTTCTTGACATATCCTTTACTTGACACCTTCACTTTTGCATTCCTATGCCATGCTTGTGCCAACTCAACCTGTACCCACTTTGGGATTCAGCTCCATTCCCTTATTTTCAAGGTGGGGTTTCAGTTTCATGTCTATGTGCAAACTGGGCTCCTTCAGATGTACTCAAATTTTGGCCGTTTGGTTGAGTCCTTCAAGGTGTTCGAGGAAATGCCTGAGAGAAACACTGTCACTTGGAATGTTTTGATCACCGGTTTGGTCATGTGGGGTGAGGTTGAACTTGCTTGTTCAGTGTTTAATCAAATGCCAGACCGGAGTGTGGTCTCGTGGACCCTTGTTATGGATGGCTACACTCGCTCGAATCAGCCTGCGAAGGCTTTGTCTTTGTTTAGGGAAATGGTTGTTGTTCATGGTATAGAACCTAATGAAGCTACTTTCTTGACTATTTTTCCCGCAGTTGCAAATTTAGGGTATGTTAAGATTTGTCAATTAGTTCATGGCTATGTAGAAAAGAAAGGGTTCAATGAATTTGATACACGCATTTGTAATGCATTGATTGATCTGTATGCAAAGTGTGGATGCATAGATACTGCAATTAGATTCTTCAATGAGATACCAGAGCATAGGAAGAATTTGGTATCATGGACTTCAGCTATCTCTAGTTTTGCTATGAATGGGATGGGGAGGGAAGCTGTGGAGTGTTTCGAAATGATGGAGAAAGCCGGGCTGAGGCCGAACCGTGTGACATTCTTGTGTGTCTTGAATGCTTGTAGCCATGGTGGATTGGTGGAGGAGGGGCTCAAGTTTTTCAATAAAATGGTGAATGATATTCAGCTTGTGCCTGATATCAAGCACTATGGATGTCTGATAGATATGTTAGGGAGGGCTGGGAGGTTAGAGGAAGCAGAAAATGTTGCCTTGCAAGTGCCTCTTGATATAGCCAATGTTGTGATTTGGAGAACACTTTTGGGTGCTTGTAGTGTTCATAATAATGTTGAAATTGGTCAGAGGGTAACAAGAAAAATATTAGAGATGGAGAGAAGACATGGTGGGGATTATGTTCTTATGTCCAATATCTTTGTTTGTGTTGGGAGATTTAATGATGCTGAGAGGTTAAGGGAAATGATAGACAAGAGAATTGCATTTAAAATTCCTGGTTATAGTTTCGTCTAAATCATATATAGTAATAACATAGGTGTCTACCTTTATTTGTAAAAGAGATGTGGTAATTAACCTTTGAACATTGGGGGAAAATTGTCTCCAAGCATGGCAACTAGTACAACTCATGAAATAAATTACTGCAGACTTGGTGCCAAATTATTTGTCCTATTTTGGATCTCCCCGTCAAACCGATCATGCAAGGAAAATGTGTTCGTCCTGACGTCCTGTATATATACTCCCTATACTTGTACACTCGTTTAGAACACTCATTTTTAAACGATCACTAACATAAAGAATAACAATTTCTTCAGTTTAGAACAAATTGATCCATTAAAGGTTGGTCATGATTCATCCTTGTACTGACCAAAGCCAAGAAATATGGGCTAGTACCGTAGTAGTTATAAGTAATTGTCATAAGTTGATGTTTTAATATACATGTTCGTAAAGGTCAATGCTAATGAATCTACAGTACTTATTTAAATAGACGAATTAGCTAATACTTATTTAAATAGACGAATTAGTTAATTAGAGAAAGTTTAGAGAGTCAGTACTTTTATTAAAATTTGACCGGCACTTAACTCGCAAAAAAAAAATGAATAATTTTACATTATTAGATGAAATCTTATACCATTAAAAACACCAATAATAATTAATTAATGACTATAAATCACAAAATTTACTGCCGCTCACCTCCTCAGCTAATTATTTGACTAATCCAAATGGATTGTTCCATCTATAATTCAATAAAGCCAATAACCAAAGGTTTTACTTTTACATACAGGGACCAATACCATACAAAACCAATTACCAATGGCATGTGTGACTACCACATGTTTTCACTTGTCAAAGAGATATAAGTTAAGGCAATAATAAGATTCTGTTGTTACGTGGGCTATACTCTTTTGCAAAAAGAAAAAAAAAAAAAAAAGAACTTCCATTTAACTGAATGAGCAAGGGATCCACCCCACTCAAGGCACTTAAGTTAGTATATTATCCTTTTAGGGTTTGTCTACGATGAACGTGGTTCATAATACACCGACGCATCTAACGGTCAAAATCTGATGTCTATCGAGTTACAAATAGATCTAGCTCCATCGAACCGTTCATTCTACTCGGGGTGCATCAAAAACCAAAATCAACTTGGTTCATCCTAGGATTCTCCAAATTTTAATTAGATTTACAAGAAACTAGAAGAACCCCACCAAAAATACCAATTCACCCCATCTAACATATCATGCCTATAAATAAATCAAGCATGCCTCTTATGTTGCAACCACATATCTTAAGATACTAAGAAACTACTTGTTGAGAGAGTAAGAAGCCCAAAAAAAGAAAAAGCCATGGATAGCACTAGCAGAGTCATGAAGTCCAAGACTAGTGAGAAATCTCTTTGTGAAAAATCTATGATGGTAGTAGCAAATGTTATTAGGTTATCATCTTTCTCTATTGCACAAAAGACTCTTGGAGTCAACACAAATGGGAAAAATGGCAAGGACCTTTCTTCAGTGTCTGACTCTGATCTTGAGTCTCTTCATGAAAAGGAGTCAATGGTGCCTCTTCGTGATCATCAATTCCCGGCTGCCATGAGCCGAAGGTCGCAGGAGCCGCTTACCCGCGCCAACCGGACATATGTGATCAAGCCAAGTGGAAGCCATGGATCATCAACTGGTTCTGTTGTATACAAAGAACAGAGAATCTCTGAGGCTAATAATGGTAATAATATTAATAACAATCATAGTAATAAGCCAAAGAAAGAAGAGTGTGTTGATGGATTGGCCTCTGATTATATCACTAAGATTCGAAGCAAGCTTGGATGTGGTCTATAAGAAGCATCAAAAGTTACTTAAATCCATATGTTATTGTGTGTAATCATCTCATTTTATGCACTCTTATTGGTTATGTATGAATTATTACTAGTGCTAGTTACTAAAATTACTAACTTTTGGTTTTCATGAACCATTTGTAATAAACTTAGTTGATGTGGTTTATTTTGCTTGCTAGATTCTAGAATAAAACTAAAACTAAAATTAATCTATATTGTTGCTTCTGATTAAACTCAACCTAACTTCTTTTTTTATTTTTTATTTTGTTTTATGCTTGCTTTGATATTCTTTGCTGGATGGACAAGTATAGTGTGAAAATTTGTCTACTGAAAATAGATTATGCTTTCTTTGACATGTGGTTTATACGAATTAAGCAAAAGTATTTATTGGGTGTAAAATCAATATGTTTAACACATGTCAAAAGATATTATAAAAAATAGTTAACCCAATGAATTTTAAAAAAAAATTCTCAAAATTCGCTACACAGTTCAATTCTCATATTGATTATTTGAAGTGTAGATAAAATAAATATCCCTCTTAAAGCTTAGAAAACCTAGAAACATATCATAACTTTAATATTAATTAATTCTTTTGGCTCATAGAATAGATAACAAAATTAGCCAATGAGTAATAGCTCAAATGGCATAGTCTCCCCATACTCAATTAAGAGGTTGCGGGTTCGAGTCTCTTATTTTTGGTAAAAAAAAAAAAAATAGATAACAAAATTAACAGCAGCGAGTATCTTGGGGGTGTTGCGGTAGTGGTGGTCCAACATAGCAATGTGGATACGATAAATGAAGTACCAGAAGTCTTGAACAAATGGTTCAAGAATATTTTTGCGCTGCTGAACCAAGCTAAGGACCTAAGGTACCCCAAACGTAGAAGCATCTCACATTAATTCACTGGTTTTCTTTTTCGTTTAGAAAATATGATGTTTGCTGTGCTGCTTAAAAATTGATATTTAATTATTACAAAAAGTAAATAATTAATATTTAATTAAAAATATAAAAATTAATAAATTTTAAATATTTAAATTTTATTATAAAAGATAAATTAGATAAAAATTAAACATCAATTAAAACTATATAATTGAGTAGAAAATATTCAGAGATCCAACTTTTAGATTACATTGGCCAACTTTTTAATCTTCATGCTTCAGAAGGTTCAGGTTTAGGGTTTAATACTTAAGTGATCGAAAATAATAGCGTCAAAAGATAGATGACAGAATAAAATTATGGTAATGTTAAAAATGGTATAAAAAATTAATTCTCTAATTGAGCTTGTTTGTTTAACAGTACATTATATCTCTAAATAATATTCAAATTATGAGTATCTGAAAATTAATAATTTCTTGACTTGATATTATTTACCCAATATTATTATGACGAATTAAGAATTAATAATTTTTATGACTTCAAAAGATTTTTTTAATCAAATTCGTCCTTCAAACATTTTAAGTTGGTCAAATTATTCTTTTTGTCACTTCTGTTGCTCATATCATTATAGTTTGTTCATATAGAATGTTATTAAGTGACACCAAAACACACATACTTAGCCGTTTTAATTAATTGTTAATATGATAAGTTTATAAAATTAGATTAAATTAGCTTTAAATTGAGGGATTTTAATACCTTAAAATTTTCTTTCAATTTGTGATTGATTTGATCTAATTGTATAAACTTATCATGTTGACAGCCAAATAGAATTGTCAAGCGTGTGTTTTGGTTAGTATTGTATCATCAGCTAATGTGCCAAATTAGTAAATTTTGATATCGTCAGCAACTAAAGTAATGGAAGAACTAATTTGACTAATTTAAAATTTTTGAAGAACAAATTTGATTAAAAAAATTTTCAATGACT
Organism: Arachis hypogaea; assembly: GCF_003086295.3. NCBI lineage: Eukaryota > Viridiplantae > Streptophyta > Magnoliopsida > Fabales > Fabaceae > Arachis > Arachis hypogaea. The sequence goes on along the minus strand of NC_092046.1, from coordinate 117,103,232 downwards.
AATTTAAAAAAAAATTTAGTAACTAATTTAACCATTTACTCATATTAAAAAGAAAAAGTATAGGTAGACAATGAAAATATTAAACAATGTGAATAATGGATATATCAGATGTTTAATTTACTAGGTGTGCGGATGGTTATTCTAATATTAAGATTTAGGTGAGTATTTTGGAGTGTAATATATTTTACTTAAATTGGATCAATTTTAGGATTCATTATTTATGTTGTTCAAAAAAGTCATTGATTATCTAACATAACCCTGTTAAAAATAACATTACTCAAAATTTTTGTAAGTATTACCTACACAATATATTACCTTGTGTATTGCATTAAAAAAAAAAAAATCTAAATCTAAAAACGTTATCTATTAGTTTGCAAGAGTGTTCAAACTTCTACTATCCTAAGTTAAGTGATTTTATATTTAGGTAAATTCTATGATATAGAAAGAAAGATTCTTCTATATGTGCATATTTGTGTTGTTAAAAGAATAGTGTGGCAAACCAAGTTGGGTTGGTCTAGTGGTTAGCTCACTAGTCCGCTTAAGCAAGTGTCGGGGGTTCGAATCCCGCCTTGTGCATGCAGCAACTCATTGGCCAGCGGCAAACCCTTAAATGGAGCTCAGTACCGCGACGGATTAGTCCTTGGCCTATCGGGTTGGGGGATACCGTGGGAAACCAAAAAAAAAAAAAAGAATAGTGTGGCAAGTGTTTAGAAAGAGAGTAATTGAAGAGACAAGATTTGACATGTTGCAAGTAAAATATAGTGTATTTTGTCTTATGTAACATGTAAATGATGTATTGATTAAATAGGCTAATTATATTTATATTAATTAATTATTAAAGATAATATTGGATCTTGTATGATTTTCTTATTTTTAGACTTTTTGAATGTACGCTCTCTCTCTCCAAAAATATTAACTTTACACACAAAAATTTATTAATATTTATTTATTTTAATATATTTCTTTTTTCTTTTTTGATAACTTAGATATATTTAGTTTCACAAATATAAAAATGTATTTATTTACATATTTTAACCAACAAAAAAATATATAACTTTACGTATTTACGTACATTTAAATTAACAGTAGTATTTATATATATTTAATTTAAATATTATATCAATATATCTGTCAATGTTACTCTGGGTACATATAGATATTTATAAAAAAATATTATTCAAACACCACATATTCTTGACATCTTATAAAAATAGTTTGTTATTAATTATTTTTATATTTAAATTTTTTTAATTAATAAAACAAAAAAGATTATATTTAATTGTTTAAAAATTATTGATGTCAAAATAGCATTTGTAATACTGCCATTTTTTGGTGCAGAAAGAGAGAATATATATTTTAGGAGAATTGATTTTTTTTTAAATGAAAATTGTAATAAGAAATTTTGCTTTTTGTTATAAAGAAAAATTAAAAATAAATTTAATTTTAATGTAGTGTTAGTATAAAATAATTTTATATTTACATCTAATGACGTAATACTATATTAACAAAAATAATTACTTTTTATAGACGGTGTAAATTGTCATCCAAAAGATCAAATATAATTACACGACTATGTAAAATACATTTTACACTGTTAATACATCAAAATTAAACTCACTAAAAATATGTGTACCCAAAATTTATATAACACCTGACATATAAAAAAACATGGTAGATACCAAGAAAAATATAGTTATTTTTTAGTATTATGTAGACGATATCTTGTTATTTTGTTTGCATTAAAATATCTATTTACAGTTGTTTATAAAAAATAATCAAAAGAAAATTTTAAATACTAAAAAAAGAAAAATCTTTTAAATATTTCAGAAAAAAAATTGTCTAAAAAAAATTAAATACTTCAAGTTATTATTGGAATATTTTAGTTGTAACCTATTATTTATAATTAAATTATTAATTTTTTACAATGAATAAACTATGTTATTGAGTGAATATTTAATATTTATTATTTTATTAAACGAAAAAAGTATGTCTGAACAGATTTAACAAAATTATACGATTAATTTCTCTTTGAAGGCATAAAAGTGTGTTGAAAAAAGATAATAAATTTTCTAATATATTATACATTCATTAATTTAATTTAAAATAAATTTTAATAAATTTTTGTGTGTAAAAATTAATTTTTCAAATGATATTTATTATGTAAATAAAAATAATTAATTGAATTTTTTTTCAAGTAACATGAGTTGGAAGAAAAATTATTAACTTAGATGAAAAATTAATGAAAAAGAAAAATTCAATTAATTATTTTTCTTCCTCATGTTACTTGAAAAAGAAAATTCAATTAATTATTTTTATTTACATAATAAATATCATCTGAATAATTATGTTTATAAGATGTCAAGAATATGTGGTAGTTGAATAATATTTTTTTATAAATATCTATATATACCCAGAGTAATATTGACAGATATATTGATATAATATTTAAATTAAATATATATAAATATTATCGTTAATTTAAGTGTATGTAAATACGTAAAGTTATATTTTTTTTGTTGGTTAAAATATGTAAATAAATACATTTTTATATTTGTGAAACTGAATATATTTAAGTCATCAAAAAAGAAAAAAGAATATATTAAAATAAATAAATATTAATAAATTTTTGTGTGTAAAGTTAATATTTTTGGAGAAAGAGAGCGTACATTCAAAAAGTTCAAAAATAAGAAAATCATACAAGATTCAATATTATCTTTAATAATTAATTAACATAAATATAATTAGCCTATTTAATCAATACATCATTACATGTTACATAAGACAAAATACACTACATTTTACTTGCAATATGTCAAATCTTGTCTCTTCAATTACTCTCTTTCTAAACACTTGTCACACTATTCTTTTAACAACACAAACATACACATGTAGAAGAATCTTTCTTTCTACATCATAAATTCACCTTATGTTTATCTAAATAAGAGTGATCTATCAACCGATTTTTGTCATTTTTTACAAAAGATAACGTGATTTTTTATTTAAAAAAAACTACTTTATCTCTTTTTCCTCATTTTTGTGAGATAATGTGGTCTTTTTATGAATTTTGTCGTAAAATACTAACGAAAGTTGCTAATCTGACACGTTAAACTAGTGAGTTGAGCATGAATGATTAGAAAAGAACAGAGCGATTGGTCCCAAAACTTAAATTGATCACGAGTCTATTTGTTCCTATTTATTCAGACAAAAATGATGTCATTTTAACGTTAAATTGGTCAGGGCCTATTTGTCAGCACCTATTTATTCTAAAAAATTTTGATATAATATTTTTTATTATATTAATATTTTTACAATAAATTCTTAAATATATGATATAATAAGTACAAATTAATTAATAAATTATTTAAATTTAAAAATATTATTTATTACAGAGCCAAATAAATAAATTTTAATAAAAATTTTAAATATATAAATAATAAAATTAAAATATAATTTATAAATTATTAATAATAATAATTCTCTAATATGTTATTAGTTTTATAATTTAGATAATTAAATAATAAAATAAAAATTAATAAACACATTATTTATTGGTGACCAAATACACATTTTATATATATATATATATATATATATATAACCACTAATGAATTCAAAGAAATCTATTATTATATATTGTCAAAAGGTCAGAGATTAATAAAATTTAATAATATAAAAAATAATATAGATTAATTAAAATTTTTTGTACATTGAATTTAAGAATGTCATAATAATTAAAGAGTGATGACTCATGATAAACTTTAAGAGTTACATTGTTTGTATATATATAGCCATATATAAAGTGATCACCTCTTATATATAACCAAAAAAATCAAACGAATGAAAACTAAATAACAAATAAAACCACAAATCTAGTGCACCAATTAATTTGCTAGAAGCAAAATTATGTAAAAATAAAAATGTTCATTTCCATAGTTGATTGTGACACATAAAATAATTTTTAATTTTCTGGGTTTAGAAAATACTTAGCATGGTTTTGAAAATTGGACCGATCCGACCATGAATCGAATGTCTCTATAACTCAATCTTAAGGAGAAAATTATAATTCTAAAAACCATTTTGTGGATTATTGAACCAATCGGTTAAACCGAATCAGAATTCGGCCAGTTTACAAGAAACAACATCATTTTGAACTTAAAAAAAAAATAGAGCATCAGAATCACGTGTGACTGTTTCCCTTCTCTTAAGTTCAAAATTCACCAAAGCAAAAAGAAATCTCAAAGTTGAAACCCTTAAAACCTACCTTCTCCACCACCTCCACAAGGACTGTCGCTGTCTATCACGCTCAGGCGCCATCGTCGTTGTTTGATCGTTCGCTCTTCTTCGTCATTTAACAATCACACCTTCTTCCTTGAGCTTGGAGTCAGTCCTGGTCTTTGTTTATTCTGTCACGCTCCTGCCGCCATTTGTCGTGCTCAGGCACCACCCTCTAGCCATGGTTCTCGAAGTTTCCAACCTACCAATCGTAGCTTCTTCCTTGAGCTCGGCATCTTGGAGTCTATCCTTTGTTAGATTAGCCGCAACTTCTTCCAACCCACCACCGTCTTCGAGTCGTGCTCGTCATCTGGCTTCCGTCTCTGTCACGCTTCTGCCCTTTTGCTTAGACTGCTCAGAAGTCAAAACGAACATTTAGGATTTTACTAGTGCTACTTAGATTGGTTTCTTTAATTTTCTTGAATTTTTTATTCTTGGTTCTTTGTTCTTTGGTTTAATTAGGATTCTGCTATTGTTAGTTCTATTTCAATTGAATTTTTGAATGATTAGCTCTGTTCACTATTGCTATGTTATACTCTATTTTGTTATTTTTTTTGTATTGTGCTAAAAAAGTTATACTAAAATTGTGCTAAAAGCTTGAAACCTTGATAATTTTTGTTAATCTTTGAAAAAATTTGTTGCTGCTATGTAACTTTTTGTGTTATTGTGATAATCAATTTTTCTTGTTTGTGTGTTGCTTTGGTTTAAATTTTAATTGGTATTATTGTTGTCTTATGATTTTCTATAATTTGTTAATAATGTAATTTTTCTATCATCATACTGATCTTTATTTTAAATGTTTAGTTATTCTTTGTTTATTGATTTAACTGTTATGATGAATTTGTTAATTTGCTAATTGTAATTTTAGAAAGTTTAGAAAGATATAGAGAGAATATGACAGAATAAAAAAATATAAAACCAAATAAGTGGGTAAAAACAAGAATAAAAAATTGATAATTAAGAGAGAGAAATATTTATTCATAAGATATAAAAAAAATTAACAAATGTCAATTTTATAGAGTTAAGAGAAAAATTTGGTTTACTATTTAATCCTCCCAATCACTTCTCATTTATTTAATATCTATAATAATGTAACGAGTATTATTAATTAGTTTATATTTATTATACTATACAATTAAGAATTTATTGAGAAAAACTAATATGATATGACCGTTATACATCGGTTACAAGTTATAACTCGGTCATAAACGTTATAAATTAGCTGTCAATAACTGCACCAAAACGTCAGATATGCTATTACTCTCCACTTAAAATATCATACTTGGAGAAATAACCGTTACTTTTCATTTTTAGATATAAAGAAAATGGTAAGAAGATTATTCTATTCATTGAATTCTACAAAATCTATTACTCATTTACTGACTTGAGTGTCGGAGTGCCTTTTGCAGGTACCCACCCCATTGTTCTCTCATTGCTGACGTATACCTCATCCCGACGAAAAGCATACAAGTACTCACTGGTAGACGAGCTATACACCAGCCAACCTCCACAAGAACAATTGGCACCCACCGTGGGGCCTCAAAATAAAACCCTTTGTCCTTTCTTTCTATAGGTCCCAAAACTCCCCTACCTGCTCATGGTTGACCTGCCTCCCCCCACACCATTTGAGCTTCTTCGAATGGTAACAGAGTTACAACAGGCTAATCAGCGCATGACAGAAGAAAATTAACAAATGGCAAATCAAATAGCCGAGTAACCAATGCTCGAATTGAAAATAATGACACTGAGCAGCCAGAAGATGATGAAGAACATTCTGATCTAACACACATCTCGAAAACTCAACAACCAAAGAGAAACCAACAAAATGATGACGATGACGAATTGGAGAACGCTGTTGGTCCATTCACGGCTAACGTTATGAGTTTCAAACTGCCTAGGAACTTTACCTTACCACTCAAATTGACTCCCTATGATGGCATGAGAGACCCCAAAAAAACACAACAAGAATCTATGATGATAGTAAACTATGCTTCTGATCCTATTTTATGTCAATGTTTTCTTATCTTTTTAGATGGTCCTGCACTTGATTGGTTTTCATCTTTGTTTGCAAATTCAATTTCACGCTTTCAGGAGCTCGCCAAGCAATTCGAAGATCAGTTCACTGCATCTTCCATCTATTTACATGACTCTGACTATTTGAACACTATCAAGCAAGGACAACATGATAGTTTAAAATACTATATCACCCGCTTCACCAAAGTGGCAATGAGTATCCCAAACCTCCACCCTGAGGTGCACCTACATGCTATAAAGAGTGGACTTCGCCTAGGAAAGTTCCAAGAAGCCATCACAGTGGCCAAACCAAAAACCTTGGCCAAGTTTCAAGAAAAGGATAAAGGTCAAATGAAAATCGAAGAGCTACGCTAAGCTCGGAAATCCGAGAAGAATCAAAACAGTAAGGATGATGATAAAGCTCGGGACAACAAGAAACCCTTTTGGTTGGCACCGCGCTATAATTCTTATACCCAATTCAACACCAAAAGGGAGGAAATCATCGAGGAAATATTAAATTCAAAACTAATCAAACCTCCTCGGAAGGCCGGAACCTACCAGGATACGAAGAATGTGGATAAAACAAAGTACTATGCTTTTCATTAGAAATACGGACACACTACTGATGAGCGGATAATTTATACGCTTTTTGGCATTGTTTTTACATAGTTTTTAGTATGATTTAGTTAGTTTTTAGTATATTTTTATTAGTTTTTAAATAAAATTCACATTTCTGGACTTTACTATGAGTTTGTGTGTTTTTCTGTGATTTCAGGTATTTTCTGGCTGAAATTGAGGGACTTGAGCAAAAATCAGATTCAGAGGTTGAAGAAGGACAGCAGATGCTGTTGGATTCTGACCTCCCTGCACTCAAAGTGGATTTTCTGGAGCTACAGAACTCCAAATGGTGCGCTCTCAATTGCGTTGGAACGTAGACATCCAGGGCTTTCCAGAAATATATAATAGAATATACTTTGCCCGAGTTTAGATGACGAAAACTGGCGTTCAACGCCAGTTCTATGATGCATTCTAGAGTTAAACCCCAGAAACAGGTTGCAAAGTGGAGTTAAATGCCAGAAACAGGTTACAAACTGGCGTTCAACTCCAAGAGAAGTCTCTACACGTGTAAACTCAATGCTCAGCCCAAGTACACACCAAGTGGGCCCCAAAAGTGGATTTCTGCATCATTTACTCATTTCTGTAAACCCTAGTAACTAGTTTAGTATAAATAAGACGTTTTACTATTGTATTTACATCTTTAGTTCTATCTTTAGATCACGTTTGGGGGCTGGCCTCTCGGCCATGCCTGGACCTTCATCACTTATGTATTTTCAATGGTAGAGTTTCTACACACCATAGATTAAGGTGTGGAGCTCTGCTGTTCCTCATGAATTAATGCAAAGTACTACTATTTTTCTATTCAATACAAACTTATTCCGCTTCTAAGATATTCATTCGCACTTCAATGTGAATGTGATGATCGTGACAATCATCATCATTCCCAACTTATGAACGCGTGCCTGACAACCACTTCCGTTCTACCTTAGATTGAATGGGTATCTTTTGGATATCTAATACAGGGGACCGAGTCCGAGATATTAGAATCTTCGTGGTATAAGTTAGAACCCATGGATGGCCATTCCTGAGATCTAGAAAGTCTAAACCTTGTCTGTGGTATTCCGAGTAGGATCTGGAAAGGGATGGCTGTGACGAGCTTCAAACTCGCGAGTGCTGGGCGTAGTGACAGACACAAAAGGATCAATGGATCCTATTCCAGTATGATCGAGAACCGACAGATGAATAGCCGTGCTGTGACAGAGCATCTTGGACCATTTTCACTGAGAGGACGGGAAGTAGCCATTGACAACGGTGATGCCCTACATAAAGCTTGCCATGGAAAGGAGTAGGAATGATTGGATGAAGACAGCAGGAAAGCAGAGGTTCAGAGGAACGAAAGCATCTCTATGCGCTTATCTGAAATTCTCACCAATGAATTACATAAGTATCTCTATCCCAGTTTATATTTTATTTATGTTTTTATTATCAATTCACCATAACCATTTGAATCCGCCTGACTGAGATTTACAAGGTGACCATAGCTTGCTTCAGGCCGACAATCTCCGTGGGATCGACCCTTACTCACGTAAGGTTTATTACTTGGACGACTAGTGCACTTGCTGGTTAGTTGTGCGAAGTTGTGATAAAGAGTTGAGATTACAATTGTGCGTACCAAGTTGTTGGCGCCATTGATGATCACAATTTCGTGCACCAAGTTTTTGGCGCCGTTGCCGGGGATTGTTCGAGTTTGGACAACTGACGGTTCATCTTGTTGCTCAGATTAGGTAATTTTATTTTAATTTTAAACTTTTTATTTCTTATTTTCGAAAAATACAAAAAAATTTTCTTTTTTTCGTTTTTCCAAAATAATTTTCGAAAAATCCAAAAAAGTTTTATAAAATCATAAAATCAAAAATATTTTTTGTGTTTCTTGTTTGAGTCTAGAGTCAAGTTTTAGGTTTGGTGTCAATTGCATCTTTTTAACTTTCTAGAAAAAAATTATTTTCGAAAATTTCATTCATTGCATTCTTCATGATCTTCAAGTTGTTCTTGGCCAGTCTTCTTGTTTGATCTTCATATTTTCTTGTTTTGTGTCTTTTCCTGTTTTTCATATGCATTCTTGAAACATTAATGCCTAAAGAATAACAATTTTTAAGTTTGGTGTCTTGCATGTTTTCTTTTCTTGAAAACTTTTCAAAAATAAGTTCTTGGTGTTCATTTTGACATTCAAAGTGTTCTTGGTGTTCATCTTGACATTCATAGTGTTCTTGCATGCATGACATGTTTTGATTCATAATTTTCATGTTTTGAATCTTTTTGATGTTTTTCTCTTTCATCATTAAAAATCCAAAAATTAAAAAAATATCTTTCCCTTTTTCTTCTCATCAAATTTGAAAATTTGAGTTGACTTTTTCAAAATTTTTAAAATCTAGTTGTTTTTTATAAGTCAAATCAAATTTTCAATTTAAAAATTCTATCTTTTTCAAATCTTTTTCAAAAATAAAATCTTTCTCATTTTTCTTTCATAATTTTCGAAAATCTTATTAGCATTTAATGTGATTGATTCTTAAATTTTAAGTTTGTTACTTGCCTAGTAAGAAAGGTTCAATCTTTAAAATTTTAAATCATATCTTTTAGTTTCTTGTTAGTCAAGTAATCAACTTTAATTTCAAAATCAAATCTTTTTAAATTTCTTTTTCAAAATCTTTTTCAAAATAAGTTTCAATCACATCTTTTCAAAATCAATTTCAAAATCCTTTCTAACTTCTTTTCTAACCTCTTATCTTTTCAAAAATTGATTTTCAAATCTTTTTCAAACTAATCCTATCTTTTTGTTTGATTCTTATCTTTTTTCAAAACTACCTAACTAATTCTATCTCTAATTTTCGAAAATCACATCCCTCTTTTTCAAAATTCAATTTTAATTAACTAATTGTTTTAAATTTCAATTTAAATTAATTTCATTTTTCTTTCTAATTTTCGAATTCTAACTTTGATTTTAAATTAAAAACAAAAATACTTTCATTTTAATTTATTTAATTTTCAAAATTCTCTCCCCCTCATCTCTTTCTAATTATTTTATTTATTTACTAACACTTCTCTTCATCTCAAAATTCGAACCCTCTCTTCCCCTTGGTGTTCGAATTTTTCTTCTTCTAATCTTTTCTTCTTCTACTCACAAAAGGGAATCTCTATACTGTGACATAGAGGATTCCATATTTTCTTTTCTATTTTCTTCTTTTTCATATGAGCAGGAACAAGGATAAGAATATTCTTGTTGAAGCTGATCCTGAACCTGAAAGGACTCTGAAGAGGAAGTTAAGGGAAGCTAAAGCACAACTCTCTGGAGAAAATCTGACAGAAATTTTTGAAAAAGAAGGAGACATGGCCGAAAATAATAACAATGCAAGGAAGATGCTTGGTGACTTTACTGCACCTAATTCCAATTTACATGGAAGAAGCATCTCAATCCCTGCCATTGGAGCAAACAATTTTGAGCTGAAACCTCAACTAGTTTCTCTGATGCAATAGAATTGCAAGTTTTATGGACTTCCATCTGAAGATCCCTTTCAGTTCTTAACTGAATTCTTGCAGATCTGTGATACTGTTAAGACCAATGGGGTTGATCCCGAGGTCTACAGGCTTATTCTTTTCCCGTTTGCTGTAAGAGACAGAGCTAGAATATGGTTGAATTCTCAATCTAAGGATAGCCCGAACTCTTGGGATAAGCTGGTCACGGCTTTCTTAGCCAAGTTCTTTCCTCCTCAAAAGTTTAGTAAGCTAAGAGTGGATGTTCAAACCTTCAGACACAAGGAAGGTGAATCCCTCTATGAAGCTTGGGAGAGATACAAGGAACTGACCAAAAAGTGTCCTTCTGACATGCTTTCAGAATGGACCATCCTGGACATATTCTATGATGGTCTGTCTGAATTATCAAAGATGTCGTTGGACCATTCTGCAGGTGGATCCATTCACCTAAAGAAAACATCTGCAAAAGCTCAAGAACTCATTGACATGGTTGCAAATAACCAGTTCATGTACACTTCTGAAAGGAATCCTGTGAGTAATGGGACGCCTCAGAGGAAGGGAGTTCTTGAAATTGTTACTCTGAATGCCATATTGGCTCAGAATAAAATATTAACTCAGCAAGTAAATATGATCTCTCAGAGTCTGAATGGATTGAAGGAATCATCCAACAGTACTAAAGAGGCATCTTTTGAAGAAGAAGCTTATGATCCTGAGAACCCTGCAATAGCAGAGGTGAATTACATGGGTGAAACCTATGGAAACACCTATAATCCCTCATGGAGAAATCCTCCAAATTTCTCATGGAAGGATCAACAAAAGCCTCAACAAGGCTTTAATAATGGTGGAAGAAACAAGTTTAGCAATAGCAAGCCTTTTCCATCATCCACTCAGCAACAGACATAGAATTCTGAGCAGAATCCATCTATCTTAGCAAATATAGTCTCTGATCTATCTAAGGCCACTGTAAGTTTCATGAATGAAACAAGGTCCTCCATTAGAAATTTGGAGGCACAAGTGGGCCAGCTGAGTAAAAGAGTCACCGAAACTCCTCCTAGTACTCTCCCAAGCAATATAGAAGAAAATCCAAAGAAAGAGTGCAAGGCCATTGATTTAACCATCATGGCCGAACCTACAAGGGAGGGGAAGGACGTGAATCCTAGCGAGGAAGACCTCCTGGGACGTCCAGTGACCAATAAGGAGTTTCCCTTTGAGGAACCAAAGGAATCTAAGGCTCAATTAGAGACCATAGAGATTCTATTGAACCTCCTTCTGCCCTTCATGAGCTATGATGAGTATTCTTCCTCTGAAGAGGATAAAGAAATTACTGAAGAGCAAGTTGCTAAGTACCTTGGTGCAATCATGAAGCTGAATGCCAAATTATTTGGTAATGAGACTTGGGAAGATGAACCTCCCTTGCTCACCAATGAACTAAATGCATTGGATAGGCAGAAATTACCTCAAAAGAAAAAGGATCCTGGCAAATTCTTAATACCCTGTACCATAGGCACCATGACCTTTGAGAAGGCTCTGTGTGACATGGGGTCAGGAATAAACTTAATGCCACTCTCTGTAATGGAGAAACTTGGGACCTTTGAGGTGCAGGCTGCCAGAATCTCATTAGAGATGGCAGACAACTCAAGAAAATAGGCTTATGGACAAGTAGAGGACGTGTTAGTCAAGGTTGAAGGCCTTTACATCCTTGCTGATTTCATAATCCTAGACACTAGGAAGGAAGAGGATGAATCCATCATCCTTGGAAGACCCTTCCTAGCCACAGTAAGAGCTGTGATTGATGTGGACAGAGGAGATTTAGTCCTTCAACTGAATGAGGACAACCTTGTGTTTCAAACTCAAGGATCTCCTTCTGTAACAATGAAGAGGAAGCATGAAAAGCTTCTCTCACTACAGAGTCAACCAAAGCCCCCACAGTCAAACTCTAAGTTTGGTGTTGAACCCCCACATTCAAACTCTAAGTTTGGTGTTGGGAGGTCCCAACAATGCTCTGAACATCTGTGAGGCTCCATGAGAGCTCACTGTCAAGCTATTGACGTTAAAGAAGCGCTTATTGGGAGGCAACCCAATGTTATTTGATTATATCTATTTTATTTTCCTTTTGTTATTTCTTGTTTTATTAGGTTGATGATCATGTGAATTCACAAAAACTACTGAAAAATAAAAAACAGAATGAAAAACAGCATTGAAAACAGCACACCCTGGAGGAGAGCAGTTTGGCGTTTAACGCCAGAAACAAGCATCTGCCTGGCGTTAAATGCCAGAAACAAGCTACATTTGGGCGTTTAACGCCAGAAACAGGCAGTAGTCTGGCGTTAAACGCCAGGATTGAACAGCAAGGGCGTTTTACACGCCTAATTGGAGCAGGGATATTAAGTCCTTGGCCCCACTGGATCTGTGGACCCCACAGGATCCCCACCACTTCTTCTCTCCTCTTCACTCCTTTTCATAACTCTCTTCCACAAATATCCTTCACCAATCACCTCTATTACTCCTCCAAAACCATCATACAACCCAACTACACCCACCCACTCAAATTCAAACCATCACTCTTTCCTTTTCACACATCATTACCACCTAAACCCCCCTGGCCGAACCATTCACACACCTCCATCTTCTCCATCTCTTCTTCTTCTCATCCTTTCTTTCTTCTTTTGCTCGAGGACGAGCAAACATTTTAAGTTTGGTGTGGAAAAAGCATTGCTTTTTTTTTTGTTTTTCCATAACCACTAATGCCTCAAGGGATGCACTTCCCTCCACAAAACTATTGGGAGCAAATCAACACTTCCCTAGGAGAATTAAGTTCCAATATGGGACAACTAAGGGTGGAGCACCAAGAGCACTCCATCATCCTTCATGAGATTAGAGAAGATCAAAGAGCTATGGGGGAGGAGCAACAAAGGCAAGGAAGAGACATAGAAGAGCTCAAAAGCACCATTGGTTCTTCAAGAAGAGGAAGACACCATCCTCACTAAGGTGGACTCATTCTTTAATCTCCTTGTCTATTTATTTTACTTTTTTTCGATTTTTTGAGCTTTATGTTTTATTTATGTTTGTGTCTTTGCTATATGATCACTAGTGTCTAAGTGTCTATGCCTTAAAGTTATGAATATGAATCCATCACCTCTCTTAAATGAAAACTGTTCTAAAAACAAAAGAACAAGAAGTACATGGTTTCGAATTCATCCATGAAACTAGTTTAATTATTTTGATGTGGTGGCAATACTTTTTGTTTTCTGAATGTATGCTTGAACAGTGCATATGTCTTTTGAATTTGATGTTTATGAATGTTAAATATGTTGGCTCTTGAAGAATAAGGAAAAAGGAGAAATGTTATTTGATAATCTGAAAAATCATAAAAATGATTCTTGAAGCAAGAAAAAGCAGTGAATACAAAAGCTTGCAGGAAAAAAAAATAAGCGAAAAAGAAAAGAAAGAAAAAGAAAAAGCAAGCAGAAAAAGCCAAAAGCTCTTTAAACCAAAAGGCAAGAGCAAAAAGCCAATAGCCCTTAAAACCAAAAGGCAAGGGTAATACAAAGGATCCAAGACTTTGAGCATCAGTGGATAGGAGGGCCTAAAGGAATAAAATCCTGGCCTAAGCGGCTAAACCAAGCTGTCCCTAACCATGTGCTTGTGGCGTGAAGGTGTCAAGTGAAAACTTGAGACTGAGCGGTTAAAGTCAAGGTCCAAAGCAAAAAAAAGAGTGTGCTTAAGAACCTTGGACACCTCTAATTGGGGACTTTAGCAAAGCTGAGTCACAATCTGAAAGGGTTCACCCAGTTATGTGTCTGTGACATTTATGTATCCAGTGGTAATACTGGAAAACAAAGTGCTTAGGGCCACGGCCAAGACTCATAAAGTAGCTGTGTTCAAGAATCAACATATTGAACTAGGAGAATCAATAACACTATCTGAACTCTGAGTTCCTATAGATGCCAATCATTCTGAACTTCAATGGATAAAGTGAGATGCCAAAACTATTCAAGAGGCAAAAAGCTACAAGTCCCGCTCATCTAATTGGAGCTAAGTTTCATTGATATTTTGGAATTTATAGTATATTCTCTTCTTTTTATCCCATTTGGATTTCAGTTGCTTGGGGACAAGCAACAATTTAAGTTTGGTGTTGTGATGAGCGGATAATTTATACGCTTTTTAGCATTGTTTTTACATAGTTTTTAGTGTGATTTAGTTAGTTTTTAGTATATTTTTATTAGTTTTTAAATAAAATTCACATTTCTAGACTTTACTATGAGTTTGTGTGTTTTTCTATGATTTCAGGTATTTTCTGGCTGAAATTGAGGGACTTGAGCAAAAATCAGATTCAGAGGTTGAAGAAGGACTGCAGATGCTGTTGGATTCTGACCTCCCTGCACTCAAAGTGGATTTTCTGGAGCTACAGAACTCCAAATGGCACGCTCTTAATTGCGTTGGAAAGTAGACATCCAGGGCTTTTCAGTAATATATAATAGTCCCTACTTTGCCTGAGTTTAGATGACGCAAACTGGCGCTCAACGCCAGTTCCATGTTGTATTCTGGAGTTAAACGCCAGAAACAGGTTACAAACTGGCGTTCAACTCCAAGAGAAGCCTCTACACGTGTAAAGCTCAATGCTCAGCCCAAGCACACACCAAGTGGGCCCCAGAAGTAGATTTCTGCATCATTTACTCATTTCTGTAAACCCTAGTAACTAGTTTAGTATAAATAGGACGTTTTACTATTGTAGTTACATCTTTAGTTTTATCTTTAGATCACGTTTGGGGGCTGGCCTCTCGGCCATGCCTAGACCTTCATCACTTATGTATTTTCAATGGTAGAGTTTCTACACACCATAGATTAAGGTGTGGAGCTCTGCTGTTCCTCATGAATTAATGCAAAGTACTACTGTTTTTCTATTCAATACAAATTTATTCCGCTTCTAAGATATTCATTCGCACTTCAATGTGAATGTGATGATCATGACAATCATCATCATTCCCAATTTATGAACGCGTGCCTGACAACAACTTCCGTTCTACCTTAGATTGAATGGGTATCTCTTGGATATCTAATATAGGGGACCGAGTCCGAGATATTAGAATCTTCATGGTATAAGTTAGAACCCATGGATGGCCATTCCTGAGATCCGGAAAGTCTAAACCTTGTCTATGGTATTCCGAGTAGGATCTGGGAAGGGATGGCTGTGACGAGCTTCAAACTCGCGAGTGCTGGGCATAGTGACAGACGCAAAAGGATCAATGGATCCTATTCCAGTATGATCGAGAACCGACAGATGAATAGGACGGGAAGTAGCCATTGACAACAGTGATGCCCTACATAAAGCTTGCCATGGAAAGGAGTAGGAATGATTGGATGAAGACAGCAGGAAAGCAGAGGTTCAGAGGAACGAAAGCATCTCTATAAGCTTATCTGAAATTCTCACCAATGAATTACATAAGTTTGGTGTTGTGATGGGTGAGCATCTTTCCTATTTTTTCCTAGTAAATTTGCATTTAAATTGTTGAGTTTAATCAAGAATTAATTATCTTTTAGCCACTATGGATGCTACTTTGAATCTTGTGCAATGCTGTTTATTTTAGATAGCATTTGGATGGATTTGATGGAACTTTCGTAGAAAAAGGAAGAAGGCTATATAGGGCAGGAATGGCTTAGAGGATGGAGAGGAAGCTTGCAAAAATGGAATCAGCACAAGAATTAAAGGAGATGACATCGAGGAGCGACGCGTGCGCGTACCTGACGCGTGCGCGTGATTTGAAGATTTGCTTAGCGACACGTGCACGTGACTGATGCGTATGCGTGACACGCGAAGAAGACTATCGACGCGTACGCGTGACTGACGCGTACGTGTGACATGCGCCACATGCAGAAAACGCAAAAAATGCTGATTGATCTATTAATTCTAATTTAAACTCTATTTTATTTAAAAATAGGAAAAGATATTATTTTAGTTTTAAAAGATAGATTTTTTTATGAGGATTAGATATAAAAGAGAAAAAAACTTCTCTTTTGGGGATCCTAACATTAGTTCACTTTTCATTCCACCTCAGCCTAATTTACAATCCTTATTTTTTTCTCTGAACCATGAGCAACTAAACCTCCATTGTTAAGGTTAGGAGCTCTGTCTATTGTATGGATTGATACTATTATTTTTCTATTTTAATTCATGTATTAATTTATATTTCAAGAATTGTTTTCATTCTTTATTTTATGAATTTGGGTGGAACGGAAGTATGACCCTCTTTCTAATTGAGTTCTTGTATAACTTGGAAAAGCTCTTTACTTGAACAACAGCTTGAAAACATATTCTCCTAAGTTTCAAATTATCTGGACTTAAAGGGATACGCGATATATAATCCTCTTATATTTGGGTAATTAGGATTTCTGTGGCATATAAACTAGAATTGAACTTCACCTCTAATTGGAATTAAGTGACAAAGGAATTGGCGGTTGATAAATTTTAGAGGAGACTAGAAAGGTCTAAGGAATTAGGGTCTAGTCACATATAATTTGCCATGAATTAAATCTTGCATGATTAAAATAAAGGGATAAGTACTTTTTTCGTCCCCAAGGTCTGGGGTCAAAATCAAAATCGTCCCCGACTTTTTTTCTTATTAAAATCATCCTCAACGTTACAAAACATTATAAAATCGTCCTTTTCTACTTCAATTTTATTTTTTTACTAAATTACCCTTCATTATTAAAAAATTATAAAATAAAATAAATATAAAGTACATAGAAAAAAAGAAGAAAAGGGGGTGGGGACTGGGGAGAACCAGAGAACCAGAGAACCACCATCGCTAGCCACCTCCGCGATCCTAGAACCCACCGCGCCAGCTCTTCCTCGCCATCGTCCACCATCACCTTCGCGTCAACCACCTCCACCACGCCAGCAACCCTAACCGCCAGCGAGCCTCTCTTTCTTTCCTTCTTTTCTCTTCCCCTGTCTCGCACACCCCTGCACCTCCTCGAACCAGAAACCACCATCATCAGCGAACCACCAAGCCTTCTTCTTTCCAGAACCCACATCGCCACCGGTTCTCCTTTGCTCTGTGCGAGACCCATCACCTCCAGCTCGCTCTCCTTTTCACTGAAACGGAACTTTCAGAGCAGCGGAACAGAGCCCCTCTCCTTCTCAAGCACAGAACCGAATCACAGACCACCATGGCAGTCCTTCTTCCCCCTTCCATCATGCCCAGACCGCCAGCGACCCATCAGCTGCAGCTGTCCCTGCGCCCTGCCGTCCTGCCGCACCGCACCACCGCACCACCGCTTCTTTAAACTGGATTTTTTGTGAAATTTCTGGATTTTTTGATGAAATTTGTTGTGGAATATTATTGTTGCTGAAATTTGAAATTGGAATATTGTTGTTGCTGAATTTGTTGATTATTATTCAAAGTGCATGTTGCTTGAATTTTCTGTTGATGATGATGATGATGACCATGAACAGTTTTTTTTTTTTGGTTCTTAGGGTGGGATCAATAATTTTTCTGTGGCTTTAAGTCAGTTTTGATTGTTGGTTTGGATTCAATTGAGGAAAAGAACTTATGCCTAGGTTTTGAATTTTCATGAGGATCTGTTGTAAGTGATTACTTTTTTTTGTGATTTTTTTTCCCAAAGAGGGTTCTTTGATTTCAGTTGATCATGGTTAGCGGCAACATTTTTCTATGACAATTTTGTGTCTTGCAGCTTTTGATTTTTTCCAATAATTTTCGTTCCTGGTGAATTGGCATCTTAGTATTCTGATAATTTAGCATGAGTTTGCCTGAAAATTTGAATTCTGGTTACGGTGAGGGGGTGAGGGGTGGAGGGTTACGGTGAGGGGGTGAAGGGGTGAGGGGGTGAGGGAGTGGGGTGAGAGGTGGGTTTGGGGTGAGGGGAGACGAAGGGATGCTGGGTGTGGGTGGGGTGGGGTTTTATTTTTTTAATATTATTTTTATTAATAGTTAAGGATAATTTGGTCCAAAAAAATAGAAAAGGACGATTTTATAATGTTTTGTAATGTTAAGGATGATTTTAATAAGAAAAAAAGGTCGGGGACGATTTTGATTTCGACCCCAGACCTTGGGGACGAAAAAAGTACTTATCCCTAAAATAAATTAATAAGAAAAGTTAATCCAGAAAATAGATAACTCTGAAACCTTAATTGTTTCTCCATACATATTTCACAACCTGTTTACTGCTTGCTTTGTTAAATTTCTGAATTATTGTTTAATGCTTTTGAATACCAAAACACTCTTTTCTGTTTGTTTAACTAAGTAGATTAATCAACCATTGTTGCTTAGTCCATCAATCCTCGTGGGATCGACCCTCACTCACCTGAGGTATTACTTGGTATGACCCGGTGCACTTGCCGGTTAGTTTGTGGTTTATAAATTCCGCACCAATGCACTTGCCAATCTATCTGTACAAATATTGCGGAGCCAGTTTTGCACACCAACTTTTTGGTACCGTTGTCAGGGATTGTTCGGATTTGACAAACTACCGGATTATCTTGTTGCTTAGATTAGGAACTTTTTCTTCACTTTTGTTTGTGTCTTTTGTTTTCTTTTTCAAAAACTTTTTCAAAAATTCATCTTTTCTTTGTCTTCCGTTTGAGTCTAGTGTCAGTTCTTAAGTTTGATGTCTTTTGTGTGTTTTTTATTTTCTTTAAATTTTTGAAAATTGTTCTTAGTGTTCTTCTTGGTATTCAAGTTGTTCTTGTTTCTTTTCTTTGTTTGATCATAAAACTTTTAAGTTTGGTGTCCTTAGTTGTTTTTCTTTAAAAATTTCGAATAATAAGTGTCTTTGATCTAAAAATTTTAGAGAAAATTTCATTCCCCTCCCCTGCAAGATGCTAAAATGACACTCCCCTCCCCTATATTTATAAAATGTACATTCCCCTTCCTTATAACTTTTAAAAAACCTCCTCTTTAATCCATTTTAATTTTTTTGTGTTAACTAATTTCAATTTTATCCATTTTTCAAGAAAAAATAAATTATTTTTTTACAAAAATACCCTTTAGTATAAATTTTATTTTTTTGTCATTAATTTTGCTTACCAAAATACCCTTTAATAAATTATTTTTTTATTGATTAAATTGTATTTTTACCAAAATATTTTAAAAAAATTTAATAATTAAATTATTTTTTCTAAGATACCCTTCAATAATTTCTTAATTATTAAATAATGATTATACCAAAATTTTTGTTAACAATTTTTTTATATTTTACTATTAATTTTTCGATATTAATATATATATTATTTTAATATTAAAAAAAATCTTAGTAAGATTATTTTCAATATCAATATATATTAATTGTTATACATATTAACAATGGTAAGATTTTTTTATTTAATTTTAAAATAATATACATTGATATCGAAAAATTAATAGTAAAATATGAAAAATTATTAACCAAAATTTTGGTAAAATTATAATTTAATAATTAAAAAATTATTGAAGGGTATCTTAGAAAAAATAATTTAATTATTAAATTTTTAAAAAAATATTTTGGTAAAAATATAATTTAATAAATAAAAATAATTTATTAAATGGTATTTTGGTAAACAAAATTTAATGATAAAAAATAAAATTTTTGTTAAAAGGTATTTTTGTAAAAAGTAATTTTTTTTTGAAAAATAGATAAAGTTAACATTAGTTAACACAAAAAAATTTAAAATAGATTAAAGAAGAGGTTTATAAGGGAATGGAATGTACATTTTATAAATAGAGGGCAGAGAGCGTCATTTTAGTATCTCGCAGGTGAGGGGAGTAGAATTTTCTCAAAATTTTAAGTTTGGTGTCTTTTAGTTGTTTTTCTCTTTCTTCATTAATTCAAAAAATAAAAAATATATTTTCTATCTTTATTTAAAAATTTCGAAAATCTTGTTTCTCTCTTTTATTTTGATTTAGAAATTTTAATGTTCAGTGTTTTCTTGTTAGTAAAGTCAAATTTTAAATTTTAAATCTTATTTTTTCAAATTTTTTCTTTTAATTTGATTCTTTCCTATCTTATCTTTCTTTTAAATTTTAATATTCAAAACTTTTTCAAATCATTATCTTATCTTATATTAATTCTAAATTTCAAATTCAAATCTTTTCAAAATTCAAATCTTTTTTAAATCTTCACCATATCTTAACTTTTCAACTTATTTTCAAATCTTTATCTTATCTTCTTTCAATTTCAAAATTCAAAATCAAATCTTTTTCAAATCTTTTTAATTCTTATTTTATGTTGTTGACTTTTCTTTTCCAATCTTAAATTTAAAAATTTTAAAATCAAATCTTTTTCAATTCTTCTATATTATCTTATTTTCAGATCTTTCTTAATTAGTCACTTGTCTTCTCTTCTATCTTTTTCAAAACTTCCTAACTAATTCTTCTTTTCTATTTTCGAAAACTTCTCACTTCTTTCTCTCTCTTCTTTTTCGAAAATCACATATTTAATTTTCATATCTTTTTAATCAATTAGTTATCTTAGTCTTTAAATTTCTTCTTCTTTTCGAATTTAATTAGTAAATAAAATAAAAACAAAAATATTTTTATGCTAATTTTCCCATTTACTTCTTAATTTTCGAATTCTTCTACCCCTTTATTCGAATTCTTCATCTCATTCTTCTATCTTCATTCTTCTCTCTTATTCACATCTCACAGGGAGTTCTCTATCCTTTGACATAGAAACTCCCGTTCTTTCTTGTTCTTGTTTTTCTTTTTCTTGTTTATGAGCAGGAACAAAGATAAATAACCTCTCTTTGATCTTGATCCTGAACCTGAGAGGACTCTAAGGAAGCGTTTACAACAAGTTAAAGCACAACACTCCGGAAGAGACCTCATAGAACTTTTTGAACAAGAAGCTAAAAATACAAACATGGCAGCCGAACAGAATAATGAAGAAGATGCAAGGAAGGTTCTTGATGACTTAACTGCACCCACTTCTGACTTCTATAGAAGAAATATCTCCATACCTGCCATTAGAGCAAATAACTTTGAGTTTAAGCCTCAGTTAGTCTCTCTAATGCAACAGAATTGAAAATTTCATGGACTTCCACTAGCAGATCCACATCAATTCTTATCTGAATTCTTGCAAATCTGTGATACTGTTAAGACCAATAGAGTGGATCTTGAGGTCTACAAACTTATGCTTTTCCCTTTTGCTGTTAGAGACAGAGCTAGGATATGGTTGGATTTTCAACCTAAGGAAAGCCTAAACTCTTGGAAAAAGTTGGTCAATGCTTTCTTGGCCAAGTCCTTTCCACCTCAAAAGATGAGCAAGCTCAGGGTGGAAGTTCAAACCTTCAGACAAAAAGAGGGTGAATCCCTCTATGAAGCTTGGGAAAGATACAAGCAACTGATCAGGAGATGTCCTCCTGACATGCTTTCAGAATGGACTATCCTAGGTATTATCTATGATGGTGTCTTTGAGATGTCCAAGATGTCCTTGGACCATTCTCCTAGTGGATTATTCCACTTGAAGAAAACGCCTGAAGAGGCACAGGAACTCATTGAAATGGTTGCAAACAACCAATTTATGTACACTTCTGAGCGAAACCCTGTGAACAATGGGGTAGCTCAGAAGAAAGAAGTCCTAGAGGGTGACACTCTGAATGCCATATTAGCTCAGAACAAGATCTTGACCCAACATGTCAATATGATCTCTCAGCATTTGACTGAAATGTAAGCTGCAGCTGGCAGCACTCAAGACACCTACTATGATGGAGATGCTTATGATCCAGATCAACCCACCATGGAAGAGGTGAATTATATGGGAGAACCCTATAGAAATACCTACAACTCCTCATGGAGGAATCATCCTAACTTCTCATGGAAGGATCAACAGAAGCCTTAGCAAGGTTTCAACAATAATCAAGGTGGAAGAAACCAGAATAGGTTTAACAGTAATAAACCATTCCCATCTTCTCAGCAACATATGGAAACTTCTAAGCAGAGCCTCTCTGACTTAGCAACCATAGTCTCTGAACTGTCTAAGACCACTCACAGTTTTATAACAGAAACTAGGTCCTCCATAAAAAATTTGGAGGTACAAGTTGGTCAGCTGAACAAGAGAATCCCTGAGACCCCTCCTAACACTCTCTTAAGTAACACTGAAGTAAACCCAATAGAAGAGTACAAGGCCATCACTGTAGAAGTTGAGGCCAAATCTGAAGGGGATAATCTGGCGTTGAACGCCAGTAATGGCATCCCTATTGGGCGTTCAATGCCCAAAGAGGAACCATTATTGGCATTGAATGTCAATAAGGGAGCCCTTACTGTGCGTTCAATGCCCAAACAAGAGACATTCTTGGCGTTGAACGCCAGTAAGGGAGTCCTTACTGGGCGTTCAACGCCCAAAGAGGCACAACATCTGGCGTTGAACACCAGTAATAGGGCAGCTGGGCATTCAACGCCCACAAAACACTTCCCTATTGAAGAAATGAAGGCAACTAAGGCTCATGATTGAGTGCCTTATTGCAAATTATGGATTATGAAGATCACTCTTCCTCTGATGAGGAAGAGAAAACTAGGGAAGAGCAAGTTGCTCAGTACCTAGGAATTCTGATGAAGCTAAATGCCAAGTTATTTGGAAAAGAGATATTGGAGAAAGAACCTCCAGTGCTTACCATGGAACTTAATGCCTTGGTTCAAAAGAAACTACCTCAGAAGCTGCTAGATCCTGGACGCTTCCTAATTCCTTGCACCATAGGCACCATTACCTTTGAGAAGGCTCTGTATGACCTAGGGTCAAGCATAAATCTTATGCCACTTTCTGCAATGTAGAGGCTGGGAATCTTTGAGGTATAAGCTGCAAGAATCTCACTAGAGATGGTAGACAAGTCCATGACAAAGGCTTATGGACTGGTAGAGGATGTCTTGGTGAAGGTTGAAGACCTTTACATTCCTACTAATTTCATAATCTTAGATAATGGGGAGGAAGAGGATGAATCCATCATCCTAGGAAGACCTTTCCTAGCTACAGCCAAGGCTGTGATTGATGTAGATAGAGGAGAACTAGTCCTGCAATTAGATGAGGACTATCTTGTGTTCAAGGTTCATAAACCTCATTCTACCTTAGTTGAAAGAAGCACCATTAACAAACATGAAGTGCTTCAACCACTCCTCTCAGTACAGAGCCTAACAGAGCTCCCAGACACCAATTCTAAGTTTGGTGTGGGGCAACCATCTTCAAGCCATGAGAGGAATGACAGTAAGAAGAAAGTGCCTAAGGGCTAGAGGGATAAGAAAAGCCCCACTGAAGGCCTCTCACCTGGCATGAGAGTTATCTTCACTAACAATCCAGTCATCCCACACACTATGAACAAGATCCTATCTCTAGAACATGTGAAACTTATCTATGAGAGCACAGGCAAGAAGTTCACTGTAAGGGGCAAAATTCTGAGCCCCTATCCATCTCCGTAAGGAGCTAACTGTCAAGCTAGTGACGTTAAAAAAGCGCTTGTTAGGAGGCAATCCAACCATAATTAAAGTTATTTCTATTTTTTTTAAGTTTATCTAAGTTATATCAGTTTAATTTTCATATTTGTTCCTTTAAGTTGTGATCATGTGCAGTAGTTAGAACAGAAATAGAGACAGTCAGAACTGGAAATAGAACACCATGGAACAGGTACCTTGCTAGCGTTGAATGCCAGACAAGGAGGCAAGAATGGGCGTTCAACACCCAAAAAGAGTAGCCAAGCTGGCGTTGAACGCCAGCCAGGGAGCATGCAGTTAGCGTTGAACGCCAGCCAGGAGGCAGAGACTTAGCGTTGAATGCCAGGAAAGAGGTCGCCTAGCCTATGGGCGTCCAACGCCCTATGAGGAGCATGAAGCTGGCATTGAACACCAACTAGGAGTAGGAGCTGGGCGTTCAACACCCACAAGGGGGCAGAAAATTTGAATTCCCTAGCCTCTCAGGACCAGTGGGTCCCACAAAATCTCCACCTACCCCATCTTTTTCTCTCTCTTACTTTCACTCTTCCCCGCACACTCTTTTCCATAAACCCTCAACCAATCACATCTATATCTTTTCCTAAAACCATCATAACTCCCACCAACCCCTACCCACTTCAAATTCAAAATTTTCCACCCAATTCCCCCATCACATTCGAACCCTACCCTATCCCACCCTTATAAATACCCTTTCTTCTAACCCTTTCAACACACACTTCATACACAAAAGCCCCCGCTTGGCCGAAACACTCTCTCCCTCCATCTCTCTCTATTTTCTACTTCTTCTACTCTTTTCTTCCCTTTTCTTCCATTTTTTTTGCTCGAAGACGAGCAAACTTTTTAAGTTTGGTGTTGGAAAAACCTTGTTTTTTACTTTCCATTCACACTTATGGCACCCAAAGTTGAAGAATCCTCTAGAAAGAGGAAAGAAAAAGCTATTGCTTCCACCTCTGAACCCTAGGAGATGGAGAGATTCATCACCAAAACTCATCAAGACCACTTCCATGAAGTAGTGGCAAAGAAGAGGGTGATTCCTGAAGTTCCCTTTAGTCTAAAAAAGAATGAGTACCCAGAGATCTGACGAGAAATCTGGAAGAGAGGTTGGGAAGTCCTAACCAATCCTATCCCGGAAGTTGGAATCTTGATGGTGCAAGAGTTCTACACTAATGCATGGGTGACTAAAAACCATAACACTAGTGTGAACCCACATTCCAAATATTGGAATACCATGGTCCGAGGGCAACCCTTGGATTTCAGCCCAAAGAGTGTAAGATTGGCACTCCATTTGTCAATGATGCAAGGATACCCACATCCTTACACTAGGAGAGTTAATTTTAATTAGAGGCTGGACCAAGTCCTTTCAGATGTTTGTGTAAAAGGATCTCAGTGGAATAGGGATACTCAAGGCAAGCCTATCCAACTAAGAAGGCTTGACCTCAAGCCCGTAGCTAGAGGATGGTTGGAATTTATCCAACGCTCTATCATCCCTACTAGCAATCGATCAGAAGTGACCATTGACAGAGCCATCATGATTCATTGCATCATGATTGGGAGTGAAGTGGAGGTGCATGAGGTGATACCTCAAGAGTTGTTCAAGAAAGTTGAAAAGTCGTCCACCCTAGCAAGGTTGGTATTTCCCCACCTTATCTGTCACCTATGCAATTCAGTTGGAATTTTTATAGAAGGAGACATCCCCATTGAGGAGGACAAGCCCATCACTAAAAGAAGGATGGAGTAAACTAGAGATCCTACACATGCACCTCAACAAAAGCATGTGGAGCTACCCCAACAAGAAATCCCTGAGATACCTCAAGGGACGCGTTTTCCTCCCCAAGGCTATTGGGAGCAATTGCATACTTCTTTAGGAGAATTATGTTCTAACATGGATCAGTTAAGGATCGGACATCAAGAGCACTCCACCATCCTCCATGACATAAGAGAAGATCAAAGAGCCATGAGGGAAGAACAACAGAGGCAGGAGCGTGAAATAGAAGACATCAAGTGCTCCATTGGATTCTGTAGAGGGAGTGGTAGTCACCGTCACTAAGGTGGACTCGTTCCCTTAATCACATGTTATCTTTCTATTTTCCATGTGTTTCATCTTATTATCTGTTTCTAGTGCATGATCATCCTGTATTTATGTCTTAAGCTATAAAATATTCCATGCATCTCTCACCTTGCTTAAAAAGAAAAATTTTATTTGAAAAAGAGAAGTAAGATACACGAACTCGAGTTATATAATAAGAATAGTTCAATTATCTTGATGTGGTGGCATTGCTTTTACTTTCTGAATGCATGAATAAACAGTGCATATTTGATGTTGGAGTTAAGAATGTTGGCTCTTGAAAGAATGGTGATAAAAGTGAAGTATTATTGGTAATCTGAAAAATCCAAAAATTGATTCTTGAATCAAGAAAAAGCAGCAAAAAGCAAAAAGAAAAAATATATATATATGCAAAAAAAAAGGCAAGCAGAAAAAGAAAGAAATAGAAAAAGCCAATAGCTCTTAAAACCAAAAGGTAAGAGCAAAAAGCCAATAGCTCTTTAAATCAAAAGGCAAGAGCAAGGATCCAAGGCTTTGAGCATCAATGGTTAGGAGGGCCTGAAAAAACACAATCTTGGCCTAAAAAGTTTAAATGAGTTGCTTCCCTAACTATATGCTTGTGGTGTGAAGGTGTCAAGTGAAAAGCTTGAGACTGAGCAGTTAAAGTCGTGATCCAAAGCAAAGAGTGTGCTTAAGAACTCTGGACACCACTGGTTGGGGATTCTAGCAAAGCTGAATCACAATCCTAAAGGGTTCACCCAGTTAAGTGTCTGTGGCGTTTATGTATCCGGTGGTAATACTGGAAAACAAAGCGCTCAGGGTCACGGCCAAGACTTAAAAGAAGCTGTATTTAAGAATAAAAAAGAACAAAACTAGGAGAATTAATAGTATCATCTGGACTCTGAGTTCCTAAAGATGCCAATTATTTTGAGCTTCAAAGGATAGTGAGATGCCAAAACTATTCAGAAGCAAAAAGCTACCAGTCCCGTTCATCTAATTGAAACTGAGCTTCATTGAGAACTCTGAGATTTACTGTATCCTTCTTTTATTTTTATCCTACTTTGTTTTTGGTTGCTTGGGGACAAGCAATAATTTAAGTTTGGTGTTCTGATGAGCGGATATTTTATACGTTTTTTGGCATCATTTTCATATAGTTTTTGTTATGTTTTGTTTAAGTTTTATTATATTTTCATAGGTTTTAGTGAAAAATTCACATTTTTTTATTCTACTTTGAGTTTGTATGTTTTATGATGATTTCAGATATTTTCTGGCTGAAATTGAGGAGTTTTGGCAAAATCTGATTCAGAGACAGAGAAAGGACTGCAGATGTTGTCAGGATCTGACCTCCATACACCCGAAGGAGCATTTCTGGAGCTACAGATATCCAAATGGCACACTCTCAATGGCTATGAAAAGCTAACATCTTGGGCTTTCCAGAAATATATAATAGTTCATACTTTGCTTTAGAAATGAAGGCCCAAAACTGGCGTTCAACGTCAGCCACCAGCCCTATTCCTGGCGTCCAACTCCCAAAGGGGAGTAGCTGGCGTCCAACGCCCATTCTGGAGTCCAAAGCTGGTGTTGGACACCCAAAAGGGAGTACTAGCTCGTGGATCTCACTCAAGCTCAGCCCAAACACTCACCAAGTGTGCCCTAGAAGTGGATTTTTGCACTACAAGACTTGTTTATCTTATTTTTGTAATTCTTAGTTAGCAGATTTGTATATATATAGACAAGAGTTCACCCTTGTTAGGAGTTCTTGCCCACTTTACATGTTTCACTTTTATTCTATGTACAGCATGAGTCACTAACCTCTTAGGTTAAGGTTAGAAGCTCTGCTGATTCTTATGAATTAATAATATCACAATTCTATTTCAACCTATGCTTGATTCTATTCTAAGATGTATCTTCGTTCTTCATCCTAATGAATTGGGCATGTAACTTGACCGTCATCCCTATTCACATGGGTTCTTGGGAGTCCTTGACGGGATAGTATTGAACCACTAGCTTGATTATACATCTCTTAGACGGCTAATCCACGGCTTCGTTGGGGACTTCTCGAGACATCAGTTCAGCCGAGGTGCGGGGCGATTAGGGTCTTTGTGGTATAGGCTAGAACCATTGAAGTAGCATTCTCTGATCCAAAATATCTAACCTTTTTTGTGGTGCTTTGAGTAGGATCACCAAGGGAATGGACTGTTAGAGCTTCACCCTCGTTCAGATTGGATGACCGTTGACCCGGCGTTTGATCTGAAGTAGAGGAGATTAATGACCGGTAACCCGATGTTAATCATTTACAGTTTGCTATGGAATGAATCAATCAGAAGTTAGAGTAGATGGTGAGAAAAGTTGATCCAGAAGAAAGAAGCATCTCTGAAGCCTCAACCGTTCTCCTACCATTGATTTCACACCTATCTAGTAACGTTTTATTTATCTATTCTGTTTTATACGTTTTTCGTGACAATCTATATTTTCTACTCGCCTGACTAAGATCTTCAAGATAGCCATTGCTTGCTCATTCAACAATCTCTGTGGGATCGACCCTCACTCACCTGAGGTATTACTTGGACGACCCGGTGCACTTTCTGGTCTATCTGTACGAATATTGCGGAGCCAATTTCACGCACTATTCACCATTGAGGAATGGAACAAAACATAGCTATGTGGTACAATTAGAAGGCCAATCCTCTCTCATTTCAAGTTGGCGACCTAGTGCTCAGAAAAACCGAGCAAGCCAGACGATCTCCATCCCATGGAAAACTCGCGGCCAAATGGGAAGGCCCACTCAGAATGCTTGAAGTCCTCGGAAAATGAGCTTATAATCTCAAATCTTTAGATGATAGCATGTTACCCAACTCTTAGAATATTTCTTCTTTAAAGCAATACTATAGCTAAAAGACAAGGATAGGCCTATACTCTTTTTCCTGCTCACAAGATTTTTTTCAAAAAGGGTTTTTCTTGGAGAGGTTTTAGTGAGGCAAGCCTACCTGCACATTCAAAGGTCGTATAATAAATCATTATGGCCAGGAAAAGGCCGATCTATATCTATTATCCTTGTTTTCTGATCTATATTAATCATTACCAGACTTGCATCCATCATTATCAGACTTATATCAATCACTATTAGATCTGTATCAACTATCATCAGATCTATATCAACTATCTTCGAACTATGACTTTCAACAGTCAAAAAATCAAATATTAAACAAGCAAAAACACTTATCCTTTTGCGATAATTGTTCAAATTCAAAGTCGCATCGTTTACACATGCACAATCAAACTCAATCATCAAATCACTAAGAAAAGGTAAATTAACGAGATATTCTCACCCAAACAAATTGAATCATATCCTTCTCAATAATGGGAACAAATACATCAGTGCCATTGCCTAATTCATTCAAATCAAGTATCTATCTACTAACTTATCAAGTCTCAAATAATCAAATAATATAAAAAAGAGATCAGTCTCAACCACATGATCAAGTACTGATTGAATATTATCAAAATAACGTCAAGTTCAAGAACTACCTATTACAAATCCAAAAAAGGCAAGACAAATTGGCAACTATCAAATGTGTCCAAGCAATTCAAAAGTTTTTTGAAAACAAAATACCAACATCAATCTGCCATGTTGTCATCTTCATCCTCAGCAACATCCTCGTCATCAACCAAAACTCCATCTCGAACCACTTTACTCAAATCCATCATTAAAAAGTCAGTATCCGGGGCTAAAAACTTTGCTTGAGTAATAGTACGCTCAAACCCTTCAGCAAAAGCATCTATAACCTCAGTCTCACGACCCTTTTCTATATTCTTTAGTTTCACTGTAAGTTCAATCACTTGGTCATTCAGTCTAGAAAGATCATTTTTTTTCTTCTTTAAATGTTCCACATCTTTGTCATGATCACTCTTCTGCAATTTTAACTCCTTACCTTTTTCAGCCAATTTCTTTTTCAGATCCAGTATTACAATCTCCTTCAGGTCCAACTCTTCTTTAAGACTCAGCAACTCATTACTTTTTAACAAAATCTTTTTATGCTTCTTTTCTTGACTCTGACCTATACTGGGCAGACGAAAACCCAAAACCTGAAAGAACCCAAGATTAAAATGTACAATTCGTCATCAGTAACAGTTCAAAGTTTAGTTACTATACCTGAAGATATTGGTCGACACCAACATTCCTGACCTCATCAATCAACGCAACGTCGGAAGACGCTTGCACTACCTCATTAGCTACAACCATAAAGGATATCTCTTATCCCATACCGAGGACCCATCACCCTCCTCGGAAAACCTATGAAGCCTCTATTGCTTATCAACAAAAGTTGATAGCTCTTCCAATAAAATTTCCTTATCCTTCTCAGTAACGTCATCACCTAAGTTAATAACCTCAGCCTTTCTTTTCTAGAAAACAAAACTCTTCTTCTTGGGGGCTGGTTGATTTACCTCCCCATCTCCATCAATTTTTCCTAGATTCGAAGACAAACCTTCCTTATCAAAGTTCTTCGTCTTCAGACGGGCTCTCAAGCTCGCCGGTGATACCCCATGATATTTCTCTTATACAAAATTAATAAAATTTATCAAAAACAAACAAAAAACAACATCTTCGAATAAAAAGCAAAAAACCCATCACCAAGATAATTCAACAGCAACGAATTATTTTCTTCCCATGGAAGCAAGTCCACAACATATATCAATCTTTTCCTATCCACCGCCTCAATCAAGTACCCTATTATACACTCATTCCTCAGACTAATCACCTCTGGACCCAAAATTTGATTTAGTTTCGAACACCAAAACAAAGGGAATTTCTCACCAAATGTTTGTCCACATAGCATGGAAAATCTTCTTCCACCGACCTGACCTTCAAAGACATCTCCTTGAAATCCTTGAATGACGATTTATAGAGTTTAAAAACAGAAAAATGAGGAGCACTATTTAAATTCATCCAAACCCCTTTAGCTTGAAATAATGTAAAAAACAAATCTAGAGAAGGATTGATTTCCAAAAATTTCATCAAAATCTCAAAACACCTTAGAAAAGTCCAACCATTTGGATGAAGTTGTGATAGGATACAATTCAATTGTGTCAAAATATCACATTCAAAGACAGTAAAAGGCAATTTTACGTGTAGTTCTTCAAGAAAACAACTATACATATAAAAGAATTCAAAATCCATTTTTCTATGGAAAATACGATCAGCCTAATGCATGGCAACAACTGCACCCATACCCCAGAAACCCTCTTAACTATCTTCGACAAATCAATCTCACCATCACTACCATCATCCACAAATAATGAACCCCTAACCTTCACATAATCACTTACCCAGTTATAAGAACCGTCATCATCAACTTCATATTTTTTCTTACCCATTTTTCTTTCAGAAAAGCAAAAAGAAGGAGGGAAAATAGTGGCAATAAGACAAACCTTTTACTCATGCCTTTATGATTCCAAACGCTTCTATAAAAAACCTACATTGCTTTTATGAATCCTTTTAGGATTCTAAACTAATTCAAGTGCCAAAATTAATAAAACCATTCAGTTCCATGAAAAACCGTAACAGTTACATCTCTTTAATGAACGGTTCAAAATAACATTGGGAAAACCAAAGACAATCAATGAGAAGACCACTACACTTCTCAATACACGCTATCATCAAATCACGTCTGAAATCAAATTATTTTTCTTATTTTAATAAAGTAGATTGACCTGGGGTTCCATACCTATAACTCATACCGCCGAGTTATAACTAAAAAAAATCTCAACCTACTTTATCAAAACATGACCGTTATAACTCACCTTTAATACTATAACTCGACAGTATATGTTATAGATCAGTTTTCAATGACAGGCGTCAAAAATGATAAACGCCCTGATATGCTATTATTGTTCGTTAATGCAAATTATTCGAGAATGTAATTGTCAATGCTTCATACTAAAATATAAAAGGGAGGTAAAACGTTTATTTAATTCATTCCATTCTGCAAAGCCTATAACTCACTTACTGACTTGAGCGTCAAAGTGCCTTTATGCAGGTACCCACCCCCTTGTTCTCTCATTGCCAACGTATACCTCATACTGACGGAAAGATTACAAGTATTCACTGGCAAACGAGCTATACACCGGCCAACCCCCACAAGAACAGGTTTGTAATTATTATCACATAACATATATGAATGTATAGCAAATGCAGCAGAATATGAATGTTTGTCATGTGAGCGTATAAATTGAGTGAAGTAAAAGTGAGTTCACTTGTGCAGCTATCATGCATTCGTACTCCATTGCAAGTATTTTCCCCGCTTCTCTCTTTTTTATTCTCCCTTCTGTTTTAAAATATATAATTATATATATTATACCTCAAGAAGAGGGAGGAAATATTTTTCATTTGAAAGAAAAATTGACTTAAACGAGCTGAATTTAGTGGCTCGTAATCATTTTCTTTAATAATGCCATCAAAGATAATTATAAATCATAAAATTTAGTACAAACAACACTCATAACATAAGACTACACAACAGCATACACCAACACTAAATATATATACTCGTCACTCATAATACTCCTCAATAGCAATAATCTAAAATCTCAAAATAAAGATATAAACCAATGCAATCACCACATATTACCTAAGCATACAATAATTCTCTTCTCATATCATGGTATAATTTTTGGCTTCTATCTTCATTCAAACCATTGGTTGCATCTTCCATCATCTCTCTTTATTGTCTTTTCCCATTGATTTTGGAATTTGAAGCCTTTCTCATCAGCTCCATATATTAATTCAACATTCTTGAGAATGTAATCCACGTTTCTTGTTCTATTTCTAAGAAATCTTTGGTCTCATCCTATTTCTTTTTCTTCGATTAGCCAACCTATCATGTTCTTGCTTTTAATTACCATAGCTAATTCTTCTTTTTTTTATGTTTGCTTCCTCCAACAGATATTACGATACCATTTGTAATTCTATTAATGTTGTTGTTCCTGTTGTTGGTTTCCTCCACAACCTCTCTTAACGGACAACACAAATGGCCTTGCTCATTCATTACATATCCTCCTGTCACAAATTTATTTAAGTTTGGGCTAAACATAACACAACAGCACTAATTTTACTTTCTTAAATTCCTATGCTGCAGATATTTCACTTCCACATTATTCTTACTTTTCTTTTCCTTTTTCCATTGAGTTACTAAGTTTTTAAATAACTCTCAGCCACTTTTTGCAGAGAAGAAGAGGGAGGAGATTGGAATTGTGATGACACAAATTAGTATACAAGAAAATACAGAACATATTTAGGGTACTTTATCAATAGGACTATATGACACATTACATAGTCTTATTTATATTCGTCATCTTTATATAAAAAGATATTTCAAAAAAATTATACACTTTTATATGATTTTTTTTCAATTTTCCATGGTATCCTTCAGTCTGACAAGTTAAAAAGTAATCTATCACGGATTTGAGCTTCATTTAAGGGTTTCTCACTAGCCAATGAGTTGCTGCATGTACAAAGTAGAATTTGAACTCCTAACACTTGCTTAAACAGACTATTGAACTAACCACTAGAATAACCTAAATTGGTGTTTTTCACTAAGATATGAAATACCTGTATATAAGCCTACACTTTCTTACAACTTACAAAAAAACGTACTGACACCTAATACAATTCGCAGATTGCGAAAAATAACCATTGGTCTAGAAGGCTTTTCGCAAATTGTGAAAAGCATTTTTTTTACTCATTTCGTAGTTTACGAAAAACTCCTCATTGGTCCTTTATGCTTTTCTCAAGTTAAAAAAGTCATCACAGACACATAAATTCCATCAAGGGGCAATATTAGTGTTGATAGAAATATAAGAAAAAGAATAAAAAATATGTTTATGTATGTTATGCCATTCATCGATACAAGAAGGTTTATTATACAAATATTTTCAACAATAATCATAACAACTTATTAGAATACGATTGTGAATTACGTATAGATTAGTAAAGTTGTTAAGAAGTTATTAATATTAGTGGATAATTAGTGGAGTAGTTAGTAGAGTTGTTAAGATAGCTAGTAGAGTTATTAAGATTATTGTTAAAAATATTTGTCTAAATAACCTTCTTGTATCAATGAAAGACACATCATACATAAACACATTTCTTATTCATTTTCTTATATTTCTATCATGGTATCTGAACATAAGTTAATTTTTTTCTGATAAAGAACCAATACTCTTCGGCTCAATTTTCTTCCTTTTACGGTGACCTTCCAGTTGTTATATTAGATCACAAACCATCCCAAAAACTTCTCTACATTGTTCGGAGTTGAAAGAACAAAATAAAACCCGAATCTGCCACTGCACGCATTCTCACATAATACCTAAATCTCTGTTGCTGAGGTTGCTGCACTATCTCCATTTTTTTCACCGCAGCGCTTTTGCACTCCTTCTCTTTGGCTGTCTGCTTCTCTTTATATGATTTCTAAACTTAATCAGAATCGTTGATTTCATTTGATCATTCGACAATCCAGATTGTGTTGACCCTTGCTGACCTATGCCCTCACTACAACCTGATCTTGAACCATTTCGTTGACTGACCTGACTGTGTTAACTCACGCCAAATCACATTACTGACTGAGTGCCATGTGGATCTTTTGCCCTTTTATGTGTTGACATGTGTCACAAGCATGCTGATGAGGCAGTTGATGTGTATTATAGTGGGACCCTTTCTTAAGGTTTTTTTGTGTGATCTTTCCTATTTCGACTTTCTTTCTCTGAATTCTGCTCTAATCTTGTTATTTTTTTGCTTTTTTTAGGAATATTTAACTATTCTCACGGAGAAATTATATATCCTTTAGCCAATTCCTGTCATTCTTAATGGATTCAACTATAACCATTGGGTTGAAGCCATGAGAGGGTTTCTCAAAGGCCATAAATCAGGCGTTATGTGACTAGTGATATTTTGTGTCCAACTAAAATTGAGACTGAAAAATTCAAAGAAGCGACTGAAAATCCAAAGAAGCTTCTTTTAAATCCATTGATGCTGACAAAGCCTTTATCAAGAAATTGGAAGATTGGAATAGTAAGAATCATCAAATGATTACTTAGTTTTGCAATATATTTACACCTGGCATTCATTTTCATCTGAGCATTTCAAAATTGTTAAAGAGGTATGGTATCATCTGGAAAAATGCTACACCATTTTTGATCTTTCACATCAATATCAATTACTTAAGGAACTTCACAACCTTAAGCAAGAACGTGATTAGGCTATTTATGACTTTCTAGCATAGATTGAACGCATTTGGAATCATTTGTGAACATGTTCATAAAAATGCTACTGATGTTAAAACTTATGAGGATTATCATGATCGGACATGTCTAATTCAGTTTCTCATGGAACACGGATGTTTATGAGCCAGTCAGAGCTTCTCTTCTATGGGTCAATTAGTTGAACTTGGTTTTGATGTCCACTTTTGTATTTCTGGTTATCGTGTGCAGGATCCTCGGATGGAACAAATCATCAGGACTGGATGTAAGGTCGAAAGACTATTTGAACTTAGGAATCTTTATGTTCCCTCTACCATAAACCTATGTGTTATTTCTCCTCCATCCACACGTCACTTATGGCATCATTGTCCTACTCACAATTCATTAGAAAAGTTGTGTCCTGTAACACCCCGTTAGCCTAAGCCTTACCTCTAGCCGTAAAGCAAAGGATAACGAAGTGCTATGATAGATCTAAAGCTCATAAATATAATATATATCAAGAATTTATATATCTAGAAGCCCGATGAAGGAATAAAAGCTCAACGTCGCA
The DNA here is from genome assembly GCF_003086295.3 of Arachis hypogaea. Taxonomy (NCBI): domain Eukaryota; kingdom Viridiplantae; phylum Streptophyta; class Magnoliopsida; order Fabales; family Fabaceae; genus Arachis; species Arachis hypogaea. The sequence goes on along the minus strand of NC_092046.1, from coordinate 117,067,579 downwards.
TAAAGCAGATTTACAAAGTGCGAAACGTTGACACACGATAACAAAACGCGTAGATACGGACCTAACAAAAGAAAATATATAAAGCCTTACAGATAGTTCCAGGATACACAAGATAATAATTAAATTAACAAGATATATATATATATATATAAGTATGATATACCAAAAAGAGGACTAGTCACAGCCTGCGGAGTTTAAGCCGGCTAGTGAAACTGAAATACAAAAGAGTTTTAAAGTTAAAAATAACAACAACCTATCTCTCAAAGTTTTCAGAATAAAACCTCTAAGGAAACAAAGTAATATATACAAAAGATGAGAGAACTACTACATAATAAACCAAATGCAAAGATAACAAAAGATCCTCCGCTCTGTCACCATCCGCAAACTCGCCGAAGTGGGTTGCGACCTGCATCTGGTATGAGAACCGGAGGTTCTCAGTATGGTAACAATACCGAATATATAAGATGCAAGGTTCTGAGATGCCAAAAGCAATCCTAGAACTTCACACCAAACAGATATTCAAGATTAACGAAATAAATAATTTAAACTATAAACCATAAACAGGGTTATCTAAACTTAGGAGATTTCTAACTAATACCAATCACACTGCTGCATCCCACAGCCTTCGCCAACCTACCCTCCACGCGATCCCATCACCACCACCTACCTAACCTCCTCGGCACCAGACAATCACAGATAATGTAAGCAAGTAAAATACAGGTAAAATACATATTTAACAGGTAATTCAACTAGCATTTAGGCATGTTATTCAAATAGGCATAACTCAAGTAATCAAATCAAGAAAGTATATAGAAGATGCATATGATGAATGTCTATCCTATTTGGCTCGTGATATCACTTGTCGGTTCAAAATGCCAACTCGACACATCCTCGTGATGTCGCCTTTCTGCCATGACCAGGGATATAGTGCCCTGCTCAGCATCTCAAATGCCCAGCACTTTTTCTTGCGCCCCGTGAGTTATAGTGACCGGCACACTCTTTCGGGTTATAGTAACCAATTTCACTCAGACAGCAGAAAGGTTATAGAGAGGGAGACTGCCACAGTCCTCACATCTCAACGTAGGCGGGAGACTGCCTCGGCCCCTACACCGGCACCGCTACCTCAAACAAGCGGGAGACTGCCACAGCCCTTGCCCAAGGCGTATAGCGACTTGCCAAACATAATAATTCAGTAATACAACATAGCTTATAGCACAATTCCATTTGTACCCATTCTATTAACCATAATCCTTCATTTTCAAGTTCCAGTATAATCATAACCATCATCAAGTTTCCATTTCATTATAATCATTCTCCTTTCTCAATTTCTCCTCAAAGACATACTTCACAACTCAACTTACACTAATTTCGTCCATAACCTCCAGAACCTAAGTCATCGACTCTAAACTTTTTACCAAAAATATCAAATTAAACTTACTCATTGTATTCTCTATGTTTCAAAGCCTAAAAATAAGTTAAGGGATCTTAAACAAGCGTTACGAAAGTTTGCAAGCTTACCGGGAAGGTAAAACGATTGAAAACAAAGTTTTTATTTGAAAAGCAGAGCTTGTGCGTACGCATAGGGTTGTGCATACGCACGCACCAGTAGAGTTTTCTTAACTTGTGCGTACACATAGAAGTGTGCATATGCATACAAAGTAAAATTTTCCATCTTGTGAGTACGCATGAATACGTGCGGACGCACTCAATAGAATGCTCTTCCCAGCTTGTGCGTACGCATGATGTTGTGCGTACGCATGAGTCATAACACTTGTTCTGCTCGGTGCGTAGGCACAGGTGCATGCATAGGCACACAAACCAGAACTTACAATTTTCTGCTACATCACAGAATCCAGATTTATGACACCAACTTCCAATGATCATATCTTTTTTCTGCAAAATTTCGATTTCCACAAAATCTATATCGTTTTAAAGCTCTTTAAATTATCTTCAATTTGATACAACATTCAATCAATATAAAAAACTGGGGCTTAAGATATGATTTGCCAAAGTTGGCCAAAAATCCGTTTTTACCAAAAACCTTTAAAACTCAATTTTACCAACACTCTCAATTCAAAACTAATTATTCACAACCCAACAATACCAAAATTACTCAAGAATCCATACCAAACATTCCTCAATCATATAAATCATTCAATCATCTGAACCATTTAACACTCACCTCATCCAACTCTAAATTCAACCAAAATTCAGATCAAAATTTCTCAATACCAACATTTAATATTTCCAACCATTATCAATGCTACATATATCATATATTTCATCTAATTAGTCCCATTATCATCAATCAATTTGTCAAACCTCCTCAATCATTTGTTTTCAACATGAAAAATAATAACCAATAATCAATATCATAATCAACATTCATCTTCAAACATCAACACCCACCATCATAACTCATCAAAGTCATCATACCCATCAATAATCATCATCTACCATCATACATATATCATCACATGCCAACTCATTCAACCCCCATCCAAACCACCATCAAGCATAAGATGTACATACAAAGAATCATACAACCACATCATTCAAACCTATCTTAAAGGTCACTAGCCTAAGTGTCTAGAAACATTACATATTACATAGAAAAAACTGAAACCATACCTTGGCCGATTTCTAATATGCACCAAACACCAAAATGAAGCAACCAAGCTCGATCCAAAAGCCTCAAACCAACTCCAACAAACACCAAAGCTCAATCTAACATCATATAACATACAAAAACATCACTCGGGCTAACCCAAAACATCAAAACACAAGAGTTTTAAGAGACTTACCTTACCCAATGAGATTAGAGACAAAACCTAACAATATTCCAATACTAGATCACCCCTAAACAAACAAAATCACAAAATCTACTCAAAAACTATAACAAAAAATGCGAAACTGTTAGGGATGGAAAGTGGAGTATGGATTTCAAAAATCTTACCACTTTGTTTATATAGAAACAAAGAGCTTGACAAGAGCTTCGTGTGGCTGCAAACAGCTCGTCAATCGGAGCACCATAGCTCATGTTATGGCTCCCGGAAGATAGTGATGAATTGTAACATTACCCTCTTCTCCTCTCTTCTCAAATCAGCGCCCCTCTCTCTCAAATTCGGTTAAAATGAGATGAATGCTCATTAAAAGTCATATATATATGTTGGGCTTGGGTCCAACTTGGGTCCGGTCTAATCCGTTTGTATTTTTTGCCCGTTTGGCCCACTTTGGGCCAAAACCTTTAAGATTAGTGCTCGGTTTTCGATTCTAAATTATTTTTGTCCTTTTAAAACAATAAATTCAATTTTTAAAATCTTATTTTTCTCAATATGTGGTATCGGTCAGACTAAAGCCGGTATTGCCAGCTTAAGTGTCGGTACGCATTTTTACAAAAATTTTTCGTAAAAGATACATTTTTTCCACTCAGAAAAATTCATTGAATTCAAATTTTACCTTTTTATTTTTAAAATATTATTTCTATATTTTTGAACCTATTCCAGACAGTTAAAAAGTATTATTCTATTAGAGCAGTTATTCCGATTCTTACATGTCCTCCCGTGTCTAAGGGAGTATTAGGATCAGTCAATAATAAGTCTTTTGATTGCATTTCTTGTTAAACTACAAAACATCCATCTTTATCTTTTCATAATAGTTAATCTCTTGCTTGTTCTTCTTTTGATCTTATATACTCTAATGTCTGGAGGCTTGTTCCCACAACTTCTATGTGGGGAGCTTCATATTTTGTTATATTTATTGATGATTATTCACGTTTTACTTGAGTTTATTTAATATTTAATAGACATGAATTACCTCATATTCACATCAAATTTGTTACTATGATTAAAACACAATTTTCTAAATTCATTAAAGTTTTTTAATGTGACAATGCAATAAAGTACCGTGATTCCAAACTTTAGAACTTCATTCCTGAAAAGGGCACCTTGTCTGAATTCTCTTACTGAAATATTTCAACAAAATGGCAGAGCTGAATGCAAACATCATCGCATTCTTGACTCTATTTGTGTAGTAGTTCTTTCCTCTTCTTATCCTGAACATGTTTGGGATGAAGTTATTTTCATTGTTGTCCATGTTATCAATCATCTTTCTTCTTTTGTTCTAGGTAACATCACTCCTTTTGAGTGTCTCTATAATAATTCACTAGACTATAGTTTGCTTAAAGTCTTTGATTGTGTTTATTTTGTTCTACTTCATCCCCATGAGAATAATAAACTTGAACCTGGAGCTCGCTTATGTTGTTTTCTTGGTTATGGCACTGAACTTAAAAGTTATCATTGTTCGGATCCTATCTCTCAACAAATTTACATATCTCGTCATGTTGTATTCTGGAAATATCTCATACTATCAAGTTTCTATTCCTTTCAGTCTCCATTTCTCCTACCCATTCACTTTTTTACTAATTCTTATGTTGATCTTTTCTCTAGTGATGATGATAATATAAGAATTGTGACAAGACCACCTTCTAAGCCTCTTATTCCTATCCCTTCTACAATTCCAGATGATTAAAGCCCAAATGATGATCCTACTCATGTGGTACTTCCTCTTCTATCCACTTGCAGTACTAGGATAAGAAATCCACATCCATGTCTTCTTGATCATCATTGTTTTGCTACTAGCCTTTACACTTATGAACCTAGGTCATACAAAGAGGCCTCCACAGATCCAAATTGATAGCAAGTAATGCTGGAGGAAATCCAAGCGTTAGATAAAGCACATACTTGGGACTTAGTTAATTCTCCTTCTGATAAGGATATTGTGGGCAATAGATAGATATACAAAATTAAGACTTACTCTGATGGCTCTATTGACAAGTATAAGGCTCGTTTGGTTGCTCAAGGATGTACTAGAGTATAGCATCGATTATGAAGAGACTTTTGCTCATGTTTCTTAACTCACATCTGTTCAGCTCTTCTTGCAATTGCTACTATCCACAAATGGTCTCTATGTCAGATGGATGTGAAAAATACTTTTTTCAATGGTGACTTGAAAAATAAAGTCTACATGAAACCTCCTCCAGAATATTCTTGTTCTTCAAACAAAGATTATCTGTTTTGCAAGGCACTCTATGGTATTAAGCAAAGTCCTCGAGAATGGTTTGAAAGGTTCAACAATACTGTCTACAACCTTGGTTTCACTTGCAGTCATTAAGAGAATGCTCTTTTCATTCGCATAAGTGACAAGGGTGTTGTTCTTCTACTATTATATGTTGGTGAGATAAAAATCACTATCGATGATGTTGATGGAATAACTGATCTCAAAGCAAGCCTTCACCACCACTTTATTTGAGATGAAAGACCTTGCATCTTTTAGTTATTTTCTTGGTCTTGAAGTTATCTCGTCAAAAGATGGCATTTATCTTTCTCAAGTAAAGTATGCATCTGATCTTCTTGCTCAGGTTGGGATTATATATAGTCACACATAATCTACTCTTCTTGAGACTAATGCTTGCTTCACTCCTATGGATGGCACTGCTTTGGATAATCCCACTCTCTACAGACAATTGGTTGGTGGTCTTGTCTATCTAACTGTTACTCGACCAGAGATTGCTTATCTTGTTCATGTTGTTAGCCATTTCTTATTAGCACCCCACACTACTCATTATGCTGTTATTCTTTGGATTCTTATAGGTACTATTTTTCAAGGTCTTTATTTTTTCACACAATCTTCTTCAATACTTCAAGCACATGCTGATGCTGATTGGGCTGGAGACCCCACTGATTGCCATTTTACTATTGATTACTATATTTTTCTTGGTGACTCTCTTGTCTCCTGGCGTGCCAAGAAACAAACTTTTATAGCTCAATCAAGCATTGAAGCAGAATATCGTGCTCTGATTGACCCTTCTACTAAGGTCATTGCAATTTGTTGGATTCTTGAAGATTTGGGGACTACTCAATCTTTTTCTACTAATCTCTATTGTGATAATGGAAGTTCTATTCATATTGTCCATAATAATATCTTTCATGAGCAAACCAAATACATTGAGAATGATTGTCATTTTGTACAATAACGACTTCTCATTTATGCTATTCATCTAATTGCTATTGGAGCTATAGATCATAAGACTGATATCTTTACCAAGACTCATTATCCTACTCGTTTTTGAAATATAGTGTTCACACTCAATATGGTCTCCTTAGCTCCCACTTGAGTTTGAGGGGGATATTAGAATATGGTTAGTGAATTAGGTATAGGTTAGTAAAGTTGTTAAGAAGTTGTTAATATTAGTGGATAATTAGTGGAGTAGTTAGTAGAGTTATTAAGATTACTATTGAAAATATTTGTATAAATAACCTTCTAGTATCAATGAATGGCACAACATACATAAACACATTTCTGATTCTTTTTCTTATATTTCTATTATCAATAAATATAACAAAATATCGAGTTCCTTCTGCTCCCCATAGAAGCTGAGACCAGGCCCCAAACATAAGAGTGTATAAGATCAAAAGAAGAACAAGAAAGAGATAAAATATTATAAAAAGGTAAAGCTGGTTGTTTTGCAGTTTGACAAAAAAATACAATCAAAATACTCATTATTGATCGATCCTAATACTCTTTTAGAAATGTGAGGACGCAATTTTCTAAAGAACTGTGAGCAAGACAACAATGCCATAAGTGAAGTGTAGATGGAGGAGAAATATCACATATGTTTGTGCTAGAGGGAACATGAAGATTCCTATGTTCACACAATCTTCCAACCTTACATTCAATCCTAATGATTTGATCCGTCCAAGGATCATGCACACGACAACCAAAAATAAATAAGTGGACATCAAAACCAAGTTTAACTAATTAATCCATAGAGATAAGATTGAAATTCAATTTAGAAATGAAATAAGTATTATGTAAGTAAAGGTCAGACTGTGAGGTAGATCATTTTGATTCACAAACATAAGGGATTCATCAATAGTGTGAATAGATAGTGCGATAGTAGTGGCAGACAAAGAGGAGAAAACATGACACATAGGTGACATGCGATAATCCTCGTAAGCTTTAGCATCAGTAGCATCTTTAAGAACAAGTTCACAAGAGGTCAATTGATTCCAAATGCATTCAATCTATGCTAGAAAATCATAAACAACCTGACCACGTTCTTGCTTAAGGTTGTGAAGTTCCTTAAGCAATTGATATTAATGTGAAAGATTAGAAATGGTGTAGCATTTTGCCAAGTGATCTCATACCTCTTTACCAGTTTTAAAATATCCAAATTGAAGGTGAATGCCAGGTGTAGATGTGTTGCAAAACCAAGTAATCATTTAGTAATTCTTACTATTCCAATCTTCTAATTTCTCGCTAAAGGCTTTGTCAACATTAAATGGATTCAATGGAAGCTTCTTTGGATTTTTTAGTCACTTCTTCAGTCTCAATTTTAGTTGGACGTACAATATCCCTAGTCACATAACGCCATAATTTATTGCCTTTGAGAAACCCTTCTCATGACTTCAACCCAATGGTTATAGTTGGATCCATTAAGAATGACAGAAATTGGATGAATTATATATGATTCTGTAATACCCTAACTAATGAATCCATTATGCCTCAGTCATAATCGACTATCAGCTAGAATATTATGGTGACCTTTAAACTCAGACTCTTAATTTAACATATCAATAATATTAACGATACATATGTAGGAGCATGTGAGCCTTTTTTTAATATATATATATATATATACACACACACACACACAAACACATTATATCATAGTAAAATAGATTTGGCACAAGTAGATGAATGGAAAGATTTCAAATAAGAATATTAAATTTAATTAATACAAATATTTCAATACATAATAGTGCATACACAAGACTCTAAACATTTTTGCAAATAAATCATAAATAAACAAAATTTTTGTCTTTCAGACTGCAAATACACACGATGGTTACATAGGTCATGAGTGGAGACCACCAAGATTATTCTAGTTGCTCTGAAGAAGTAGGAATTCACCAGATCAACTTAGTTATCACAGAAGTCTATTGAGATCTGAAAAAGAGAAATAAATAACAATCAGTGACAATCTAGAGGTTTTTAGTCGGGTAACGAATCCAAATAACGACTATATAAGGGAACATAAAACCTCTAGACATTCCTGATCTCTGACTCGACAGGATTTCAAAGCCTAGGGTTTAAGCTAAACTGTTGGAAAGGAACCTCTACTGTGTACTACAATTTTATTACAATTTAATTAACCTTCTTACTTTTCAATTCATTAACTAAACCTTTATTATCATAATTCACTTAAATTCACAAGCTAGGACCTCTAGAGCAAACAACTTATGTATAGGTATTAAACTAACACCACCATAATGTATTTCTCATTAATTGACCATGCCAACCCTCAAAAGTTACCAAACACATCAAACTTTGTAGCAATACAAGTTACCAATTTCAACTATCATCTTATCTTACCCCCTTCATTTAGGGAAAACAAACACAAGAAATACATCCAAAATCAATCACAACAAGGTATAAATACTTTAGGTAGCACAAGTAGCAAATAGATTAACAAGTAGGAAAATCAAACAATTATGTATACCCAAACAAATGCATATGATGTATGCTTGTCCTACTGGCCGTGAGCTCACGTGTTAGTTATGTTTCCAATCTCGACACATCTGGTAGCTAACGGATATCATCTTTTTGTTGTGTATCATAAATTAGTCTGTAGGGAAGAGTGCCTTGACACTTTTTTTTGGAGGCTAGTGATGAGCGGATAATTTATACGCTTTTTGGCATTGTTTTTAAATAGTTTTTAGTATGTTTTTATTACTTTTTATTATATTTTTATTAGTTTTTAATTAAAAATTACATTTATAGACTTTACTATGTGTTTGTGTGTTTTTTTGTGATTTCAGGTATTTTCTGGCTGAAATTGAGGGACCTGAGCAAAAATCTGATTCAGAGGCTGAAAAAGGACTGCAGATGCTGTTGGATTCTGACCTCCCTGTACTCGAAGTGGATTTTCTAGAGCTATAGAAGCCCAATTGGCGCGCTCTTAATTGCGTTGGAAAGTAAACATTTTGAGCTTTCCAGAAATACATAATAGTCCATACTTTGCTTGAGTTTTGATAACGCAAACTGGCGTTTAAACGCCCATTTTCTACCCTATTCTGGCGTTAAACGCCAGAACTGGCATAAAAGCTAGAGTTAAACGCCCAAACTAGCACCAGAGCTGGCGTTTAACTCCAAGAAAAGTCTCTACATGTGAAAGCTTCAATGCTCAGCCCAAGCACACACCAAGTGGGCCCGAAAGTAGATTTCTGCATCATTTACTTATTTCTGTAAACCTTAGGCTACTAGTTCATTATAAATAGGACCTTTTACTATTGTATTTTCATCTCAGAATCTCTGGAACACATTATGTAACTTTTATGTTCTGAGACCTCCATGGGAGGCTAGCCACTCGGCCATGTCTACCCTATTTTTACTTATGTATTTTCAACGGTGGAGTTTCTACACACCATAGATTAAGGTGTGGAGCTCTGCTGTTCCTCATGAATTAATGCAAAGTACTATTGTTTTTCTATTCAATTCAAGCTTATTCTTATTCCAAGATATTCACTAACACTTCAACCTGAGGAATGTGATGATCCGTGACACTCATCATCATTCTCACCTATGAACGCGTGCCTGACAACCACCTCCGTTCTATCTGCAATAGCTTGAGTGCATATGTCTTGGGTTTCTAATCTAAGATTAAAACCTTCGTGGTATAGGCTAGAATTATTGCGGCCATTCTTGAGATCCGAAAAGTCTAAACCTTATCTGTGGTATTCCGAGTAGGATCTGGGATGGGATGACTGTGACTAGCTTCAAACTCGCGAGTGTTGGGCGTAGTGACAGACGCAAAAGGATCAATGGATCCTATTCCAACATGAGTGAGAACCGATAGATGATTAGTCATGCGGTGACAGCGCATTTGGACCATTTTCACTGAGAGGACGGACGGTAGCCATTGACAACGGTGATCCCCCAACATACAGCTTGCCATGGAAGTGAGTATGAATGATTGGATGAAGGCAATAGGAAAGCAGAGGTTCAGAAGGAACAAAGCATCTTCACACGCTTATCTGAAATCCCACCAATGAATTACATAAGTGCTTTTATCTTATTTTCTGTTTTAATTTTATTTTATTTATCAAAATCCCATAACCATTTGAATCCGCCTGACTGAGATTTACAAGGATGACCATAGCTTGCTTCAAGCCGACAATTTCCGTGGGATCGACCCTTACTCCCGTAAGGTATTACTTGGACGACCCAGGGCACTTGCTGGTCAGCTGCATGGAGTTGTGTGAAAAGTGTGCGATCACGATTTTGTGTACCAAGTTTTTGGCGCCGTTGCCGGGGATTGTTCGAGTTTGGACAACTGACGGTTCATCTTGTTGCTCAGATTAGGTAATTTTATTTTAATTTTAAGATTTTTGTTTTTATTTTCATTTTCGAAAAAATTTTCAAAAAATAAATTATTCTATGTCTTCATAATTTTTAAGAACGAATTCTAGAGTTTCATGATGATTTGTTGAAGTCTGGCTGGTTGTGAAGCCATGTCTAAACTTTTGGACCGAGGTTTCAACTTATCATCACAAGAGCTTGTTGATCTCTATCAAATTTGCTATTGAATGCAATGATCTGCTAAAGCTTGGCTGGCCATTGGCCATGTCTAGTGTTTTGGACCGAAGCTTTCACTGAAAGCTTGGCTGGCTAGTAAGCCATGTCTAATTCCTGGACCGGAGTTTTAGACTAACATTGCATGATTCCTGGAATTCTCATTAAGAATTTTGAATTCCTTATTTTCTTTTTCCAAATAATTTTTGAAAAAAATATACAAAAAAAACAAAAAATTTTATAAAATTATAAAAATAAAAAATAATTTGTGTTTCTTGTTTGAGTCTAGTGTCAGATTTTAAGTTTGGTGTCAATTGCATGTTCTTTCCAATTGCATGTTATTTCTCTTGTATTTTTCGAAATCTTATGCATTATGTTCTTTGTTGATCTTCAAGTTGTTCTTGATGATTTTTGTTGTTCTGATCTTTAAACTATTCTGTTTGGTGTCTTTTGTTGTTTCTCATATGCATTTCAAATTGTTATTGTCCCTAGTATACAAACTTCTAAGTTTGGTGTCTTGCATGCATTATTTGTTTTGATCTTGATTTTCCATGTTTAGTTTCATTCTGTTGTTTTTCTTTCTCATCATTAAAAATTCAAATTTTTTTTTCAAAATTATGTCTTTTCAAGTCAATAATACAGAGAATTGAAGATTCAGAACATTCAGCAGAGGAATTACAGAGAAAAAGCTGGGCGTTCAAAACACCCAGTGAGGAAGGAAAACTAGCGTTTAAACACCAGCCAGGGTACCTGGCTGGGCGTTAAATGCCAAAAAAGGGTAGTATTTTGGGCGTTAAACGCCAGAATGGATACCATTCTGGGCGTTTAACGCCAGGATGGCACAGGAGGGGAAATTTTGTTTTCAATTCAAATCTTTTTCAAATCTTCAAAATTTTTCAAAATCAAATATTTTTCACATCATATCTTTGTCAAATCACATCTTTTTCAATTTTTTTTAATATTTTCAAAAATTCCAAAATAATTTTCAAAATCTTTTTCTTATTTTTATTTCACAATTTTCTTTTTCAAAATTAATGCTAATATTTAACATGATTGATTCAAAAATCTCAAGTTGTTACTTGCCTATTAAGAAAGGTTCAATCTTAAAATTTTAAAAATCATATCTTTTAGTTTCTTGTTAGTCAAGTAATCAACTTTAATTTTCAAAATAAAATCTTTTAAAATTATTTTTCAATCATATCTTCTCAATCACTTCTTTTTCAAAATAATTTTCAATCATATCTTTTTGATTGCTAATTTCAAAATTTTTTTCAAAATCACTTAACCACTTTCTCACTTTTAATTTTCGAAAACCATCAACCACATTTTCAAAATTCTTTTTTTAATTTAAACTTTTTTAGTTTTATTTAAAAATTTGTTTTCGAAAATTCTTCTCCCTCCTCACCTTTTTCTATTTAAGGACTAACACTCCCCCTCTTTTAGCAATTCAGACTCACTCCCTCTCTATAAGTTCGAATTCTCCTCTCTACCTCATCCTTCTATTCTTCTTTTCTTCTGACACCTCAAGGAATCTCTATACTGTGACATAGAGGATTCCATACTTTCTTGGTCTCTTCTCTTTCATATGAGCAAGAATAAGGATAAAGGCATTCTTGTTGAAGCTGATCCTGAACCTGAAAGGACCTTGAAGAGAAAGCTAAGAGAAGCTAAAGCACAACTCTCTGGAGAAGACCTAACATAAATTTTCGAAAGAGAAGAAGACATGGCAGCCAAAAATAACAACAATGCTAACAATGCAAGGAAGATGCTTGGTGACTTCATTGCACCTTCTTCTGACTTCTGTGGAAGAACCATCTCAATCCCTGCAATTAGAGCAAACAACTTTGAGCTTAAACCTCAATTAGTTTCTCTAATGCAGCAGAATTGCAAGTATCATGGACTTCCATTGGAAGATCCTCATCAGTTTTTAGCTGAATTCTTGTAAATCTGTGATACTGTTAAGACCCATGGGGTTGACCCTGAGGTTTACAGACTTATGTTCTTCTCTTTTGTTGTAAGAGACAGAGCTAGGACATGGTTAGACTCACAACCTAAAGAAAGCCTGAACTCTTGGGAAAAGCTGGTCAATGCCTTCTTGGCAAAGTTCTTTCCACCTCAAAAATTGAGTAAGCTTAGAGTGGATGTCCAAACCTTCAGACAGAAGGAAGGCAAATCCCTCTATGAAGCTTGGGAAAGATACAAGCAATTGATCAGAAGGTGTCTTTCTGGCATGCTTTCAGAATGGAGCATCATATGCATATTCTATGATGGTCTGTCTGAACTGTCCAAGATGTCATTGGACAACTCTGCTGGTGGATCTCTTCATCTGAAGAAGACGCCTGAAGAAGCCCAGGAACTCATTGAAATGGTTGCAAATAACCAATTCATGTACACTTCTGAAAGGAATCCTGTGAATAATGGGACAACTCAGAAGAAATGAGTTATCGAGATTGATACTCTAAATGCCATATTGGCTCAGAATAAAATATTAACTCAGCAAGTCAATATGATTTCTCAGAGTCTGTCTGAAATGCAAGCTGCAACAGGCAGTACCAAGGAAGCTTCCTCTGAAGAAGAAGCTTATGATCTTGAGAATCCTGCAATGGAAGAGGTGAATTACATAGGAGAACTCTATGGAAACACCTATAATCCTTCATGGAGAAATCATCCAAATCTCTGATGGAAGGATCAACAGAAGCCTCAACAAGGCTTCAACAGTAATAATGGTGGAAGAAATAGGTTTAGCAATAGCAAGCCTTTTCCATCATCTTCTTAGCAACAGACAGAGAATTCTAAGCAGAGTCTCTCTAGCTTAGCAACCATAGTCTCTGATCTATCTAAGACCACACTGAGTTTCATGACTGAAACAAGATCCTCCATTAGAAATTTGGAGGCACAAGTGGGTCATCTGAGTAAGAAAGTTACTGAACTCCCTTATAGTACTCTCCCAAGCAATACAGAAGAGAATCCAAAGAGAGAGTGCAAGGCCATAAACACGTCCCACATGGCCGAACCTGTAGAGGAGGGAAAGGCAGTGATTTTCACTGAGGAAGACCTCAATGGACGTCCACTGGCCTCCAAGGTGTTCCCTAATGAGGAACCAGAGGAATCTGAGGCTCACACAGAGACCATAGAGATTCCATTGAACCTACTTCTGCCATTCATGAGCTCTGATGAGTATTCTTCCTCTGAAGAGGATGAAGATATTGCTGAAGAGCAAGTTGCTAAGTACCATGGAGCAATCATAAAGCTGAATGCCAAGTTATTTGGTAATGAGACTTGGGAGGATGAACCTCCATTTCTCATCAATGAACTGAGTACCTTGGTTAGGCAGAAATTACCTCAGAAGAAATTGGACCCCGGAAAATTCTTCATACCCTGTACCATAGGCACCATGACCTTTGAAAAGGCCCTGTGTGACCTAGGGTCAAGTATAAACCTCATGCCCCTCTCTGTAATGGAGAAACTAGGGGTCCTTGAGGTGAAAGCTGTAAGAATCTCACTAGAGATGGCAGACAATTTAAGGAAACAGGCTTATGGACTTGTAGAGGATGTCTTGGTAAAAAAGTTGAAGGCCTCTACATCCCTGCTGACTTCATAATCCTAGACACTGGGAAGAGTATGGATGAATCCATCATCCTTGGCAGACTCTTCCTAGCCAAAGCAAAAGCTGTGATTGATGTTGACAGAGGAGAGCTGGTCATTCAAGTGAATGAGGCCTGCCTTGTGTTTAAGGCTCAAGGATCTCCTTATGCACACATGGAGAAGAAGCATGACAAGCTTCTCCCAATGCAGAGTCAAACAGAGCCCCCACATTCAAACTCTAAGTTTGGTGTTGGGAGGCCATCATCATGCTCTGAGTATCTGTGAGGCTCCATGAGAGCCCACTGTGAAGCTATTAACATTAAAGTAGTGCTTGTTGGGAGGCAACTCAATTTTTATTTATCTATCTTAAATTTTTATTTTCTATTGTTATTTTATGTTTTCTTTAGGTTGATGATCATGTGAAGTCACAAAAACAATTGAAAAAGCAAAAACAGAATGAAAAATAGCATTAAGAATAGCACACCCTGGAGGACGATCTTACTGGCGTTTAAACGCCAGAAAAGGGCACCAGACTGGCATTTAACGCCAGAAAGGGGGCACAAAGCTGGCGTTTAACGCCAGAAAAGGGAGAAAAGCTGGTGTTTAAACTCCAGAAAGGGAAAAAAAGCTGGCGTTAAACGCCAGAAATGGGCAGCAACCTGGCGTTTAACGCCAGGATTGGCACTCCAAGGGGCGTTTACACGCCAAAATGGTGCAAGGATGAGAAATCCTTGACACCTCAGGATTTGTGGACCCCACAGGATCCCCACCTACCTCAACTCTCTCTCTCTCTTCTTCACACCTTCCCAAAATACCCTTCCCCAAATACCCCTTACCAATCACCTCCATTTCTCTTCCCCATCATCTCTTCACCAATCACCTCCACCCACTCTTCCCTAAAATCCCCACCCTCCTCACAATTTAAATTAAAATACTTTCCCTCCCAAACCCAACCCCTAATACACGAACCCTACCCTCTCTTTCCACTCATATATAAACCCCTATTCGCTCCTTCATTTCCACATATCACAAACACTACTTCTTGATGCGGTATTTTACAACCCACAAACTTACCGGCAAGTGCACCGGGTTGTACCAAGTAATACCTTACGTGAGTAAGGGTCGATCCCACGAGGATTGATGGATTAAACAACAATAGCGTTTGATAGGATTAGTTAGACAAACAGAAAATAGTGTTGGAAGTTCAAAAGCATTGAAAAGTAAATTCAAGAATTTCAGAAAACAAGTAGCAAATGAGTTGTGAAATATATATGGGAAAACAGTTAAGGCTTCAGAGTTATCTATTTTCTGGATTGACTTTTCTTATTAACTAATTTTAATCATGTAAGATTTAATTCATGGCAAACTATTTGTGACTAGACCCTAATTCCTTAGACCTTCCTAGTCTCCTATAAAATTCATCAACTGCCAATTCCTGGGTCAATTAATTCCAATTAGAGGGTGATGATCAATTTCCAGTTTATATGCCACAAAAACTCTAATTACCCAAAAATAAAAGGATTATATGTCACGTATCCTGTTAAATCCAGATAATTAAAATTTAGGAGAATATATTTTCAAGCTGTTGTTCAAGTAAAGAGCTTTTCCATGTTTTATAAGAACTCAAATAGAAAAAGGGTCATACTTCCGTTCCACCCAAATTCATAAAATAAAGAGCGAAAACAATTCTTAAATTATAAATCCATACATAAATTAAAATAGAAAAAGCAATAAAATTAATCCATAGAAATAGACAGAGCTCCTAACCTTAACAGTGGAGGATTAGTTGCTCATAGTTCAGGGTAGAAAACTAGGATTGTAAATTGGGATGGAATGGGATCCTCCCCAGGACCTCTACAAAGGAAGGAAAGCTTCCTCCTTTTATAACTAATCCTAATAAATTTAAAAATCTAATATCTAAAACTAAAAATTAAGATAATAACTTTTCCTAATTTAAGATTTGAATTTAAATTTGAATTAATTAACAGATCTTCAGTTGATGGGTGGAGACCACTTGTTCTGTCCATTCTGCAGCTTCTAATATGTGTTTTCTGGGCTAAAAATTGAGTTAAAACAACCCAGAAATCGCCCTCAGCATTTTTCTGCGTTTTCTGCACGTGGCGCATGTGACGCGTCCGCGTCGTCCACGCGTTCGCATCATTTGTGCAGATTCCAGTCCACGCGTTCGCGTCAGGCATGCGATCGCGTCAGGCATGCGATCGCGTCATTGCGATCTCCTCCATTCCGCGCGGTCGCGTGAGCCATGCGTCCGCGTCGGTATTCGTTGGTCATCTCCTTGGTTTCTTCTCTTTCTCTACAGAAACTTCATCAAATGCATCCGAATGCTACCTAAAATAAATAAAATTGCACAAAACTCAAAATAGCATCCATAGTGGCTAAAATATAATTAATTCTTAATAAAACTCAACAAATTAGATGCAAATTCACTAGGAAAAGATAGAAAAGATGCTCACGCATCACTTCTCCCCCTTGGTCGAACCACTAAACCCCCTCCATCTCCTTTATTTCTTCTTCTTCTACTCCCTTCTTTCTTCTTTTGCTCGAGGACGAGCAAACCTTCTAAGTTTGGTGTGGTAAAAGCGTTGCTTTTTATTTTTCCATAACCATTTATGGCACCTAAGGCCAGAGAAACCTCTCGAAAGAGGAAAGGGAAGGCAAAAGCTTCCACCTCTGAGTCATGGGAGATGGAGAGATTCATCTCAAAGGTCCATCAAGACCACTTCTATGAATTTGTAGCCAAGAAGAAGGTGATCCCTGAGGTCCCTTTCAAACTCAAAAAGAGTGAATATCCAGAGATCCGACATGAGATTCGAAGAAGAGGTTGGGAAATTCTCACCAACCCCATTCAACAAGTCAGGATCTTAATGGTTCAAGAGTTCTATGCTAATGCATGGATCACCAAAAACCATGATCAAAGTATGAACCCGGACCCAAAGAATTGGCTTACAATGGTCCGGGGGAAATACTTAGATTTTAGTCCGGAAAATGTAAGGTTGGCATTCAACTTGCCAATGATGCAAGGAGATGCACGCCCCTACACTAGAAAGGTCAACTTTGATCAAAGGTTAGACCAAGTCCTTGTGGACATTTGTGTGGAAGGCGCTCAATGGAAGAGAGACGCAAGAGGCAAGCCGGTTCAACTAAGAAGGCTTGACCTCAAGCCCGTGGCTAGAGGATGGTTGGAATTCATCCAATGCTCAATCATTCCCACTAGCAACCGGTCTAAAGTTACTATAGACCAGGCTATCATGATCCATAGCATCATGAATGGAGAGGAAGTAGAAGTTCATGAGGTTATATCCCTAGAACTCTACAAGGTGGCAGACAAGTCCTCTACTTTGGCAAGGTTAGCCTTCCCTCATCTCATTTGTCACCTCTGCAATTCAGCAGGAATTGTCATAGAGGAAGACACCCTCATTGAAGAGGACAAGCCCATCACTAAGAAAAGGATGGAGCAAACAAGAGAGCCCACTTATGGACCTCAACAAGAGTATGAGAAAAACCCTCATCAAGAAATCCCTGAGATGGCTCAAGGGATGTATTTTTCTCCACACAACTATTGGGAGAAAATCAACTCCTCCTTAGGAGATTTGAGTTCCAATATGGAGCAACTGAAAATGGAGCACCAAGAGCACTCCATTATTCTCCATGAAATTAGAGAGGATCAAACAGCCATGAGGGAAGAGCAACAAAGGCAAGGAAGAGACATTGAGGAGCTCAAGCACTCCATAAGATCTTCAAGAGGAAGAACTAGCCGCCATCACTATGGTGGACCCGTTCATTAATTTCCTTGCTCTTATTTTTCTATTTTTCGTTCCCTATGCTTTATGTTCTATATATGTTTGTGTCTTTATTACATGATCATTAGTGTCTTAGTATCTATGCTTTAAAGTTATGAATGTCCTATGAATCCTTCACATTTCTTAAATGAAAAATATTTTTTTTATTGCAAAAGAAAAAGAAGTACATGAATTTTGAATTTTAAAATAGTTTAATTATTTTGATGTGGTGGCAATACTTTTTGTTTTCTGAACGAATGCTTGAACAGTGCATATTTTTGAATTTGTTGTTTATGAATGTTAAAATTGTTGGCTCTTGAAAGAATGATGAAAAAGGAGAAATGTTAGTTGATGATCTAAAATATCATAAAATTGATTCTTGAAGCAAGAAAAAGTAGTGAAAAGCTTGCGAAAAAAATGGCAAAAAAATAAAAGAAAAAGAAAGAAAAAGGAAAAGCAAGCAAAAAAAGCCAATAGCCCTTTAAACCAAAAGGCAAGGGTAAAATAAAAAGGATCCAAGGCTTTGAACATTAATGGATAGGAGGGCCTAAAGGAATAAAATCCTGGCCTAAGCAGCTAAACCAAGCTGTCCCTAACCATGTGCTTGTGGCGTGAAGGTGTCAAGTGAAAAGCTTGAGACTGAGCGGTTAAAGTCGTGGTCCAAAGCAAAAAGAGTGTGCTTAAGAGCTCTGGACACCTCTAATTGGGGACTCTAGCAAAGCTGAGTCACAATCTGAAAAGGTTCACCCAGTTATGTGTCTGTGGCATTTATGTATCCGGTGGTAATACTGGAAAACAAAATGCTTAGGGTCACGGCCAAGACTCAATAAGTAGCTGCGTTCAAGAATCAACATACTGAACTAGGAGAATCAATAACACTATCTAAATTCTGAGTTCCTATAGATTCCAATCATTCTGAACTTCAAAGGATAAAGTGAGATGCCAAAACTGTTCAGAAATAAAAAGCTAATAGCCCCACTCATCTAATTAAGACTGATCTTCATAGATGTTTTCAGAATTTATTGTATATTCTCTTTTTTTTATCCTATTTTGTTTTTAGTTGCTTGGGGACAAGCAACAATTTAAGTTTGGTGTTGTGATGAGCGGATAATTTATACGCTTTTTGACATTATTTTTACATAGTTTTTAGTATGTTTTTATTACTTTTTATTATATTTTTATTAGTTTTTAATTAAAAATCATATTTCTGGACTTTACTAAGAGTTTGTGTATTTTTCTATGATTTCAGGTAATTTCTAGCTGAAATTGAGGGACCTGAGCAAAAATCTGATTCAGAGGCTGAAAAAGGACTGCAGATGCTGTTGGATTCTGACCTCCCTGCACTCGAAATGAATTTTCTGGAGCTACAGAAGCTCATTTGACGCGCTCTCAATTGTGTTTGAAAGTAGACATCCTGGGCTTTCCAGCAATATATAATAGTCCATACTTTTCCAGAGTTTTGATAACGCAAACTAGCGTTTAAACGCCCACTTTCTACCCTATTCTGGCGTTAAACGCCAGAACTGGCATAAAAGCTGGAGTTAAACGCCCAAACTGACACCAGAGCTGGTGTTTAACTCCAAGAAAAGTCTCTACATGTGAAAGCTTCAATGCTCAGCCCAAGCACACACCAAGTGGGCCCGGAAGTGGATTTCTGCATCATTTACTTATTTATGTAAATCCTAGGCTACTAGTTCATTATAAATAGGACCTTTTACTATTGTATTTTCATCTCAGAATCTCTGGAACACATTATGTAACTTTTATGTTCTAAGACCTCCATGGGAGGCTGGCCACTCCGCCATGTCTACCTTATTTTCACTTATGTATTTTCAATGGTGGAGTTTCTACACCCCATAGATTAAGGTGTGAAGCTCTGCTGTTCCTCATGAATTAATGCAAAGTACTATTATTTTTCTATTTAATTCAAGCTTATTCTTATTCCAAGATATTCACTCGCACTTCAACTTGATGAATGTGATGATCCATGACACTCATCATCATTCTCATCTATGAACGCGTCCCTGACAACCACCTCCGTTCTATCTGCAATAGCTTGAGTGCATATCTCTTGGGTTTCTAATCTAAGATTAAAACCTTCGTGGTATAGGCTAGAATTATTGGCGGCCATTCTTGAGATCCGGAAAGTCTAAACCTTGTCTATGGTATTTCGAGTAGGATCTGGGATGGGATGAGTGTGACGAGCTTCAAACTCGCGAGTGTTGGGCGTAGTGACAGACGCAAAAGGATCAATGGATCCTATTCCAACATGAGTGAAAACCGACAGATGATTAGCCGTGCGGTGACAGTGCATTTGAACCATTTTCACTGAGAGGACGGACGGTAGCCATTGACAACGGTGATCCCCAACATACAGCTTGCCATGGAAGGGAGTATGAATGATTGGATGAAGGCAATAGGAAAGCAGAGGTTCAGAAGGAACAAAGTATCTTTACACGCTTATCTGAAATCCCACCAATGAATTACATAAGTACTTCTATCTTATTTTCTGTTTTAATTATATTTTATTTATCAAAATCCCATAACCATTTGAATCCGCCTGACTGAGATTTACAAGGATGACCATAGCTTGCTTCAAGCCGACAATCTCCGTGGGATCAACCCTTACTCATGTAAGGTATTACTTGGACGACCCAGTGCACTTGCTAGTCAGCTGCACGGAGTTGTGTGGAAAGTGTGCGATCACGATTTTGTGTACCAGCTAGCTAATCCAAAAATTGCATGTCCTGCCACCTTTACGATCAGAAAGAATGTAGGCCAGAAAAACCACCATTTATATATCTCCACCGCAGCACTGAGCAAACAGGACAAAACCAACATCCCTACCAGGTGCAGGTGTCTCATCAGTGATGCAAGCAGGACAAAACCCATGTCCTTGCCAATCAGTAGTCATATCTCAATCATAATCACACAAGCAGGAAAAAACCCATGTCCTTGCCAATCATTGGTCATATCTCAATCATAATCATAATTATAATTCTACATTGGAACATTCATCCTCATTAAGCTATGAGTGAGACAAAACTACCGGCTTCACTGTGGTCGGAATGAAACCACCATTCCCACACTAATCATTGATAGAGATTTTCCAAAACTCGACAAGTGCACCAAATCATATCAAGTAATACCATGGTGAGTGGGTTATCATTCTCATGAGGATTAATGGATTGAGCAAGCAATGATTAATTGATTGTTCTAATTAGACAAACTAAAATCTTGAGTAGGAGAATTAAACATTGAACAAAGGTAAAGTAAATAGCAAAGTAGTGAAAGAAAACAATGATAATGAGAATGTTAAGGTTTCAGAGATGTTTACTCTCTAGCACAATAATCCTTGTGTTTATTTAGTTGAGGCTTACAGAGATCAATTCACGACAAAACCATATGTAATTGAATTTCAATTCTTTGACAATCTAATTTCTCCGTAATTAAATAATTGCCAATTCCTTGGTTAACTAATTAAGAAAAGATGTTAATCACAATTCTGATTTATATTCACATAAAGTTCAATAGTGATCCTAGGTTGAATTATATATCACTTATTCAAACTAGTTCTAGTCCAATTGAAAATTATGAGAGTTATAAAGTCGCACATTTTTTTAAACCATTATTCCTAGTTAATATTAAAATGTCATGAGAAAGAGTTTTCAAACTAATTCCAATATTAAATTTTCCAAAGTAATACTAGAATCCAAAACGAAGTTAGAATATTTTTCAACAATTCTAATCTTTAGGGATGAAGAATGAAAACTCAATCATGAAATAGATCAATGTAAAACCCTCAAACAAAATAAAACACTTTGATTAATAGTCCATAAAAGAGATAAATGGAGCTCCTAACCTAACAGGGGAGATTAGTGACTCATGGTGTAGGAACAAAAACTAGAATTGTAAAATGATAAGATGTCCAGTTATAGTCCTTGGATCCATTCCTTAGACTTATTTAAATCCTAAGCTAAAACCTAAAATTCAAATTAAAAAAAATCAAATCAAATCAAATCATATATTTTCTAATAAATCTTAACTGGCTGATGATCTTCCTTGTGATTAACACTTAAAGCTTGGCCATTACTTCATTGGAATCATGGACTTGCAACTTAATCTTGGGCTTGAGTGAATTGGTCTGACATTTGGTGGAGGTAGAGTGGCACTTGGGTGGTCATTTGTGGTTACTGGAACTTGGCCCAAAGTAAGGTTGCATGGACGTCTCTAGGTTTTGGCATAGCGTGCCACGCCAAAGAGTAACGTGGCACACCCTTGAAGGAGGAGGACAATGGTATGCACAAAGGCGTGTGAAGGGCTGATGGCACGTATCACGCCCAGCTTTCAAAGATCCTAGGCGTGTAGGAGAGGATTTGGGCGTGGTTGCATGGCCGCCCTTGATGGAGAAGCTAGCGTGTAGGTAGGCATGTAGAAGGGGTTGTGGGGCATGGCACACCCTAGTTGTGCACCTCCCAGGGGTTGTTGGTATGTAAATGGCATGTAGATGTGTGGCATGCCATGCTGGTTGTGTGCTAAGGAACCATCGAAGGCGTGTAGATTCACTTTTGGGCGTGTAGAATGGTGTGCCACGCCAATTCTAGGAACTATTTTTATGAGCTTAAAGGTGAGGGTTGTTTGTAGTCCAAAATGAAAGTCCACTATGAACATATGCATATAATCTTGAGCTCTAGATTTTAGCTTTCTAACGCCGCTGGAATTGTCTTATTTGGACCTCGAGAGATCAAGTTATGCTCACTTGAGTATGAAGAGGTCAGGATTGACAGCATTTACAAATTCTATTCAAAGGTGTTGCACTTCCCTCGAGCTTTTTTATGTGTTCCTCCTTTTCTTTGGCATTGCTAAAGATCTTTCAATAATCTCCTAAATATATCAAAGCTCAAGGTAACTCTAAAAAACATTTATTAAAGCACAAAAATCTCAATTATAACAAAAAAATTACTAACTTTATTCAAAAAAATAATAAAGAAAACAACTAAAGATGCTCCTACATCACAACACCAAACTTAAGATCTTTCTTGTCCCCAAACAAGAAAAGAAATATGCATAAGGATCCTCTAAATGAAATGGTTGAAGTATTGTTCAAAGAAGTATAGGTGATTGAAGTGATCAAGTGACAGTGGGGTAAACTCTGAATTGTATGATCATGTATGGATTCCAGTGCTTGCTAGGTCTAGAATTCAAAGTTTTAGAACTTAGGAAGTCCATTTGGATAATATTATAGAGGTATCTTTATAAGTTTTTACCTTGAAGACAACTTTCTCCTTTTTTTATCTTATTGTGATAATTATTTTCTTTCCTCAGCTCTCTCTTTCTTTTTTTTTTTCTATTTTCTTTTTGGGGGTAATTGTACTTAACTTTGACTCTAAATGTTCTATCTCAAGGTGGCTTTTTAAAATGAGTTTTTAATCGAAATTCCCAAACCAGTTGGTTCAAGATATCAGGTGATAAAGCACCCATCGGATTTACTTGCTCAAGCCTCTCTCCTTGACACAGCAATACCACAAGCACTTAACTAGGAAATTCTTTGAGTTTTGTCTCTTTTTGTCCTTCTTAGTCATTGGTACTTAGAGCCTTGGGCCTTTTTCTTTGTTTTGTTTTCTCTTTTTTTTTCTTGCTGCTTCTTGGTTCTATAGATTTTTGAGAACTTCAATAATACTTCTCTAAACTTTATTCCATGTCTTAGAGCTCTCTATGCAGGTTTTTATAAATATGCAACCTCATTACACAATCACATTATAAGACTCCCACTTTTCTTAGTCTTACTTGCTCCAAAATAAAAAAATTCTTCAACTTTATGGAAAAGAAGTTGTTCAGAAGTCCTTTGTTACATGTTTAAGGATTTTGGGAACAAGTAAATTCAAAGGTAAGGTGAAATGAAGAGGAATGAATCATGATTATCAACTAAAGATAAAAACAGATATAAGGAATTAAAGCTCAAAGACAGAGTTACCTCCCTTTTTGTTATTCTAGGCTATGTTCTACGTAGCCTCTATTACCAAACTTAGAGTGGTTCCTTGTCCTCAAGTAACAAAGAAAAATAGAGGTGATGAAATGTAATGCATGTTGAATGATCATGATTTATCCAATAAAAGTTTTGTAAGTGATGCATGTGCTTATTTAGATAAAACAAACTAAATCAAAAATAAAAATAAAAGGATACAATGATTGGGTTGCCTCCCAACAAGCGTTCTTTTAATGTCACTAGCTTGATGGTTGGTTCTTGCTAAGTTGGAGATTGATCATAGTGCTTCAACTCTGCTTCTCTCACTGTGAATTTCTATCCTTTGTCTTCTTCTATGAACTCAATATGTTCAAAGAAAAGAATCTTGTTCACTGTGTAGGGCCCTGACCATGTGTTGAATTTTTCTGGCCATATCCATGATGGTGGATGGAATTGTAATACTCTTTGTCCTGGTTCAAAATCTCTTGTGGGAATTTTCTTGTTTTTCCACCCTTTGGTCTTCTTCAGAGTCTTCTCTTTCTCCTTGGTTGATGATGCATGCTTGATTACAAGGTGAGATTTATGGTAAATTAATTTGGGTGGTGGTTCATCTCCTTCTTTTATGGTTGTACTTGCAATTAGTTCCGCTACTGCCAGCTCTTCTTTTGCTTCCATGCATAAAGGTGGAACTTCTAAAGGTGCTTCATTAGGTGCTTGCTTCATATTTGGATCAATTGAATCAACTCTCATAAAATTCTCCTTCTCATTTGGATGATGCATGATTTTGAAAACATGAAAAACTAAGTGTTCATCATGCACCCTCAACATTAATTCACCTTTTTCTACATCAATGAGGACTCTTCTAATGGCTAGGAATGGTCTTCCTAGAATGTTAGATGCATTCTCATCCTTCTCCATGTCAAGGATCATAAAATCCACTAGGAGAAAAAACTTTTCTACCTTGACCAAGATATTCTCAACTACTCCATGTGCATACTTCGTTGATTTATCTGCCATTTGTAGACCTATCCTTGTTGGTTTTACTTCTTTGATTTGTAGCTTCTTCATGATGAATAAGGGCATCAGATTGATGCTTGCTCCCATATTACATAATGCTTTCTCAAAGAGTGTATTTCCAATGGTGCAAGAAATTTGGAAATTTCCAGGATCTTTCGTCTTCTTTGGCAAATTCCTTTGGATAATTGTACTATACTCCTTGGTCATCACCACTGTCTCATTTTCCCTCAAAGTCTTCTTCTTGCATAGCAACTCCTTTATGAATTTAGTGTAGAGAAGCATTTGCTCCAAGGCCTCTATGAAGGGAATGTTGATTTGAAGCTTCCTAAACACCTCCAAGAATTTGGAGTATTGCTTTTCCTTGTTATGTTCCTTAAGTCTTTGAGGGAATGGGATTCTTGGCTCATACGGTCTCACTGTTTCTTTCTCCTTTTGAGCCTTAGTTAGTGCACCGACAATGCCCTTTTCTTTCTTCTCCCCCGCCTCTATGGACTTTTCAACTTGCTCCTTATTCTTCATGTTAAGCACTCTTCCACTCCTCAAGCTAATAGCCTTGCATTCTTTTCTTGGATTGGGTATTGTATCACTTGGAAAAGTATCAGGGGATTTTGTTGCCAATTGCTTAGTAATTTGGTTGATTTGCACTTTAAATTTCTAATGGAAGCACTTTGGTTCTTGAAGTTGACTCTTATCACATCCATGAAACTCCATATTTGTTGTATGAAAGTGAAGGTTGATTAAGCTAATGGCTGCGTTTATTTACAGAGACAGGACACTGAGACAGGGACACTGAGACACAAAATCGTGTTTGACAGAGGAGACATGGACAGAGACAATGTGTTCAGAGACATTGAATTAGTGTATTTTGTGTCCATCCTGACAGGAAGGACACATACACACTAACAAGGGACACAACTTATTTTTATTTTTTCTTTCATTATTCTTGTTAATTTTTCATAATTATATTTTTTATTGTTATATTTTTCATCTCAAATTTTTTGAATAAAAAAATGAGAATAAATTAAATTTTCATAATTTGTTCTAGTTTATCACCAAACAGAATACAAGAACACAAAATTTTGTGTCTCTGTCCATCAGTGTCTTGTCCTGTTTTGTTCTCAGTGTTTTGTCTTGTCCTGTTCTTAGAAACAAATGCAGCCATATAGATGTGGACTTGGACAGCTTCTCTATGGCATTCTTAAGAGAAAAAAGCTTTTGGTAGGTTTGTGGTTGATGAGGAGGGACTCTTTGTTGATATGGTGCACTAGAGTTCTTTTGCTCTTGGTTTCCCCAACGAAAATTTGGATGGTTTTTTTTATCCCGGATTGTAAGTTTTATAGAAGGGATCATTATGTAGTAATTTTTGAAAATTTTTCATGTAGTTCACTTGTTCAATGGATGCTTGTTCTCCATTGAATAACCCACATTCTTCATCATTGTAATCTCCTCCACACAAGTTACATACAACAACTTGTGTTTCCACTACAGATACTTGCATGTGCCCAAATTGCTTTGTGAGTGAGAAGATTTACTGAGACATCAATTTATTTTATGCCAAAAGTGGGTCCACTGCACTCAACTCTATTACTCCTTTCTTCATTGTTTTTTTGGTTGAGTACATATATTGATTTTTGACCACTATGTTAATTAACTCCAATGCTTCCTTATTTGTTTTTTTATGTATAGAACCCCCAGTCAAAGAGTCAAGCAAGGTTCTTGAGGCATGAAAAATTTTATCATAGAATATTTGAAGTTGTAACCAATCAGAGAACATGTCATGAGGATACTTTCTCAACATCTCCTTGTATCTTTTTCAAACTTCATAAAGGGACTCTCTGTCCCATTGGGTGAAGGTTTAGATGTCATGTCTTAGCTTGGCCAACTTTTATAGTGGAAAAAAATTGGTTAGAAACTTATTCACAAAATCCTTCTACATTGCTATGCTATCCAAGGGTTGGATTTAGAGCCACTACTTGGCCCTGCCTCTCACAGAGAATGGGAATAGCCTTAGGGTGATAGCTTCAGGAGAGACTACATTGCTCTTAACAGTGTCACATATCAATAGGAAGCTAGATATGTATAAGTTTGGATCTTAAGGACTTCCACCGAAATAACTTTGTTGCATCAATTGAATGAGTGTAGGCTTCAACTCAAAGTTATTTTCTTCCACACTAGGCCTCACTATGCCACTTCCACAGCTTTTGGAAGTTAGGGCAGTGAAATCACCAAGAGTCCTACTTGGATTACCATTGTTGTTGTTGGGTTTGTCTAACATGATGTTCTCTGGCTCCTTTTCAAATTCTTCAACTTCCTCCTGATTTCTTAATTTCTTCCTCAATCGCCAAAAGGTTAGTTCTATTTTAGGATCAAACTGGAGCGGCACTTTGTCCTTATTGTCCTGCGTAAAATACACAAACAATAAGAAAAAAGTGAACATTCCCAACGTCATAGTGAAGGGAATTTTGATGAGGTAAAAACAAAAGAAAACGTCTCATTTAGAGAGTCAACTAATTGGTTTGTTGTCAATCTCAATGAATCCCCAGCAGTGGCACCAAAAACTTGATGGAGATTTTTTAAAACTCAGCAAGTGTATCGAATCATAAAAAATATCACGGTAAGTGGGTTATCAATCCCATGAGGATTAATAGATTGAGCAAGCAATGATTAATTGATTGTTCTAATTAGACAAACTAAAAACCTTGAGTAAGAGAATTAAACATTGAACAGAGGCAAAGTAAACAGCAAAGTAGTGAATGAAAATAATGATGATGAGAATGTTAAGGTTTCAGAGGTGTTTTAGGAAAATAATCATTGTGTTTTTTTAGTTGAGGCTTACAAAGATCAATTCATGACAAAACCATATGTAATTGAATTTCAATTCAATTCCTTGACAACCCAATTTTTTCTTAATTAACTAATCGCCAATTTCTTGGACAACCAATTAAAAAAAGAGGTTAAGCATAATTCCGATTTATATTCACATAAAGTTTAAGAGTGATCCTAGGTTGAATTATATGTCACTAATGTTGGGAAAATCGTCGGCTAGGAATTTCTCCTCAATAAAAGAACCGCTTCGTTGCAAGTATAGTTCCAAACCAACCGACCTACACCAGAGTTTAATTTTGTTTGTCACAAGTACAAACCAATAAAAATAACAGAGAGTATTAAATCTCGGATTGTCTCTCAAAGGAATTGCAGTGAGGTATGTGTATTATCGGTTATGAGGTTCAAAGGGGTGGTTTACGGATAAGACGACAATAATCTAAATGACAAGAAAATAAAGAAAACAACTAAAGATGACAAATGCTAAAGAGGCATTCATGGCAAGGATTGAGAATCAAGATTTTCTATCCTAGTCATTAATCATAACACAATAATTACCAAGAATTAAGCCTATTACGTTATCTCTACATCGGAAGAAGATCAATTAGGCCTAGTTAATCCTAATCCATAAGTAGTGTCAATGGAAACAAGATTAACTAACAACTCTAGATTACTAACATAAGTTGGATATTAATGGCTCAAGACTACCAATCTTCTCTTCCCAAGCCAAGAATGCTAAAAATCTACTATAAAACTAAGCCAAGTATTTTATCAAACACTTGGTGTGCATAAAAAGAAAAGCATATTAAATTGCAATAATAATAAAATCTAAGGCTACCAAATGCAAGAAATTAATAACAATAACTCAAATAAGCATTAAGAGAACATAAAACATCAAACGCATTAAAAGAAATTCAAAATCAACAAGAGTTCATAAACATAAAAATGACCAAATTGAGAAATTGACACGAAGAACTAAGAAAATTAAAGCAATAGAACAAGGAAAAGTAGAAGGAACTAGATCAAAGCAAGAATTAAAACCTAAATATAAGAGAGATTAACCTAAATCTACCCTAATTCTAGAGAGAAGAGAGAGCTTCTCTCTCTAGAAAATGACTTAAAGCATGATTCCTAAGCTACCCTAATTGCTCCCCCCTTTGTTCCTTCTTGAACTTGGTCTCAAATACTTCAGAAATGAGTTGGATTTGGGCTTGGATGAGCTTAGAAATCTCCAGCCATATTTTCTTTAAGTTGGTCACATGACAAGTGTCACGCGTACGCGCCGCTTAACGAAATCTCTGGTTATGCGTACGCGTGGCCATGAATTCTATCAAATCCTCATTTCTTCATGAATTCTCTACTTTGCATGCTTTTTCTTCACTTCTTCAATCCAATCTTTGCCTTCTAACCCTGAAATCATTTAACAAACATATCAAGGCATCAAATGAAATTAAAAGAAATTAAATTTAGCAAATTAAGAGTCTAAAAAGTATGTTTTCAATCTTAAGTGCAATTTAGGACAAATTCACAAAACCATACTATTTCATTGAATAAATGTGGGATAAATTGATAAAATTCTCCAAGTTCAACATAAGATAAACCCTCAAATCAAGGTTTATCAATCTCCGCACACTTAAACCAAGCATGTCCTCATGCTAAAACAAGAAAGATACAAGAAAGGGGTATCAACATTTATTCAATACAAGTAAACTATCTATATGCAATCTATCTAAATACATGCAACTATTGTAACTAATACTATCTACTTGCCTATATGTATTTACCTAGTCAAGAATAAATTAATTTCCAAAAAAGAATGTATACACAATCAAGGGTTAACACAATTACAAACCAAGCGAAATCCACAATTGAATTGAGTCATGTAAAAGAATATATAAACTTGCAAGATAAGAAAATAATAAAAGGTGGAAACATGGAATTGAGCAATTGAACCCCTCACCGGATGTGTATACTCTCTAATCACTCAAGTGTTTAGGGTTGATCCACTCAATTCCCCTCTAATTATACTTTCTAAGATTTCTTTTTCATCTAACAATCAACGATTATTTAATACATGCCTACAAATATCATGAGGACTTTCCACAAGGTTGTAATGGGGCTATGGTCAAGGTGAGGATATATATGGCTAAGTTAGCTTAAAATTTGTATCTTTGATTAACCTAAGCTCTCACCAAACACATATAACAACCTATACAATTCTAATACAATACCTAAATACCTATAATTCTCACTTTTTTCACATACTCATGTATTCTTTTCAATCACAACACATATACATTGTTATTATTACTCTTCTTTGGGGCATTTTGTCCCCTTTTTATTGTTTTTCTTTTTTCTCTTTTTTTCTTTTTTTCTTTTTCTTCTTTTTATATTATTTTTTCATTCTTTTTTTTCAATGACATAATATATACAAAAAGATTAATGTATATGGTTCAACATTCAATGCATGAGTATGTACCCAACTTTCAATATTTTTAATAAAAAATCAAAAATACACTTTTGTCTCAACCAATGTTTCCAATCTTTCCACACTTAAATGATACACATTCTCACTAGCCTAAGCTAATCAAAGATCCAAATTGAGGACATTTATTATTTTTTACTTAGGGGTAGTGATGTGCTAAAACTAAGAACAAAAGGGATTAAACAGGCTCAAAATTGGTTAACAAATGTGGATAAAAGGGTAAAGCCATTTGGGTAAGTGAGTTCAAATGAAATAAAGGCCTCAATCATATAAATGCATTCATACATAAAATAATAGACACAAAGAATCAAACAAATCAAATATTACAATCATAGAAAGAGAATAACACATACAAGAATGAAAATAGTAGTTATATGATGCAACCACACAGTTAGGCTAAAAAACTCACAAGCTTATGTGTTCTTAGCTCAAAAATATGTTCCACAATATTTAATTCAAGCAAGTTCAATGAAAAAGTTTTACTCAAATCAATTGGGGTGCGCTAGAGATGAATTCCTTGAAAAATTTCATTATTTTGACTATGCTTATTATCTATATGCAAACCAAGAAAATACAATTAAAAATTCTAAAAGTCCTAGTAATAGAAGAAAAATAAATGAAATGTGAAAGTGTTTAGATTAGAAATTTTCACTCAAAACTCAGATTGCCACCTTCAGCTGGTGGATTAGCCGGCTACTGCGTGTTCTTTCTTCCGCTTTCCTTTTTTTGCTTATGGTGGTTCATCCTAAAAGACAGAAAACAGGATAGTAAGACGAGTAAATGCAAAAGCAAGGAAGCATAGATTGTTGGATTGAGGTGATGATCACTAAAATGAAGTAAGTGAATCAGTTTGTGACATGAAGGAAAATAGTGCGTGAATTCTAAGTTACGCGCGAGATAGAATTTACACACTAGCATTGAAAGCTATGTCACACTTACACAAAAGAAGCATGCACTTCACTCATTCTAGTGTGCTTGAGATACTTTTAAGGAAACTTGTAGGTTGAAATAAACAAAGAAACAAGTAATAAAGAAGCAAGAAATTACTCAAGCAAGAATCAGACGATTGTGAAATGGATAATAAATGAAAATTGATTGATGTGCAAGAGAATTCAATGAACCAAATAAAATATGAAATTCACACATCAATCAATGATACACTTTGAACTTTAGGTCGCATAACCTAATTGACATAGAAGGTGGAACATGGGTGCTATGCAACAGAGGAAAATAGAGATAGATGTTGAAATTTATCATATATCAAGCATGGTCCACAAAGCTTAGAAAGTTCAAAAAGATGTCACTAGGTAAGCTTACGATCCAATTTCACAATTTCTCAATCTCAATGCATGAATTAAGTGATGTAAATAAAAATCAATGAAAAACAAGCATCAACTAACAAAAATTGCATCGATTATACATAATTACCTAACAATAGATAGTGAATTCAAATTACATGATGGCTAGCTGCAACATGCAATTTAAAAATCCAAAAACAATCTTGAGGGCAATGTCACAAGTTCTTGGTATACACAAATATCCAACAATCAAAATTCAATACCAAGTAACAAAGTATAACCTCAATAAAGGAATCCAACAATGAGTATTCACAACAATGATGCTAAAATAGCATCATGCCAATAATCCAACACTTATCACCAAAATAGAAAATTAAACAAAAAATTAAACCAACTAACTAATTGACTAACTAACTAGCTAACTAACTAAAGAAAATGATGGTGGATGGTAAATGGTGGTGGCAGATAATGGGTGAAAGAAGAAAAGAGGAGAAGAGAAGAGAAAAGAAAAAAAAAGAAATGGAGAGAAGAGGAGAAAAGAAAAGTGGGTGAAGCAGGGGGTCACGCGTATGCGTGGGGCATGCATATGCGTGGGGCATGCGTACGCGTGACATGGGGAAAAATTGGAGGTCACGCGTACGCGTGACAAGCAAGCGTGCCCAACACACAACTCCCTCATGATCCTGGTACAACTCTCTGTCCAGGTCTTGCGGTGGCATGGTACTCGCATGGTTGGTGCACGGTCAGATTTTTGGGTGTCACGCGTACGCGTGGGGCATGTGTACGTGTGACTTGCTCTTTTTTTAACATAAAAGAATAGCATCTATAATAGCAATCTAAACACCTTAAAAGTTACTGTTCCGAGGGTTATCTGAAACAGAGAGGTGGATTTCGGATGAGATCTTCTGGTCTGGCCAAGGCTGTTGTGCCCGACGTGTTGGAGACTGAGATGCTGCAGGTCCTCGATCACCGGAGGAGGGTAGTACCTGCAAGAGACTCTGATGCTTAAGTTAGCGCGGGCTTTTAGCAGGTTTTTAGTAGAATTGGAGTATGAGTTATACCTGGGTGCTCTAGTGTATTTATAGTAGTGCCTTGAGGATCTTCCTTTGAGATAAGTTGGTTATCTTATCTTATCTTTTGGGGAGGAGATCTTTATCTTTTGTCCGACCGTCCTTTGGTGGGTGGTGGTTCCTTCACTCTGGGCCTTCTTGGGCCTCTGAGGCATTTGTCTGAGCTCTTTCCGAAGAGGTCGGCGGTGGGTCAACCTTTCGTGAGGTCGGTCCCTTTGTCTTCAGCCAACTCGGCCTTATAGCTCGGACCGGTGTACGAACAGTGCCCCTGCTCGAGCTTTGATCTTCCCGTGAGATCGTGCTTCCAAGCTTCGATCCTTGAGGAAGTCATGCTCGAGCATTGTTTTGGTCGGGTTCGAGTAGCTCCTTCCCGCGTGGGTCCAGTGTTGTTCTGCTTAAATGTGAAGCGTTTTTTAGCTCTTTAATTGAGGCGCGCTTTCGGGGTATGTTTGACTTCCTTGGGAATGTGCAAGCGCTTTAAAAGCCTTTTAATAGGGCTTTAATTCCTTTTTCCATTTTGTTCCCTCCTTTATTTGAAATCAAAGAGATTTTGGTTTTTTCAGTTCTTTCTTTTGCCTTCGTCTATTTCGTTTTCATTTTTCTGAAAAGAAAAATCTCTTTCTCTGCTTTTGATTTGCCCCAAGCTTTTCTTCTTTCTTTGAAGTTTCGAAGCATTTGTTGGACCGTTCGTGCTTTCGCTACGAACCCATCGTTGCTTCTTGTTCTCCTTTGCAGGTTGGTACTTTGTTTCATACCCTTTCTCGTTTTATGTGTTTTAATTGTCGTCCTTCTTTGTGCTTTACTGCTACATGCTTTCTTTTTGCACAAAGTTTTGATCTTGCTGAGCTTCCTTTGAAAAGGTTGAAGCTTTCTGGTGATTTGTTGCATGCCTTTGTTTCTTTAAAGTTGCGATTTTATCTCTATTGCTTCGTTTGGGGAAATATAGGCGCTTAGGTGAACCGTTTTTAGTTGCGCTTTTTTCTTTTTGGTGAAGGGGCTAGGGTTTTGATTTTTGTTGACTTTCCTGTGTGTTTCTTCCTCTTTGTATCTGCCTTGCCTCCAAAGGGTGCCCCTGGATTTTTGGTGATGATTTTCTTGTTACTTTTGTGAATCCTGGGGTGCCCTTTTGCTACTATGCCTGTTGTTTGCTGGTTGTTTCTTTATTTTCTGTTTCTGTCCGAGTTGTTTGGTAGTGACCCCTCTTTCTTTTTTCTTACTGTACGTATAGTTGTTCCATATCTTCACGTAAAAATATTGTCAAGATGTCTTCAAAGGTTCCCCCTGGTATGGCTGACTAGTTAGATTCTATAGTGTTGATGTGTGTCACTGTGGCCGACTCGGAGTACTATGAGAAACTTAGGAGATTTCATAGGATCTGTGAGTGTAAGGAGGACGAGACGAATTATGAATTAGTGTCGCCTGACCCAGAGGAGAGAGTTAGCTTCCCTCCTTTAGATCGGACAGAGCGTCCTTTCTTTTACACCTATGACTATTTCTTTTGCCAACTAGGTATTACCCTTCCTTTTAATGCTTTCGAAACCGAACTCTTATGGAACTGTAATGTGGCCCCTTCATAGCTTCATCCGAATTCTTGGGTTTTTATAAAGATTTTCCAGTTGCTTTGTCAAGAACTAGGTGTCCGTCCTTCCCAGTCCCTTTTCCTTTACTTGTTTGTGCTGACCAAACCTGGAGTGGCCAAGAAGAAGGTTTCTTGGATCTCCTTTCGGGCTACCCAAGGGAGGAAGGTTTTTTCCATGCATGATAACTCTTTTCGTGACTTTAAAAATTTTTATTTTAAAGTCCGAGCTGTTGAGAATGTTTCCCCTTTCTTCCTGGATGAAAACGATGAGCCGACCTTTCTCCTATGGTGGCAAAAAGATACAATAGTTCTTAAGTACCCCTGGGAGAGTTTAGATGAAGTAGAACAGGACTTTGTGGGTGTTTTAGAGGAGCATTGGGGGAGCCTCCTCATCTGGACACAAAGAGATTTCTAGGAGATTCTCCCCTCCTCCATTCCGAACTAGGTATTATTTGACCTCTTTTTTCATAGAAAATGTTTTCTTTTATTGTTTGTGATCTTGTCCTTTTTCGCTGTGTAACTATTTTCCTGGCTTCTTTTCAGAGATGGTGTCCTCTTCAGATTCGATGAAAATGTTTCGCAAAGCAAAGAAGGCAGTGGCTGCCCAGAACTTGTCAAAGAAGACTTCGGGGGAGGGTTCTTCGGAACAGTTGCCTCCGAAGAAACCGGTAACTGATTCTCAGGGTCTGAGGAAGATTATCCCGACCCCGCGAGTTTGGACGGCTTCCTTTGACCCGCCTCAGATGACCTCTGGTGCTGCCTCCTCCCCTACTTCTGCTGGTCCCCCTCCCAAGAAGCAAAAGCTTATTGGGACTTATAATCTAAACGACAAAGATTTTGATAGTGTGACCTTTGCCACAGAGTTGATTTCACCACATGGTAAAGTTCCTCTGGACGATGTGTCAATCCTTCATCATCTAGATTTTATATCAAGCAATAGTATTCGGATGGCCAATATTAGTGCTGCTTTATCTTGGGTTATCAAGGAATCTCCGGTTCATGCTACTAAGGCCTTTCTGGAGGATGCCAAGTCTGAGTACAATAGGATTAAGGCTTTGAAGGATGAGTTTGAGGCCAAGGCTGTTAAATTGGAGCTTGATATTAAGAAGGAGAAGGCTCGAGCTACTGTGGTGGAGGTAGCTGCAAACCTAGCTGAGGACATGGCTAAGAAAGCCAAAGAGAGCTATACCCGGACCTATGGCGAGCTGTTGGAAACTAGGGAGAGACTTCAATCTGCTCAGGATGATTATGCCGAGCTTCAGGGGCATATGGTGAGCAACATGACCAACATGTATGAAAATCTGAAGGCCCAGGTTCGGGTTCTTGCTCCCGATGTCGACCTCTCTTCATTCAGTATGGACAACGTAGTGGAGGATGGCAAGATTGTGCCTGCCCCAGATGATGATGATGAAGGTCCTCCCCTTGTGCTGCTAGCTAAGGTTTTTACAGCTTCGGCTACTACAACCCCTTCTCCCCAAGATGTAGCTACCAGGGCGAACTTGGATCCCTTATGATGTTCTTTTTATATCTTTGTTTTGATTATGTGTTGATTTAGTCCATTCTGTGGACCTTTTGAACTTTGGCTATGTATGTCTTTATGGATGACTCTCTAACACTTGTGCTAGTTGCTTCTTAGCAAATTTTTGCTTTTAATAAAAAATACTTTAAACTCTTGGGTTACTTTTGAGCAGTCCTTGAGCCTTTAATGTTTTTAACTTTTGTGTTTGCTTGATATGCGAATTTGACCTTTGGTGAGATGCCTTTGGTTCTTAGGTTGTTCTTTCAACCCTTACATGGCTTTCTGTGTCTTGGCGACATGATCCTTTTGTAGGCTCTTTTTGGTTACGTCGCCCCAAGATTTGCCGTCTGAACTTTTTAGTCGATTTCCAAACAACTTCTTAGGTAGTGTTCTCATATGGAACCTTTTCTTTTTAGTTTGT
Organism: Arachis hypogaea; assembly: GCF_003086295.3. Classification (NCBI taxonomy): domain Eukaryota; kingdom Viridiplantae; phylum Streptophyta; class Magnoliopsida; order Fabales; family Fabaceae; genus Arachis; species Arachis hypogaea. Next base: position 117,031,382 of record NC_092046.1, on the reverse strand, counting down.
TTGGACGACTTTTTAGCCTTCTTCCGACTTGTGCTTTTGCTTTTTAAGTAATGTCTTTTTTCAAGACTTGTACCTTTCAGCTGAGCACTTCTGGCCTAGGTTTTTCAACCTTTTTTCGGCCTTTGTGTGGTGTTGTTCCCTTTTTAGTGATCCTTTCATTGGTCTGACTTCTCTGTCGGGCCTTCTTCAAGTTATTTTTAGCAATCCCATTTTTAGTTCGACCTCGTCAGGTCACTTTATATGGGTTACTTTTTTATAACTTCTTGAATTAACTCGAGCTTTGTTGCTTCACCTTGCCGACCTTTTTTTTGTCGGACAATGACTTTTATTTTTTAGCGTAAATTAATGCGTTTTTGTAGGAAACTTTTTTAGGGAATTGACAAATTTTATTCAAGTAATAAGATAAAAAAAATATGAATAAGAGTGTGTACATGTTAGTGTTTACCCTTCTAGTTCGGGCAGCTTTTAGATCTTGGCTTGGCACCTCATTAAAAAACCTTTTAGGAAAAAGAGTGTGCCTTGGCCTAAGATCTTTTTTCTAGCTATAGTACCTTCTTAGGTTACAAGCGTGCCATGACCTTGGTAGCTCCCGCCCTTCGAGGTCGGCCACTCTATAGTAACCCTTTCCTAGTACTTCTGTAACTCGGTATGGTCCTTTTCAGTTGGCTGCTAGCTTCCCTTCTCCTGACCGTCCTACCCCGATATCATTTCGGATTAAGATAAGATCATTGGTGGTAAAGCTTTGCTGGATTACCTTCCGATTATATTTTAAAGCCATTCGATGCTTTAGCGCTTCCTCTATAATCCGGACTATTTCTCGAACTTCTGGAAGTAGATCGAGCTCTTCCCTTTGTGTTTGGAAGTTGGTTTATTCGTTGTAAAGGATCACCCTAGGGGACCTTTCTTCTATCTCTACGGGGATCATTGCCTCCATTTCGTAAGCAAGTCAGAAAGGTGACTCCCCGGTGGTGGAATGTGGCGTTGTCCGATATGCCCATAGGATTTGCGGGAGCTCTTCAGCCCAAGCTCCTTTTGTGTTCTGTAGCCTCCGTTTTAACCCGGCCAATATAACTTTGCTGGCGGCATCCGCCTGTCCATTGGCTTGTGGGTGTTCTACAGAGGTGAATTGGTGTTTGATAATCAGGTCGGCTACCAAGTTCCTGAAGCCCGTGTCCGTGAACTGAGTGCCATTGTCTGTGGTGATGGAGCATGGGATTCCAAACTGTTCCGAGAGTTACCTGAAACTGTAGGTCGATCTCGGATGAGATCTTCTGTACTGGTCGGAGATGACGTGTCCGGCTGGCTGGTGGCGGCCAGAGCTGTTGTGTCCGACTTGTTGGACTGGCTGCACTTTTGATCCTTGGTCACCGGAGGGTGGGGGGTACCTGCAAGAGACTCCGATGCTTAAGTTAGCACAGGTATTAAGCAGGTTTATTGTAGAATCAGAGTATAAGTTATACCTGGGTGTTCCAGTGTATTTATAGTGGTTGTAGAGTGACCTTTCTAGATAAGATAAGTTAGTTATCTTATCTTATCTTTATCTTTGAGTTGTGGTCAGCTTATCTTCAAGGGAACCGCCCTTATCTCTATAAGCTTGGACTGCCTTTGGATTTAGGTCGTGTTCCTCTATTTGGGCCCTTTACTGGGCTTTTCTGTCGATTTGACCGACTTCTTTTGAGAAGAGGTCGGATAGCCTGACCTGAAGAGATCGGTCGCTTTATTGCTGATCATCCCGGATCGGATAGATCGAACCAGGGTGTGAACAGTGCCCCTGCTCGAGCTCGGTCTTCTACTTTGAGGTCGAGTCCTTGACTTCGATCTTTCTCTAGTGAAGCCGAACTCGAGCATTTTGTCGATTCCTTTCTTTGTAGAACCTTTTTGAATGTGGAACGCTTTCCTCTAAGAGCGCACGTTTTTATATCAGCGCTTTGGCTTTAGGAATATGCGAAGCTTTAAATACCTTCATTAATTGGTTTTGATTGCCCGTTTCTTTGGCTTTTATTTTTGAAATTCCCGATCAAAAAACGGTTTCTCTTCTTCGTCTTTCTTCGTAACTTCTCCCTTCAGTCTCTCACTTTCTGTTTTCGCCTACATTTTTCCTCAGCATCATTTGGCGATTCTGATGAAAAGTCATCTTAGCCTAGTTTCACTAGTCTTTTTCTTTTGTTTTCAATTGTTTTTATGCACTTTCTTAAGCCATAAGTAAGCCAATTGGGTAGAATTTCATATTTCCTTTGATTCAATCAACCATGGATGAATTAATGCAATTTCATGAGATTTTGTGCTATAATTGTCATATATTATGAAAGAATAACAAACTCATGATTTTGAGCATAGCTTTGATGTGTTTGATTGATTGATGATAGGTGAAAAGAGCTTTGAAGAAGGTTGAAGAAAGAAGAAAGGTCAAGGAGCAAGAGAGAACAAAAAGCTTGAGCAAAAGCTTGCCTCAAACTTTAGCTCAAACTTTTGGAAGAGTTGAATTCATCCTGGATGGAGCAAAAGCTTGCGCCAACATTTGCCTCAACCTTTTTGGCAAACGTTGGCGCCACACACCAACACCCTGGAGGAGAAAAGCTTGCGCCAACGTTTGCCTCAAGCTTTTTTGGCAAACGTTGGCGCCAAACATGCATACAAGGTGATCCACGTTTGGCTTAAAGTTTGACCTCAAACTTTAGCTCAAACGTGGATAGCAGCAAAAGGGGGTGGCTGGTATAAAAAGCTTGAGCCAAATTTTACCTCAAACTTTGACTCAAGCTTTTGTGCTTTATGTCCCGATTCACAATGGGTTTCTCTCCAACTCCAAGTGCAATCAACAGAGGCTTTTATCAACCTAATTCCATCAAGAGCAAAGGCCCAATTCAAGGCCTGAAGACCATTTGAAGAAAGTGTATAAATAGCTTAGGATTTAAGTTTTCCGGGAGCTTTTCTTTTAGAATTCTTAGAACACTTAGAGAGAGAGCTCACCTTTACATTTTAGTTGTTGTTTTTAGAATTCAAGAGAATTAGGAAGGAGAATTGATCTCTCTTCTTCCTTGTTCTTGCTCAGCACTCTTTACTTTTCTTGCTTTGGATCTTGGGTGGAGAATTGAAGAACTTCTGTTTCAATCTCACCTTGAGATCTTGTTTAATTTTCTGCATAATTGAATTTCCATTTCTGTTAATTGCTTCTTCTTCTACTATTTCTGCAATTTACTTTTCTTTATTTCCTTTGCAATTGTTCTTGCTGGATCTAGGAAGGCAGTGAGATCTAGACTTGGCTATCTAGTCTATTGAGTCCTGAGATCTACAGCTTTCAATTTCAATTTCCTTGTTTCGTTGCTACACCAATCTTATTTTCATTTTCATTCAAGATCCGGTTTAACTGAGTCCATCTGTTACATTTCTGTTTGTTAAATTTTACTTTCTCTTGTTTAATGTATGCAAATCCAATTCCCAATTCCCTTTACGATTCAAGTTATTTAAATTTCTTGCATCTTAAGATTCTGCAATTTACATTTCTTGCAATCTAAGTTTCTGCAATTTAATTTCTTGTTCTTTAAGATTTAGCACTTTTATTTTCTGCCCTCTTTAATTTCTTGTCAATTGTCCCTCTCCCTTTTAAATTTCATGCAATTTAGCTTCTGTCAAATACAAACTACTCAAATCAACTCTTGATTCGCTAGACTAAGTCATCCACTAAACTAAAATTGCTCAATCCTTCAATCCCTGTGGGATCGACCTCACTCCCGTGAGTTTTATTACTTGATGCGACCCGGTGCACTTGCCGGTTAGTTTCGTGTTGGATCGTTTTCCATACATCAGATTCTCTGTGTGATTCCATCTTTCCATCTTCAATCTCCTTTGAAGCTTCTTTCTTTGTTCAGGTTGGTTTTTCTTCCTTTCTCACGTCATTTTCCTGTCTGGTTTTGAGAAAGTTTTGATTTTGTTTGGACAAAGTTTGGATCTTTCTGCTTTTGCTGTGCCTGATTGCTGTTGTAATGTGTGTTCTGGGAGTTTCTTCGCCCTTTTGCATGAACCTTTTTGTCTTTCCTGTTGCTTGATGTTCTTAAGACTTTTGCATGTTATCACCGTTTCTATTTGTGCCTTTGATGATGATTTTGTTTGATTCTGAAAAAAAGGTTGTGCCTTTGACAATTTCCGCTTGGCGTGTTTGATGTTGTCGATGCTTTTTGCTGATAGATTGTAAAAAGATAGTGGCTTTGATGACTTTTTGTGTTTTGACTTTCTGAAATGTTTGTGATTTGACTTTTCTTGTTTGAGAGATGCCGGGACGTAAGCTGTAGATTTTTCCTGAATCCTTGCTTTGTTATTGCCTCCAAAGGATGCCCCAGGGCTTTGGTTTGAGTATTGGGGTTTTCCTTTTCTGTTTGTTCTTCTGTATCATATTAGTCGAGTTGTTTTGCCCCTCGTCCGAGATGTTTTTAGTAATCCAATCTTCTTTTCTTATTGTAGGATTAGTTGGCCTCATGTCTTCTCGCCATAACATTGTAGAGATGTCTTCTAAAGTTCCTAAGGGGATGTCCGATTGACTGGACTCCCTTGTCTTAATGTGTGTCTCTGTTGTGGATGTTGAGTTTTGTGTAGAGCTGAGGAAATGTCATAGGGTTTGTGGTGGTGGTGCCCGAGAGAGAGATTATGAGCTTGTGGCACCCGACTCTGACGAGAGGGTTTGCTTTCCTACTTCTGTCGAGGGGGAGCATCCCTTTTTCTACGCCTATGAACATTTCTTCAGCCAGTTGAACATTACCTTTCCTTTTACTGCTTTTGAGACCGACTTGCTGTGGTCGTGTAATATTGCCCCATCCCAGCTTCATCCTAATTCCTGGGGTTTTATCAAGATTTTTCAGCTGCTTTGCTAAGAGTTAGGCATAACACCTTCTCATACTCTTTTCCTCTATCTTTTTGTTTCTGCCAAGCCCGGAGGGTATTCCAAAAAGAAAGCTTCCTGGGTTTCTTTCAGGTCAGCCCAGGGGCATAAAGTTTTTGCCATGTACGATGAGTCTTTTAAAGATTTTAAGAATTATTTCTTCCGAGTCCATGCTGTTGAGGAGGCCCGCCCCTTTTTTCTTGATGAAAATGATGAGCCTGCCTTTCCTCTAGAATGGCAAAAGAATATGAGAGTGTCTCGCTATACATGGGAGATGCTTGACGAGGTTGAGTGAGCTTTTGTAATTGTTCTTGAAGATTTATGGGGGGAACCACCCCATCTTGATACGAAAAGATTTTTGAGTGATCCAGCTTTGATTCGAACTGCTTTGGGTACTGTCTGACTTGTTTCTATACTTGCTTTTTAGTTTTGCTTCTTCTTTTTGTGATTGTAACTCATTGCTGTAGTCGATTCTGTATTTTCAGAGATGTCGAAAAACAACGATTCCATGAAGGCCTACAAGAAAGCAAAGAAGGCTGCAGCTGCTCAAAATATCTCGGCCAAGGTGGCGGGAGAGGGATCTTCTCAAGTTCCAGTGAAGCCGCCCGTGCCGAGTTCTCCTGGCCCGAGGAGGGTAATTCCCACTCCTAGGGTTCGCCTGGCCGAGCCTCCGCAATCTTCCGCTGCTACTTCTAGTGCTCCTCCCAACAAGAAACAAAAAACAATTGAGCCTTTCAACCTTGATGCCCCTGATTTTGACGCGGTCGAGTTCATAGATCAGCAGATCGGTCCATACGGTGTCCTCCCTATGGATGATGTATCACTCCTTCGTCATTTGGACTTTATAACTCGGAGTAGTGTAAAAATGGCACATATGGGAGCTGCCTTGTACCGAACGGCTCAAAATCTTCCTCTCCATGCCACCAAAGCCTTCATGGAGGAGGCGAAACAGGAATTCGATCAGATGAAGGGCTTGAAAGAGGAGCTTGAGGTGAAGGTGGCCAAACTGGAGAAGGATCTGGAGAATGAGAAGGCGAGTTCCCTTGCTCTGGCGGCTTCTATGCGGTTGGGTGAGGACACGGCGTTGAGGCATAAAAACAGCTACGTTACGTCCTATCGGGAGGGAATGCATTTGAAGGGGGAGTTGGAGAATGCCCGAGCTGATTATTCTGAGCTTCAGGGTCATCTTGTTGGCAGTGTGAATGCTGCTTACGAGAACCTGAAGGAGCAGGTTCGAATTATTGCTCCCGAGGCCGACCTTACTCTTTTTAGCCTGGATAATGTTGTGAGGGATGGTAAGATTGTCCCTGATGACCAGGATGATGACGATATCGAGCCTCCCCCTGTGCCTTCTGTCAAAGTGTCAACTTCTGTTGTTCCTCCAGGTGAGGTCGGTCATTCCGTTTTTGATCCAGACTGTCAGATCTTGAACTGGGATGATGGTACCGTGGATGCGGTGCCTATTCAGACTCGCCCTCTTTCTCCCCGTACTGATGTTACTGAGAAGGCTCCTGATCTTAGCTGATTTTTCTTGGATGTTTGTGTAGATAGCCCGACTTGTGGGCTTTTAAACTCTTTATTTTGTAATTTGAATATTTTGCTGACTGTTGATACTCCTTCTGGTTGCTTGTTTAGCAACTTTTCATTTTGAAAAAACAACAAGTAGCTTTCAAGCTTTGGGCCTGATCGGGAAGCTTGTTTATAATATTGTATTTCATATCATGCTTCTTTGCACTTGTCTTGGCACCTTTTTGGGTTTTGAGAATGCTGAAGCCTTGCTGCTCAGCCTCTTTGGATTGCTTTGTACCTATTGCTTATAACTTGGATTCTTTGAGGTTGTGGATGTGCGGATCCAACTTGTATTTCAATTTTCTGGCTCTTACTTGTATTTATTTCTGGCCATCCATAACCGATTTCTTTACGTTTGTCCTCTTTCCAGTTATTTTTGTAGTCCTCTTTTTTGGATCTTTGTCAGGTCTCTTTCAGGGACTACTTTTATAACTTGTTTGTTGCAGGAGACCGACTTCTTTATGTCAATTTCTTATAAGTTATTTTGTAATCCTCTTTCTTGGACCTTTGTCAGGTCTCTTTCAGGGATTACTTTTATAACTTGTTTGTTTGTAGGAGACCGACTTCTTTATGTCGATCTCTTCTAAGTTATTTTTGTAATCCTCTTTCTTGGACCTTTGTCAGGTCTCTTTTAGGGATTACTTTTATAACTTGTTCGTTTGTAGGAGACTGACTTCTTTATGTCAATCTCTTCTAAGTTATTTTTGTAATCCTCTTTCTTGTACCTTTGTCAGGTCTCTTTCAGGGATTACTTTTATAACTTGTTCATTTGTAGGAGACCGACTTCTTTATGTCGATCTCTTCTAAGTTATTTTTGTAATCCTCTTTCTTGGACCTTTGTCAGGTCTCTTTCAGGGATTACTTTTATAACTTGTTCGTTTGTAGGAGACCGACTTCTTTATGTCGATCTCTTCTAAGTTATTTTGTTATCCTCTTTCTTGGACCTTTGTCAGGTCTCTTTCAGGGATTACTTTTATAACTTTTTTTTCGTAGGAGACCGACTTCGTCATGTCGATCTCTTCTAAGTTATAGCAATTCCTCTTTTATAGGGTTGGCCAGACCTCTTTCCAGGGATTTGCTGATAACTTGGGTTGACTTGGTCTGACTTTTTAATGTCGGCCAGTCTTTAACTTATTATTTAGCAATCCATAAGACCTCGTCAGGTTCTTTTTCTGGATCACTTTCGATAACTTCTTGCATTATTCTGTGTTCATCTTTGCCGATTTGTAGAAGGTGGTTTCTATCTTTGTTTGGTCGACCTTTAGATGAATCGCATTTTCATCTCTATTGGTCTTTATCGTGATCGTGCAGTGAATCTGTTTTTCACTTTTCTGCCGATCTGTTGCTTTATAATCGGACGATGAATGCTTCAGATTAATGCGTCTTGAGAATTTGTAGAATATCTAAAATATGATTTATTTAAAAGAAAATGCAAATATATACACGTGGGAGTGTTTTATCCCTTTAAGTCGGATAATTTCTGAATCTCAACTTGGTGCCTCATTAAAAAACCTTTTCAGGAAAAAGAGTGCATCCTATGATGAGATCTTTTACTTTTTCTAGCTATAGTACCTTCTTAGGTTGTAGGCGTGCCATGATCTGGGAAGCTCTCGTCCCTCGAGTTCGGACATTCTGTAGTAGCCCTTCCCAAGTACTTCTATGACTCGGTAGGATCCTTTCCAGTTTGCTGCCAGCTTTCCTTCTCCAGGTCGATTTGTTCTAATATCATTTCGGATTAGGATGAGATCATTCTCAGTGAAACCTCTCAGCACTACCTTTTGATTATATCTAGAAGCCATTCGATGTTTTAGTGCTTCTTCCTTGATCCGAGCTTTTTCTTGGGTTTCAGGAAGTAGGTCGAGCTCTTCCCTTTGAAGTTGGGAGTAAGCTTCCTCATTGTAATGAACCACTCTAGGTGACCTTTCCTCGACCTCTACTGGGATCATTGCCTCCACTCCGTATGCTAGTCGAAATGGTGATTCGTTTGTGGTGGAATGTGGCGTTGTTTGATATGCCCATAGGACTTGTGGAAGTTTTTTGGCCCAGGCTCCCTTTGCATCTTGCAGTCTCCATTTCAGCCCAGCCAATATGACTTTGTTGGCCGCTTCGGCTTGTCCATTGGATTGGGGATGTTCAACGGAGGTGAACTGGTGTGTTATGTTTAAGTCGGCTACTAACTTTCTGAAGCCCGCGTCTGTGAATTGGGTGCCATTGTCTGTAGTGATGGAGTATGGAACCCCAAACCTTGTGACAATATTCCTATATAAGAATTTCCAGCTCCTTTGAGCAGTGGCGTTGGCTAGGGGCTCTACCTCGATCCACTTTGTGAAGTAGTCTACCCCGACTATGAGGAATTTAACTTGTCCCGATCCCTGGGAAAAGGGTCCGAGAAGATCGAGTCCCCATTTTGTAAATGGCCAAGGCGAGGTTACGCTGATGAGCTCTTCTGGCGGGGTGATGTGAAAGTTGGCATGTTTCTGGCATGGTGGGCATGTCCTTACAAACTCTGTAGCTTCCTTTTGTAGAGTTGGCCAATAAAATCCCGCCCGGAGTACTTTTTTGGTGAGAGCTTGTGCTCCGAGATGATTACCACAAATGCCACTGTGTACTTCCTCTAAAACTACCCTTGTGTTGGAGGTCGGCACACATTTTAATAGTGGTATTGAAATCCCTCTTTTATATAGGGTGTTGTTTATGATAGTATAGTACTGAGCCTCCCGTTTTAACATCTTTGCCTCCTTCTCATTTGTGGGGAGTGTTTCTGTTTTGAGGTAATTAATTATGGGGGTCATCCATCCTTGATCCTGACTTGTTATGGCCAGGACTTTTTCCTCTTCCGAGATTGACGGGTTCTGCAGCATTTCCTAGATGAGGCTTCTATTGTTGCCCCCTGGTTTGGTGCTGGCTAGTTTTGAGAGTGCATCAGCTCGGGCATTTTGTTCGCGGGGTATGTGGCAGATCTTATATTCCCCGAGTTGTCCGAGCTGTTCCTTGGTTTCATCCAAATTCTTTTTCATGGTGGGATCTTTGGCTTGGCAGCTCCCTGTTATTTGTGAGGTGACTACTTGTAAATCGCTGAAGATGTTGAGTTTTTGAGCTCCAACCTCCTTAGCCAGCTTCAAACCAGCTAGTAACGCTTCATATTCTGCCTGGTTGTTTGAGGCCGGGAACCCAAATTTGAGGGAAAGCTCAACTTGGGTTCCTTGGTTGCTTTCTATTATCACACCTGCGCCGCTTCCAGTCTTATTCGAAGACCTGTCCACATAGGGATTCCATTCTGTGGGGGTTTCCAGGGTATCTGTGAATTCTGCAATGAAGTCAGCCAAGTATTGTGATTTGATGGCTATCCGAGCTTCACATTGGAGGTCGAACTCGGATAACTCGACTGCCCATTGTAAAATTCTGTCTGCTAGATCTATTTTCTGCAGTATCCCTTTTATGGGCTGGTCGGTCCGAACCTTAATGGTGTGAGCGTGGAAGTACGGGCGAAGTCATCGAGATGTCAGTATGAGAGTATAGGCGAACTTTTCTATTTTTTGGTAGTTCAGCTCAGATCCCTGCAGCGCTTTACTAATGAAGTATACAGGTTGTTGCCCTTTGTCGTCCTCTCGAACCAGTGCTGAGGCTACTGCCTGACTTCCTACCGTAAGGTACAATATGAGTGGTTCTTCCTCTCGTGGTTGAGTTAGGATAGGTGGTCATCCTAGAAAATTTTTAAAATCCTGGAAGGCTTGCTCGCATTCCATTGTCCATTCGAACTACTTTCCTTTCCTTAAAGTGGCATAGAAGGGGAGAGATCTTATCGCTGATCCCGCTAAGAATCTGGATAAGGCTGCCAATCTCCCGTTAAGTTGTTGTACCTCTCTGACACAAGTTGGGCTCTTCATGTTAAGTATGGCCTGGCATTTGTCTGGATTTGCTTCAATTCCTCTTTGTGTGAGCATGAAACCTAAGAATTTGCCCGCTTCTACTACAAAGGTGCATTTTGCGGGATTGAGTCGCATGTCATGCTTCCTTATAGTGTCGAACACTTGAGCCAGGTCGAACAGTAATGTCTCTTCGCTTTGTGTCTTTATTAACATGTCATCCACATAGACTTCCATGATTTTTCCGATATGATCTGAAAAGACTTTATTCATTAGCCTTTGATAAGTAGCTCCCGCATTCTTGAGACCGAAAGGCATCATAATGTAGCAGTAATTTGCTTTTGGTGTCAAAAACGAGGTCTTTTCTTGATTTGGTGGATACATGGGGATTTGGTTGTATCCAGAATATGCATCCATAAACGAGAGCTATCTATATCCGGATGAAGCATCTACCAGAGCATCGATACTTGGGAGTGGGTAAGGATCTTTTGGGCAGTCTTTGTTGAGATCGGTGTAGTCGGTGCACATTCGCCATTTTCCATTTGATTTTTTCACCAAGACGACGTTAGCTAGCCATAGTGGGTACTTGACTTCTCTTATGAATCCTGCCTCCAGTAGTGCTTGTACCTGTTCTTCCACAGCTTGGGATCGTTCTGGCCCAAGTTTTCTTCATCTCTGCTGTACCGATCGAGATCCTGGATAGACCGCCAACTTGTGACACATTAGCTTGGGGTCTATGCCTGGCATGTCTGCAGCTTTCCATGCGAAGAGATCGACAATATCTCGTAAGAACTGTACTAGTAATTCTTTTGTGTCTCCCTTCATGATCGTGCCAATATTAGTTGTTTTGTCTGAGGTATCTCCGATCTGAACTTTCTCTATTTCTCCTTCGGGCTGTGGACAGAGTTCTTCTCGACTCTGAACTCCACCAAGCTTAATTGTATGGAACTCTTCTCTTCTGCCTCTGAGGTTTAGACTTTCGTTATAACACCGGCGTGCCAGTTTTTGATCTGCTTTTTTTGATCTGCTTTTATCGTAGCTATCCCTTCTGTAGTTAGGAATTTCATGCATAGATGTGGAGTTGAGACTATTGCGCCGAGTTGATTTAGTGTTGTCCGACCTATTAGGGCATTGTAGGCTGAACTCACGTCGACCACGATGTAGTCTATCTTGAGTGTTCTGGATTGGTTTCCTTTTCCGAAGGTTGTATGTAGTGACACGTATCACAGCGGTTGTACTGGGGTATCTCCCAGTCCGAACAGGCTGTTAGGGTATGCTCTAAGCTCCTTTTCCTCTAAGCCGAGCTTGTCGAAGGCAGTTTTGAATAAGATGTCAGTGGAGCTCCCTTGGTCTATTAATGTTCGGTGGAGATTGGCGTTTGCCAGTATGATGGTGATGACCATGGGGTCGTCGTGTCCTGAGATGATACCGGATGCGTCTTCTTTGGTGAATGTGATTGCAGGGATGTCGGGTGCTTCCTCCTTTCCTTCGACATGATATACTTCTTTGAGATATCTTTTACGGGATGATTTAGAGATTCCTCCTCCTGCAAATCCTCCGTGTATCATATGGACATGTCTTTCTGGCGTACGAGGTGATCGCTTGATTCGTCCGACATCTTCATCCCTTCTTCTCTTTCTTTGATCATCATCTCGGGTGGCCAGAATCCTATCTAGTTTTCCTTCTCTCACTAATTTTTCTATGATGTTTTTTAAGTCGAAGCATTCGTTGGTGGAATGCCCTCGGACTCGATGATATTCACAGTATTCGTTTCGATTTCCTCCTCCTCTTTTTCCTTTGAGTGGTCGAGCTGGGGGTATCTTTTCCGTATGGCAGACTTCTTTGTAGACATCTACCAGGGATACCCTAAGAGGGGTGTAATTGTGATATTTTTTAATTTTATCCCCTTGTCGATCTTCCTTCTTTTTGGATTCTTTATCTTTATCTCGGTAGGAGAATCTGGGTTTTGAGGTTTCTCCCAACCGAGAGTTTTCATCCATGTTGATATATTTTTCCGCTCACTCCTGCACCTCATCTAGAGATGTGGGATATTTCTTCGATATAGATTGGCTAAAAGGTCCCTCTCGTAGGCCATTGATGAGGCCCATGATGGCGGCCTCTGTTGGCAAGCTTTGTATGTCTAGGCATATTTTGTTGAATCTCTCCATGTAGTTGTGAAGACTTTCCCGATCTCCTTGCCTGATTCCTAGTAGACTGGGGGCGTGCTTGGCCTTGTCTTTTTGGATGGAGAATCTGGCCAGGAATTTTTTGGCTAGGTCATCAAAGCTTGAGATGGACTTAGGAGATAAGTTGTCGAACCATCTAATTGCTGTCTTTGTGAGGGTCGTTGGAAAAGCTTTGCAGCGAACAGCGTCTGAGGCGTCGGTGAGGTGCATTCTACTTCTGAAGTTGCTGGGGTGATGGTTGGGGTCTGTGGTGCCATCATACAAAGTCATATCCGGGAGTTTGAAGTCCTTAGGAATTTTAGTTTTCATGATGTCCCTAGTGAATGGATCTTGATCTTTGCGTGAATTGTCCTCAGGGGTGGTCCGGGTAGCCTTTGCTTTGAGATCGGCTTCGAGTTGTAGGATTTTATCTTCTAGCTCTCGACGTCGCCTTACCTCTCATTGTAGATCCTTGCCAACTTCTTGTTGATGCTGGATTTCTTTTTCAAGTTGCTTTAAACGATTTTGAAGTGCTTCTATTACTCATGGATTTGATGAGTTTTTGTCTCCGTTAGATTCTGGAGTATCTTTTGGTGTAGCATCCGTGTTTTTGTGCGGCGTACTATCCTCTAAATCTGAATCGTGGTCGTTGTCATGGTCGTCCGCCATGGGGATGGGATGACTTCCAAGTTCCCCGGCAACGGCACCAATGTTCCGAGGGTTACCTGAAACTGTAGGTCGATCTCGGATGAGATCTTCTGTACTGGTCAGAGATGACGTGTCCGGCTGGCTGGTGGCGGCTGGAGCTGTTGTGTCTGACTTGTTGGACTGGCTGCACTTCTGATCCTTGGTCACCGGAGGGTGGGGGTACCTGCAAGAGACTCCGATGCTTAAGTTAGCACGGGTATTAAGCAGGTTTATTGTAGAATCAGAGTATGAGTTATACTTGGGTGCTCCAGTGTATTTATAGTAGTTGTAGAGTGACCTTTCTAGATAAGATAAGTTAGTTATCTTATCTTATCTTTATCTTTGAGTTGTGGTCAGCTTATCTTCAAGGGAACCGCCCTTATCTCTATAGGCTTGGACTACCTTTGGATTTGGGTCGTGTTCCTCTATTTGGGCCCTTTACTGGGCTTTTCTGTCGATTTGACCGACTTCTTTTGAGAAGAGGTCGGATAGCCTGACCTGAAGAGATCGGTCGCTTTATTGCTGATCATCCCGGATCGGATAGCTCGAACCAGGGTGTGAACACAAACCTTGTGACAATGTTTCTATACAGGAACTTCCGACTTCTTTGGGCGGTGGAAATAGCTAGTGGCTTTGCTTCAATCCAGTTTGTGAAGTAGTCTATACCTACAATGAGGAACTTGACTTGTCCTGATCCCTGAGGGAATGGTCTGAGGAGGTCGAGCCCCCACTTTGCAAATGGCCAGGGGTGAGGTAACGCAAATGAGTTCTTCAGGCGGAGCTATATGGAAGTTTGCGTGCTTCTGACATGGGGGGCACGTCTTGACAAACTCTGTTGCTTCTTGTCAGCCAGTAGAAACCAGCTCGGAGTACCTTCTTAGAGAGATCTCGTGCACCAAGGTGGTTGCCGCACATGCCACTGTAGACTTCCTCCAGGACCTCCTCTGTGGCAGAGGTCGGGACACATTTGAGGAGGGGTGTTGATATCCCTCTTCTATATAGAATGTCGCCTACCAAGGTGTAGTGTTGTGCCTCCTTTATGAGCCTTTTTGCTTCCTTTTTGTCTGTGGAAAGTATTTCAGATTTGAGGTAGTTAATTATGGGATTTATCCATCCTTAGTCTTGGTCTGATATGGTTAGGACCCTATCTTCTTCTGAGGTTGACAGATTTTGCAGTGTTTCTTGGATGAGGCTTCTATTATTGCCCCCTGGTTTGGTGCTGGCTAGTTTCGAAAGTGCATCCGCTCGAGAATTTAGTTCTCGAGGTATATGTTGGATCTCGTATTCTATGAATTTTCCGAGCTGTTCTTTGGTTTTGTCTAGGTATTTCTTCATGGTGGGATCCTTGGCCTGATAGCTCCCTTCTATTTGTGAGGTGACTACTTGTGAGTCGTTGAATATTGTAAGTTTTTGAGCTCTAATTTCCCTAGCCAGTTTCAAACCAGGCAGTAGGGACTCATACTCGGCTTGGTTGTTTGAGGCAGGAAATCTGAACCTTAAAAAGAGTTCAAGTTGGGTTCCTTGGTCACTTTCTAGGAAGACACCCGCTCCACTTCCTGCTTTGTTTGATGAGCCGTCAACATAGAGGTTCCAGTTAGCAGGGGTGCCTGGGGTGTTAGTCTACTCTGCGATGAAGTGGTGCGGATTTTCTAACCACAAACTAACTGGCAAGGGTACCGGGTCATACCAAGTAATACCTCAGGTGAGTGAGGGTCGATCCCATGAGGACTAATGGATCAAGCAACAATAATTGAGTGATAGGCTTAGTCAGGCAAACAGAAAGTAATGTTTGGGCAATATAAAAGACATTAAACAATATAAATAATATTGAAGAAAGGCAAGTAAATACTCTGGGAAGAAAATATGGAGAAGATAGTTAAGGTTTCGGAGTTATCTATTTTTTCGGATTAACTTTTCTTACTAACTATTTTAATCATGTAGGATTTAATTTATGGAAAACTATATGTGACTAGACCCTAATTCCTTAGACCTTTCTAGTCTCCTCTAAAATTCATTAACTACCAATTCCTTGGTCAATTAATTCTAATTAGAAGCTGCATGATCAAATTCCAGTTCATATGCCACAAAAATTCTAGTTACTCAAAAATAAAAGGATTATATGTCACGTATCCTGTTAAATTCAGATAATTAAAATATAGGAGAATATGTTTTCAAGCTGTTGTTCAAGTAAAGAGCTTTTCCAAGTTATACAAGAACTCAAATAGAAAGAGGGTCATACTTCTGTTCCACGCAAATTCATAAGATAAAGAGCGAAAATAATTATTAAATTATAAATCCATGAATAAATTAAAATAGGAAAAGCAATAAAATCAATCCATACAAATAGACAGAGCTCCTAACCTTAACAATGGAGGTTTAGTTGCTCATGGTTCAGAGAGGAAAACTCTGGAATATGGAATGTAAATTTGTATAGAATTGGAAGTCTCTAAATGGAATAATGTTGAGCTGGAATCCCCCTATTTATATCTAATCCTAATAAATTTGAAATCTATCTTCTAAAACTAAAAATAATATCTTTTCCTAAAAATTAGGATTTGAATTTAAATTCGAATTAATTAACAAGTCTTCTGTTGATGGGTGGGGACCACTTGTAGGATCCACGCCTAACTTGGTGATGGGCTGCACCGTACTTGGTGTGAATGAAGTGAGGAAAGGCGTGTTGGGCTTGATGGCTGCGCCTAACTTGATGGAGGCCTAATCCTTATGCATGCTTATTAATGTTTTGCGCCTAACTTCTCAAGTTAGGCGCGGCCTTGGCAGTGTGGTTGGAGAAGAAGTATGGACTATTATATATTGTTGGAAAGCTCTGGAAGTTAGCTTTCCAACGCCACTAAAATCACATTCATTGGAATTTTGTAGCTGTAGTTATTTTGGTTTGAGTGCAGAGAGGTCAGGGTTGACAGCATCATTCGCCTTCTTCTCTTTTTCTGCGGAAACTTCATCAAATCCAGCCAAATGCTACCTAAAATAAACAGAATTGCACACGACTCAAAGTAACATCCATAGTGGCTAAAAGATAATTAATTCTTGATTAAACTCAACAAATGAAATGCAAATTCACTAGGAAAAGATAGGAAAGATGCTCACGCATCACAACACCAAACTTGAATTGTTGCTTGTCCTCAAGCAACCAAAACTAATATAGGCTTAGGATGTGAATTTGCATGAGAATGAGAGTTTGATTATGCTCATGTCTCTTCTTAAAGTGGGGTTTACAATTACAATCTTGAATAGTTTTGGCATCTCACTCTCCTTTGAATCGGAAGGATGTCACTATCATTCGGAATTAGAATCCGGATAATATTATGAATTCTCTGATCTTTTGTAACTCAATTTAACCCTTGAACACAGTAATTTTTCTTTGATTCTTTTTTTTTTCTTTGGTGCTTTGCACCTTGAGCCTAGCCGTGACTTTAAATATTTTGTCTCAAGCTTCACTTGACACAAAAACACCACAAGCATTTAACTGGGAAACTCTCTTTGAGTTTTGATATATACATTTTTTTAGTTACTCCCAGATAGTGGTGCTCATAGCCTTTGGCATACTCTGTTAAATGCAATTGATCTCGACTCTAAATGTTTTGTCTCAAGGATTACTTGACACAAGAACACCACAAGCATGTGACTAGGGAAACAACTCTTTGAGCTTTTAATCATGTCTGACCTCCCTAGTCATTGATGCTCAGAGCCTTGGACCTTGCTTTTATTTTTCTTTTGCTATTTCTTTTGCTTCAAGGATTAAACTTTCATTAATTTCAGAGAAGTCATAATAGTTCTCTAAATTCCTGTTCCTTATACATCAATATCCTTTGATTCAAATTTAACTATGCACTGTTCATATCATTCATTCAGAATTACAATTAATACCACCACATTTAAGTAAATAAGACTACTCTTAAAATTAACTCAATTTCTCATGCATTACACCCCCCCTTTTCTTCTTTCTTTTTTTTTTTCTTTTTTTTTTATTTCAAGCTCAGTGGGTAATACATGAGGCATCTTTCAGAATTAAAGCAAATTAACAGAAAACTAAACTAGAATCTAGGAATCTAACTAATAAAGGATCATGCAATAAACAAAGCAAAATAGCAGAAAACCGGAACATAACATAGTAAAAGCGCGAAGGAATAAAAAATAAAAGGAACTCAACCACCTTAGTTATCCTAGTGGTTGTTTTATTCTTCAGGTTGTGTTCCTCAGTGAAGATGATTCACCTCCCTTTGGTGCCATTAAAAATAAACAGAAAACTCATAAGCGAAGCGTCAACAGCAAACTTAAAGGTTTGCTTGTCCTCAAGCAAAGAAAATCTGAAACCAGGGAGGGACATAAAAAGTGCACGGAGGAAAAACAAAAATTAATACAAAAGAAAATGATAAAAGAATAAAAAAAGTTAAAATAAAGAATATATATATATATATATATATATTGTGAATTTTTATATTGTATTTTTTTTGTTTTTGTTTTTTTTCTATATTTTTTATTAATTTAATTATCCGGTTCTTGTTCTGAAATAGCTGCATGATCAGAAAATTAGTAAGAACTCAATCAAAATCAAATAAGGAAGAAAACTACTACTACGAAAAAAATAGCTAAGGATACGAAATTATCGAGTTGCCTCCCGATAAGCGCTTTTTTAACGTCACTAGCTTGACGGTCAGTTCCTCTAAGGAGGAGGATCATAGGGGCTCAGCTCTTCACCATTAACTTTGAACTTCTTTCCTGTGTCTCCATAAATTAGCTCAATATGCTCCAGAGAGAGGATTCTGTTTACTGTATAGATCCACACTGGATTCTTAGTTAACACCACCTTCATTCCTGGGGAGAAACCTTCAGTGGGGATCTTCTTGTTTCTCCATCCCCTGGGTACTTTCTTCTATTTGAGAACCTCCTCCTTGGTGGATGATGCATTCCCAACACCAAACTTAGGTTTGATGTCAGGAGGAATTTTATTGATTGTCACCAAAGGAGGTTTGAGCTGCAATTTTTGCTGTGCATCATCAGGGGGTTCTTGAAGGTTTGGATCAATAAGCTCAGTCTGCATGCACCTCTCTTCTTCACCTGTTGAATGTACATCTTTGAAGACATGAAAGACTAGTTGTTCATCATGCACTCTAAGCACTAATTCACCCACTTCTACATCAATCAGAGCTCTTCCAGTGGCTAGGAATGGTCTTTCTAGAATTATAGAGGCATTCTCATCCTCCCCTATGTCAAGAATCACAAAATTTGCTGGGAGGAAGGACTTACCCACTTTGACCAAAATATTCTCCACCAATCCGTATGCAGACTTCATGGATTTGTCTGCCATCTGTAATGTTATCTTTGTGGGTTGTGCCTCTTGGATTTGAAGCTTCTTCATCACAGATAAGGGCATTAGATTTATGCTTGCCCCCAGATCACATAAGGCTTTCTCAAAGGTTGTGCTCCCAATGGTGCAAGGAATTTGAAAGCTCCCTGGATCTGGCATCTTCCTTGGTAAGTTATTCTAAATGATGGCACTGCATTCTTTAGTCAGGACCACTGTCTCATCTCCCTTTAAAGGCTTCTTCTTTGACAACAGCTCCTTCATGAACTTGACATAGAGAGGCATTTGCTCCAAAACCTCAGCAAAAAAAAATATTGATTTGCAACTTTCTGAAGACTTCCAAGAACTTTGAAAACTACTTGTCCTTGATCTCCTTTTGAAGTCTCTGAGGATATGACATTTTAGGCTTGTACTCAGGAGCCTTTGGCAATGTAGGATAAGTGTCAAGAGAGTCTGGGAATAGGTTGTCTGCACGCTTTGGAGGGACATGCTCTACTTCTTCCTTCTTCTTCTCTGGAGCTTCTTTTTCAACGGGCTACTTACTAACTTGTGCTTCCATACTTGCCACTTGTCAATTTATCAAGGTGATAGCCTTACATTCCTCTCTTGGATTTGGAATTGTGTTACCAGGAAGGCTATTAGTGGTCCTCTGATCAATTTTAGTAACTCTTGTGGCTATTTGACCCATCTGAATCTCCAAATTCTTGATTGATGCTCTGGTTTCCTACACAAAACTCTTCATCATCTCCCAATTAGCATCTTCTTGGGATTTAGAGTTTGCCTGCTGAGACTGAAATTAGCGGTTATTGTAATTGTTCTGTTGGAAGCCGCCTTGAGACTTATTGTTGAAGTTTTGAGGTCTCTGAGGTTGGTCTCTCCACCCAAAATTTGGGTGATTTCTCCACCCTTGATTGTAGGTTTGAGAATAGGGATCATTATTGGGATTTCTAGGAGCACTCCCCATGTAATTGACCTGTTCTGAAGGGGATTGAGTATAATCATAATTATTATTTTGCACAAAACTACCTACCATGTCATAGGAGGCCTCTTGAGGTGGATTTTGGGTGTTGATAGCTGAGACTTGCATGCCACCCATCTGCTGAGTAAGTAGATTTATTTGCTGAGACATAAGCTTGTTTTGAGTAAGAAGAGCATTAACAGCTTCCACTTCTAACACGCCTCTCTTCTGAGAGGTCTCAGAGTTCACATGATTCCTGTTAGATGAGTATAAATATTGGTTGCTAGCAACCAATTCATTAAGCTCAATAGTCTCCTCTGGTGTCTTCTTCTTGTGCAATGAACCGCTGCAGAAGTATCTAAGCTCATCTTGGACATATCACCCAAGCCTTCATAAAAGATATCTAGTTGGGTCCATTTGGAGAACATGTCCGGAGGGCATTTCCTAGTTAGTAACTTGTATCTCTCCCAAACTTCATAAAGAGTTTCACCCTCCTGCCTGAAGGTCTGAACCTCCAACCTAAGCTTAGTCAGCTTCTTTGGTGGGAAAAATTTAGTGAGAAATTCAGTAACAACCTTTTTCCAAGTATTCAGACTCTCCTTTGGTTGGGAATCTAGCCATAGCTTTGCTTTATCCCTCAGAGCAAACGGGAAGAGCATGAGTCTGTACACCTCTGGGTTCACTCCATTTGTCTTCACAGTATCACATATCTGCAGAAAATTAGAAATAAATTGATTTAGATCTTCATGAGGAAGTCCATGATACTGGTAGTTTTGTTGCACCAGGGTGACCAATTGTGGCTTCAACTCAAAGTTGTTTGCAGCTATAGGGGGAACCACAATACTTTTTCCATAAAGATCCACAGTAGGGGCAGAATAAGAACCAAGCACTCTCCTTTGTTGATCATCCCCATTTGGATTTTCCACATTGGCATTTACAGCATTATTATTAGGATCCATAGTGGACTCTGCAGCCTTGTAAAGTCTTGCTTGTTGTAAACGCCGCCTGAAAGTTCTTTCAGGTTCAGGATCAAAGTCTAAGAGATGTTCTTTGTCTCTGTTCTTGCGTATAAACAAACAGAAAACAAGAAAAGATGGGACTCTCTACGTTAGAGTGCAGAGAAGTCCCTGTGAGGTAACCTGTGTAAAATAATAAAATAAAAATACTAAATAAATAAATAAATTTCGAAAATTATAGGTAGAATTAAGACAGAAAAATTCGAAATTAATAAGAGAAATAAACAGGAAAAATTAAAATAAAAATAAATAGGGGACACCAAACTTAATTTCAAAAATAAAAAAAAATATAAGATGTAAATTTTTTTTATTTATTTATTTTTTATTTTTTAATTTTTTTTAAAAGTAAGGACAAAAATAAAATAAAACTAATAGAATATAAGAAGTAAAAAAAATAACAAGAAAGGAACAAAGTAAAACGAAGAAAAAAATGAAAATGAAAAGAAAAATAAAATAAAATAAATGACGAGATTTAAATAAAAAAATTTTAAAAGGAAGTAAAAAATAAAGAAACGGGGACAGGGGATTAACAAACGAAAAAAAAGGAAGGGACGTTAAAGGAAAAAAATGGAAAATAAAATAAAAAATTAATAATACTAAAACAAAACTAATTAAAAGAAAATTATCTAATCTAAGCAATCAAACAACGAATAGTTGTTAATCACAATCAATCCCCGGCAACGGCGCCAAAAATTTGGTGCGGATTTTCTAACCACAAACTAACCGGCAAGTGCACCGGGTCGTACCAAGTAATACCTCAGGTGAGTGAGGGTCGATCCCACAAGGATTGATGGATCAAGCAACAATAATTGAGTGATAGGCTTAGTCAGGCAAACAGAAAGTAATGTTTGGACAATATAAAAGACATTAAACAATATAAAGAATATTGAAGAAAGGCAAGTAAATACTTTGGGAAGAAAATATGGAGAAGATAGTTAAGGTTTCGGAGTTATCTATTTTTTCGGATTAACTTTCTTACTAACTATTTTAATCATGTAGGATTTAATTTATGGCAAACTATATGTGACTAGACCCTAATTCCTTAGACCTTTCTAGTCTCCTCTAAAATTCATTAACTACCAATTCCTTGGTCAATTATTTCCAATTAGAAGCTGCATGATCAAATTCCAGTTCATATGCCACAAAAATTCTAATTACCCAAAAATAAAAGGATTATATGTCACGTATCCCGTTAAATCAAGATAATTAAAATTTAGGAGAATATGTTTTCAAGCTGTTGTTCAAGTAAAGAGCTTTTCCAAGTTATACAAGAACTCAAATAAAAAGAGGGTCATACTTCCGTTCCACCCAAATTGATAAGATAAAGAGCAAAAATAATTCTTAAATTATAAATCCATGCATAAATTAAAATAGGAAAAGCAATAAAATCAATCCAGACAAATAGACAGAGCTCCTAACCTTAACAATGGAGGTTTAGTTGCTCATGGTTCAGAGAGGAAAACTCTGGAATATGGAATGTAAATTTGTATAGAATTGGAAGTCTCTGAATGGAATAATGTTGAGCTGGAATCTCCCTATTTATATCTAATCCTAATAAATTTAAAATCTATTTTCTAAAACTAAAAATAATATCTTTTCCTAAAAATTAGGATTTGAATTTAAATTCGAATTAATTAATAAGTCTTCCGTTGATGGGTGGGGACCACTTGCTTTGCAGGATCCATGCCTAACTTGGTGATGGGCTGTGCCTTACTTGGTGTGAATGAAGTGAGGAAGGCGTGTTGGGCTTGATGGCTGCGCCTAACTTGATGGAGGCCTAATCCTTATGCATGCTTATTAATGTTTTGCGCCTAACTTGAGAAATCTCAAGTTAGGCGCAGCCTTGGCAGCGTGGTTGGAGAAGAAGTATGCACTATTATATATCTTTGGAAAGCTCTAGAAGTTAGCTTTCCAACGGCACTAGAATGACTTTCATTGGACCTCTGTAGCTTGAGTTATTCAGGTTTGAGTGCAGAGAGGTCAGGGTTGATAGCATCATTCGTCTTCTTCTCTTTTTCTGCGGAAACTCCATCAAATCCAGCCAAATGCTACCTAAAATAAACAGAATTGCACACGACTCAAAGTAACATCCATAGTGGCTAAAAGATAATTAATTCTTGATTAAACTCAACAAATGAAATGCAAATCCACTAGAAAAAGATAGGAAAGATGCTCACGCATCACGAAGTCGGCCAGGTATTGCGACTTGATAGCTGTCTGAGCTTCGTATTTAAGGTCAAATTTGGACGACTCCACTGCCCATTGTAGGATTCTTCCAGCTAAGTCAATTTTTTGTAGGATACCTTTTATGGGTTGGTTGGTCCGTATTCTAATGGTGTGTGCTTGAAGTATGGTCGGAGTCATCGGGAGGTGAGTATGAGGGCGTAGACAAACTTCTCTATCTTTTGGTAGTTTAGTTTAGCCCCTTGTAAAGCCTTACTTATAAAGTAGATGGGCTGTTGTCTGTTTCCATCCTCCCTGACTAGGGCTGAGGCTATCGCCCGGTTTCCCACGGCGAGGTAAAGGATTGATTCCTCTCCTTGCTGGGGTTGAGTTAGGATGGATGGCTGTCCCAGAAATGTCTTGAAGTCTTGGAAGGCTTCTTCACATTCTGGGGTCCATTCAAACCTCTTTCCTTTCTTTAATATTGCGTAGAAAGGAAGAGATCTTAAGGCCGATCCAGCTAGGAATCTAGACAGAGTCGCCAGTCTTCCGTTGAGCTGTTGTACCTCCTTGACATAGGTCGGGCTTTTCATGCTGAGTATGGCCTGACATTTATCTGGGTTTGCTTCAATCCCTCTCTGGGTGAGCATGAAGCCTAAGAATTTGCCAGCCTCTACCGCAAAAGTGCACTTTGCGGGATTTAGCCTCATCCCGTGCTTTCTTATAGTGTCAAACACTTCGGCGAGGTCGAGTAGTAGCGCTTCTTCTTTTTGTGTCTTTATCAACATGTCCTCGACGTAGACCTCCATTAGTTTTCTGATGTGGTTGGCGAAAATTTTGTCTACCTCTGGTATGCAGCCCCTGCGTTTTTGAGTCCGAATGGCATAACTACGTAGCAGTAGTTTGCCCTTGGGGTTAGGAATGAGATTTTCTCTTGGTCGGGTTGATACATCGGTATTTGATTGTACCCTGAGTAGGTGTCCATGAAAGAAAGGTACTTGTATCCCGATGAGACGTCGACTATGGTGTCTATATACGGGAGTGGATAGGGATCTTTTGGCAGGCTTTGTTGAGGTCGGTGTAATCAGTGCACATCCGTCACTTCCCATTTGACTTTTTGACCAGTACGACATTGGCTAGCCATAATGGGTACTTGACCTCCCTTATGAACCTTGCTTCTAATAAGGCCTGTACCTGTTCCTCCACAGCTTGCGATCTCTCTGGGCCGAGCTTCCTGCGTTTCTGTTGTACTGTCCGAGATCCAGGATATACTGCCAATTTATGGCACATTAGTTCGGATTCAATACTAGGCAGGTCCGCGGCCTTCCAGGCGAATAGGTCAGAATTCGCCCTTAAGAACTTTGTCAGCAGCTCCTTTAAGTCTCCTTTTAGGTTCGCCTCTATGTTTGTTATTTTGTCTTGGGTATCTCCGATCTAAACTTCTTTGGTCTCGCCTTCTGGTTGGGGCCGAAGTTCTTCGCGAGCTCGGGTTCCTCCGAGTTCAATAGTGTTGGCTTCTTTTCCTCTGGCGTCACCCTTGAGGTTTAGACTTTCGTTGTAACAGTGTCGCGCGAGTTTTTGGTCTCCCTTTACGGTGGTGATCCCTTCTGTCGTTGGGAACTTCATGCATAGGTGCGGAGTGGAGACCATCGCAGCGAGCTGATTTAGCGTTGTCCGACCTATGAGGGAATTGTATGCTAAGCTCACATCGACTACGATGTAATCTATACTTAGCTTTCTAGTCCGTGTTCCTTTTCCGAAGGTTGTGTGCAGTGGGATGTACCCAAGTGGTTGGATTAGGGTGTCTCCGAGCCCGAATAGGCTATTAGGATATACTCTGAGCTCTTTTTCTTGTAGGCCGAGCTTGTCGAAGGCAGATTTGAACAGGATATCCACAGAGCTTCCTTGGTCTACCAGTGTTCGGTGAAGATTGGCATTAGCGAGTATGATGGTGACGACCACGGGGTCATCATGCCCCGGGATAATGCCTGTCCCCTCCTACGACATGGTACACCTCTTTGAGGTGTCTTTTGTGGGATGACTTAGGGATCCCTCCTCCTACGAATCCTCTGTTTATCACGTGAATATGTCTCTCAGGGGTGTGAGGGGGACGTTCAGCTCGTTCGCTCTCTTCATCCCTTCTTCTCTGTTTTGGTTCATCTGTTCTATTGGCTAAGAATCGATCTAGTCACCCTTCTCGTGCCAAATTTTCTATGACATTCTTCAGGTCGTAGCACTTGTTGGTAGGATGCCCGTAGATTTGGTGGTATTTACAATACTCTGTCCGACTTCCTCCTTTCTTGTGTTTAATCGGGCGAGGGGGTAGGATCTTCTCAGTGATGCATATCTCTCGGTAGACATCCACAAGGGACACCCGGAAAGAGGTGTAGTTGTGGTACTTTCTGGGTTTCTCAGTAGGTTGGTCCTCTTTTTTTCTGGACACTTTATCCTTGTCCCGAGGTGGGTAAGAGAATTTGGTCTTTGAGGCTTCTCCTAATCGGGAGTTCTCCTCTATATTGATGTACTTTTTCGCCCGTTCTTGTACCTCATTCAGAGATGTTAGGTGTTTCTTGGATATGGAGTGGCTAAAGGGTCCTTCCCGCAGACCGTTGATGAGTCCCATAATTGCTGCTTCTGTAGGGAGATTCTGTATGTCAAGGCATGCTTTATTGAATCTCTCCATATAACTGCGGAGGCTTTCCCGATCTCCTTGTTTAATCCCAAGCAGGCTTGGAGCATGCTTGGTTTTGTCTTTCTGGATGGAGAACTTGGCTAAGAACTTCTTGGCAAGGTCATCAAAGCTTGTGATCGACCTTGGTGGCAGGATGTCGAACCACTTTATCGCCATTTTGGTCAAGGTGGTCGGGAAGGCTTTGCAACGGGTTGCGTCTGAGGCATCTGTGAGGTACATCCGGCCTCTGAAGTTGCTGAGGTGATGACTTGGGTCAGACGTACCATCGTATGGGGTCATGTCAGGGGCTTTGAAGTCCTTCGGGACTTTAGCCTTCATGATTTCTTTTGTGAACGGGTCTTGGTCCTTGTGGGGGCTATCTTTGCAGTTGGACCGAGCAGTTTAAGGTTGGCTTCGAGCTTCAAAAGTTTGTCTTCCAGCTCTCGACGTCGTCTTGTTTCTCTCTGGAGATCTCGTTCGGCTTCGCGCTGACGTTCGGCTTCTTGTTCGAGCTGTTTGAGGCGATCTTGTAGTTCACAAATGGCATCTAAAATTTTTGTGCTCTGAGTCTGCTTGTCTCCCTTGGATTGGTGTGTGTCCTTTGGGGAGTTTGGTGTGGCATTCGTGTTCTTATGTAGCGTTCCTTCTTCTAATCCCAAGTTGAGGTTGTTGGCAGGGTTGCTCGCCATAGTGATGGGATGACTTCCAGGTTCCCCAGCAACGGCGCCAATGTTCCGAGGGTTACCTAAAATAGGGAGGTGGATTTCGGATGAGATCTTCTAGTCTGGCCAAGGCTGTTGTGCCCGACTTATTGGAGACTTGAGATGCTGCAGGTCCTCGATCACCGGAGGGGTGGTACCTGCAAGAGACTCCGATGCTTAAGTTAGCGCGGGCTTTTAGCAGGTTTTTAGTAGAATTAGAGTATGAGTTATACGTGGGTGCTTCAGTGTATTTATAGTAGTGCCTTGAGGATCTTCCTTTAAGATAAGTTGGTTATCTTATCTTATCTTTTGGGGAAGAGATCTTTATCTTTTGTCCGACCGCCCTATAGTGGGCGGTGGTTCCTTCACTCTGGGCCTTCTTGGAACTATGAGGCGTTTGTCCGAGCTCTTTCCGAAAAGGTCAACGGTGGGCCAACCTTTTGTGAGGTCGGTCCCTTTGTCTTCAGCTAACTCGGCCCTATAGCTCGGACCGGTGTATGAACATTTACCAAAACATCACCAATCCTTATTTAAACATGCTAACTACCAAACAAACTTAACAAAACTAAAAAAACATTGAATTTAAACTTATTTACCAATATATTCAAAAGAGAAAAGTGAAAAGATGTTACCATGGTGGGGTGTCTCCCACCTAGCACTTTTGTTTATTGTTTTTAAGTTGGACATTTTGGAGAGCACTAATTAAGGAGGCTTGTGCTTGAATTTTTCCTTGAACTTCCACCAATTCTTGGACTTCCATTGATTGTCAGAATTTCCAACCAAGTGCACCAAACTATGATGAAGTTCCACAAGTCAAGAGCTCCCAAAATTGATCATCATCTTGTAATCCGGAATCGCATACCTTGTTTTTACACCCGTCTTCTAGTTGATCTTCATGCTTCTATTCGGGTTTCATCGCTTCAAAATTCTCATATAAGCACCCAAACATCCTCCTAGACCCATTAAATTTAGCAACCCTCCAACCATTGGATTTAGACTTTGATGATTTAGCCATGATGAACCTAGAATGGTACTTCTAACTACTAACCATCTCTATTTTGCTCTTCTACCCACAAATATTCCTAAGTTGACCATCCGACTCAAGCAAATCATATTCAAGCGGGATAATAAAGCTTAAGGACAAGAATTTTACCCACTCAAATGTAATGGGTGATGGTAACTTAGGAGGAGATGTCTCCAATGGTCTTGACAAAGCAATTTCAACTCCTGTTCGTCCTCTTTGAAGGACTTCCACCACTTGACAAGATTTTTCAAGCTCTACCTCTTGCCAAGCTTCCTCAAGTTCACATTCTTCTTCACCAACTTCTTCTAACTCTTCTCCATCACTCAAATCATACCTCGGAGGTTGCATAAGATCTACATGAAATCCAAATTCAATGGGGGAAAGCCTAACAAGATCATCAAGGGGATTGGTAAGTGTTCTGAGGGTTACCTGAAACTGTAGGTCGATCTCGGATGAGATCTTCTGTACTGGTCGGAGATGACGTGTCCGGCTGGCTGGTGGTGGCTGGAGCTGTTGTGTCTGACTTGTTGGACTGGCTGCACTGCTGATTCTTGGTCACCGGAGAGTGGGGGGTACTTGCAAGAGACTCCGATGCTTAAGTTAGCACGGGTATTAAGCAGGTTTATTGTAGAATCAGAGTATGAGTTATACCTGGGTGCTTCAGTGTATTTATAGTAGTGTGGGCTGACCTTTTTGATAAGATAAGTAAGTTATCTTATCTTATCTTATCTTATTTTGGGTGAAGTCAGCTTATCTTCAAAGGAACCGTCTTTATCTCTATAGGCTTGGATTGCCTTTGGATTTGGGTCGTGTTCCTCTATTTGGGCCCTTTACTGGGCTTTCCTGTTGATTTGGCCGATCTCTTTAAGAAGAGATCGGATAGTCAGACCTGAAGAGGTCGGTCGCCATGTCGCTAAACATCCCGGGTCGGACAGCTCGACCCAGGGTATGAACAGTGCCCCTGCTTGAGCTCGGTCTTCTGCTTTGAGGTCGAGTTTTTTGAATTCGAACTTTTTATAGCGAAGCCGAACTCAAGCACTTTTGTCGATTCCTTTTCTTTGTAGAGCTTTTTTAAATGTAGTACGTTTTTCCTCTAAAAACGCGCGCTTTTGTATTAGCACTTCGTTCTAGGGAACGTGCGAGGGTTTAACACCTTCATTAATTGGTATTAATTGCCCCGTTTCTCTTGGCTTTATTTTGAATTTTGCTTCCTCAGAAAAACGGTTTCTCTTCTTCCTTTTTCTTTGTAACTCCTTCGTTCTCTCTATCTCTGTCTTTTCTTGCGTTGCGGTGACTTCCAGC
Source organism: Arachis hypogaea (assembly GCF_003086295.3). Lineage (NCBI taxonomy): Eukaryota > Viridiplantae > Streptophyta > Magnoliopsida > Fabales > Fabaceae > Arachis > Arachis hypogaea. The sequence continues at coordinate 117,003,064 of NC_092046.1, read as the reverse complement.
GGTCCAGCGATTCCTTCCTTTCTACTTCTTCTGGAACTTCTCATTTCTCCAGGTTAGTTCCGTTTTGCAATTACTTTTCTCTTTTGTTGCGTTGGCTTTGGTTTTGTGGTGAAGTTTTGATTTTGCTTGGAGAAAGTTTGAATCTTTCTATTTTTGTTGCGCCTAATTGCTGTTGTATTGTGTGTTCTGGGAGTTTCTTCATCTTTCGTATGAACTTTTTCGCTTTTCCTGTTGCTTGATGCTTTTAGGGCTTTTGCATGTTATCACCGTTTCTGCTTGTGCTTTCGATGATGGTTTTTATTTGATTCTGAAAAAGGTTATGTCTTTGATGATTTTCTGCTTGGCATTTTTGATGTCGACAATGCTTTTATTGATAGACTGTAGAAATATAGTGGCTTAGATGACTTTTGTGTTTTTACTTCCCTTTTTCAAAACGTTTGTCTACTTGAAATCTTCTTTTCTTGTTTAGGAAATGTCGGGACGTAAGCTGTAGATTTTTCCTGAAATCTTGCTTTGCCACTGCCTCCAAAGGATGCCCCAGGACTTTGGTTTGAGTCTTGGGGTTTTCCTTTTCTGTCTGTATCATATTAGTCGAGTTTCTTTGCCCTTCCTCCAAGATGTTTTTTAGTGATCCAATCTTCTTTTCTTTTTATAGGATTAGTTGGCCTCATGTCTTCTCGCAATAACGTTGTAGAGATGTCTTCCAAAGTTCCCGAGGGGATGTCCGATTGGCTGGACTCCCTTGTCCTAATGTGTGTCTCTGTCGTGGACGCTGAATTTTGTGTAGAGCTGAGGAAACGTCATAGGATTTGTGGTAACCGTGCTCGGGAGAGGGATTATGAGCTTGTAGCTCCTGACTCTGATGAGAGGGCTTGTTTTCCTACTTCCGTCGAGGGGGAGCGTCCCTTCTTCTATGCCTATGAATATTTCTTCAGCCAGTTGGACGTTATTTTTCCTTTTACTGCTTTCGAGACTGACTTGTTGTGGTCATGTAACATTGCTTCATCCCAGCTTCATCCGAATTCCTGGGGTTTTATCAAGATATTTCAACTGCTTTGCCAAGAGTTAGGCATAGCACCTTCTCAAAATCTTTTCCTTTATCTTTTTGTCTCGGCCAAGCCCGGAGGTTCTTCCAAAAAGAAAGCTTCCTGGGTTTCTTTCAGATCGGCTCAGGGGCATAAAGTTTTTGCCATGTATGATGAGTCTTTTAAAGATTTTAAGAATTATTTCTTCCGAGTCTGTGTTGTTGAGGGGGTCTGCCCCTTTTTTCTTGATGAGAATGACGAGCCTACTTTTTCTCTAGAGTGGCAAAAGAATGTGAGAGTGCCTCATTATACATGGGAGATGCTTAATGAGGTTGAGCGGGCTTTTGTAGTTGTTCTTGAAGATTTGTGGGGGGAACCACACCATCTGGATACAAAAAGATTTTTGAGTGATTCATCTTTGGTTTGAACTGCTTTGGGTACTGTCTGACTTGTTTCTTATACTTGTTTCTTCTATGTTGTAACTTATCCTTATGGTTGATTCTGTATTTTTCAGAGATGTCGAAAAACAATGATTCTAGGAAGGCCTACAAGAAGGCGAAGAAGGCTGCTGCTGCTCAAAACATCTCGGCCAAGGTGGCCGGAGAGGGATCTTCTCAAGTTCCAGTGAAGCCGCCTGTGCCGAGTTCTCCTGGGACGAGGAAGGTGATCCCCACTCCTCGAGTTCGTCTGACTGATCCTCCACAGACTTCTGCCACTACTTCTGGTGCTCCTCCCAACAAGAAACAAAAAACAATTGAGCCTTTCAACCTTGACGCTCATGATTTTAATGCAATCGAGTTCGTAGATCAGCAAATCGGTCCCTACGGCGCCCTCGCCATGGATGATGTATCAATCCTTCGCCATCTGGATTTTATGACCCGAAAAAGTGTTAAAATGGCATATATGGGGGCTGCCCTGTACCGAACTGCTCAGAATCTTCCTCTCCATGCCACCAAAGAATTTATGGAGGAGGCTAAATAGGAGTTCGACCGGATGAAGGGCCTGAAGGAAGAGCTTGAGGTAAAGGTAGCCAAGTTAGAGAAGGATCTGGAGAACGAAAAGGCGAGTTCCCTTGCTCTGGCGGCTTCTGTGCGGTTGGCTGAGGACACGGCATTGAGGCATAAGGACAGTTACGTTACATCTTATCGGGAGGTGGTGCGTCTGATGGAGGAGCTGGAGTCTGCCCGAGTAGACTATTCTGAGCTTCAAGGTCACCTCGTCGGCAGCGTGAATGCTGCCTATGATAATCTAAAAGAGCAAGTTCAACTTCTTGCTCCTGAGGTTGACCTTACTCTCTTTAGCTTGGACAATATTGTGAGGGATGGTAAGATTGTCCCTGACGACCAAGATGATGATGATGTTGATCCTCCCCCTGTGCTTTCTGCCAAAGTGCCCGCTTCTACGATTTCTCCGGTTGAGGTTGGTCATTCTGTTTCTGATCCGGACTGTCAGATCTTGAACCGGGATGATGGTACCGTGGATGTTGTGCCTCTCCAGGCTCGCCCTCCTTCACCCCAGACTGATGCTGCTAAAAAGTCTTTTAGCTGAGTTTTCTTTGGATATTTGTGTAGTTGGCCCAGCTTGTGGGCTTTAAAACTCTTTATTTTGTATAGTTGAATATTTTGCTGACTGCTGGTACTCCTTTTGGTTGCTTGTTTAGCAACTTTTGTTTTAAAAAACAAGTGGCTTTCAAGCTTTTGGGCTTGACCCTAAAGCTTTATAATATTGTATTCTATAGCATGCTTGTTTGCACTTGTCTTGGCACCTTTCCGGGTTTTAGAATACTGGAGCCTTGCTACTCGGCCTCTTTGAACTGCTTTGTACTTGGAGGTCGTAGATGCGTGGATCCAATTCGTATTTGCTTGCTTTTGCTTGTATTTTATCCATAACAGATTTCTTTGCGTCGTCCTTTTTCCAAGTTATTTTTGTAGTGGACCGGCTTCATCGTGTCGATCTCTTCTAAGTTATTTCGTAATCCTCTTTCTTGGACCTTTGTTAGGTCTCTTTTAGGGACTACTTTTATAACTTTTCGTAGGAGGTCGACTTCTTTACGTCATCCTCTATCTAAGTTATTTTTGTAATCCTCTTTCTTGGACCCTTATCAGGTCTCTTTCAGGGATTACTTCTATAACTTTTCGTAGGAGGTCGACTTCTTTACGTTGTTCTCTTTCTAAGTTATTTTTTTAATCCTCTTTCTTAGACCCTTATCAGGTCTCTTTCAGGGATTACTTCTATAACTTTTCGTAGGAGGTCGACTTCTTTACGTCGTCCTCTTTCTAAGTTATTTTTGTAATTCTCTTTCTTGGACCCTTATTAGGTCTCTTTCAAGGATTACTTCTATAACTTTTTGTAGGAGGTCGATGATGAGCGGATAATTTATACGCTTTTTGGCATTGTTTTTAGTATGTTTTTAGTATATTTTACTTAGTTTTTATTATTTTTTTATTAATTTTTAAATAAAAATCACTCTTCTAGACTTTACTATGAGTTTGTGTTTTTTTCTTTGATTTCAGGTATTTTTTGGCTGAAATTGAGGGACCTGAGCAAAAATCTGATTCAGAGGCTGAAAAAGGACTGCAGATACTGTTGGATCCTGACCTCCCTGCACTCAAAGTGGATTTTCTGGATCTACAGAAGCCCAATTGGTACGATCTCAGTTGCTTTGGAAAGTAGACATCTTGGGCTTTCCAGCAATATATAATAGTCTATACTTTGTCTGAGATTTGATGGCCCAAACAGGCGTTCCAAGTCAGCTCAAGAATTCTGGCGTTTAACTCCAAAACTGGCATAAAAGCTGGAGTTAAACGCCCAAACTGGCACAAAAGCTGGTGTTTAACTCCAAGAAAAGTCTCTACACATGGAAGCTTCAATGCTCAGCCCAAACACACACCAAGTAAGGCCGGAAGAAGATTTATGCATTAATTACTCATTTCTGTAACCCTAGGCTACTAGTTCTCTATAAATAGGACCTTTTGATATTGTATTTTCAATCTTTGGACGTTTAGTCCCTAGACCTTGGAGGCTGGCCATTCGGCCATGCTTACACCATTATCACTTTTGTATTTTCAACGGTGGAGTTTCTACACACCATAGATTAAGGTGTGGAGCTCTACTGTCCTTCATGAATTAATACAAAGTACTATCCTATTTCAACATGATCGAGAACCGACAGATGATTAGCCGTGCGGTGACAGCGTGCGTAGAACATTTTTACTGAGAAGATGGGAAGTAGCCATTGACAACGATGATGCCCAACATAAAGCTTGCCATGGAAAGGAGTATGAATGATTGGAAGAAGGTAATAGGAAAGCAGAGGTTCCGGAGGAACAAAGCATCTTCATACGCTTATCTGAAATTCCAACCAAAGAATTACATAAGTATCTCTATCTTTATTTTATGTTTTATTTATCTTTTAATTATCAATTCTCCATCACCATCTGAATTCGCCTGACTGAGATTTACAAGGTGACCACAGCTTGCTTCAAGCCGACAGTCTCCGTGGGATCGACCCTTACTCACGTAAGGTTTATTACTTGGACGACCCAGTTCACTTGCTGGTTAGTTGTGCGGAATTGTGACAAAGTGTGATTCATGTTTAAGAGCTCCAAGTCCTTTGGTGCCATTGTTGATGATCACAATTTCGTGCACCAAGTTTTTGGCGCCGTTGCCGGGGATAATTCGAGTTTGGACAACTGACGGTTCATCTTGTTGCTTAGATTAGGTACTTTTCTTTTTATTTTTAAGAATGAATTCTAGAGTTTCAAGGTGATGTTCTTATCATCACAAAAGCTTATTGATTCTCATCAATTTAGCTGCTGAATGTAATGTCCTGCTGAAGCTTAGCTAGCCACGTCTAATCTTTTTAGACTAAAGCTTTAGACTAACATTGCATGATTCCTGAAATTCTTATTAAAAGTTTTGAATCTCTTTATTCTCTTTTCCATATGATTTTCGAAAAATCACAAAAAAATTTATAAAATCATAAAAATAAAAAATATTTTATGTATCTTAGTGTCAATTTTTAAGTTTGGTGTCTTGCATGCATTGTTTATTTGATCTTAGTTGCATTTTTTATTGTTTCTCATCATTAAAAATTCAAAAATATTTTCAAAACTATGTCTTTTCGAAAAATATTTTTTTATTGTATTATTTTCAAGTCAATAATACAGAGAATTGAAGATTCAGAACATTCAGCAGAGGAATCAAACAGAAAAAGCTGGGCGTTCAAAACGCCCAGTGAAGAAGGAAAACTGGTGTTTAAACGCCAGCCAGGGTACCTGGACCCTGGCTGGGCGTTTAACGCCCAAAAGGGTAGCATTTTGGGCGTTAAACTCCAGAATGGATACCATTTTGGGCGTTTAACGCCAGGATGACACTAGAGGGAAGATTTTGTTTTTAATTCAAATCTTTTTCAAATTTTCATAATTTTTCAAAATCAAATATTTTTCAAATCATATCTTTTCAATCATATCCTTTCAAAATCAATTTCTTTCCATTTTTTTATTATTATAATTTTTGAAAATCCTTGCTATAATTAATGATTTACTTCAAAATTTTCAAGTTGTTACTTGCCTATTAAGAAAGGATCAAATTTTAAATTTTAGAATCATATCTTTTAATTTCTTGTTAGTCAAGTAATCAACTTTAATTTTAAAACTTTCTTTTTTTTAAAAATTGATTTTCAATCATATCTTCTCAATCATATCTTTTCAATCACATCTTTTTCAAAATTTATTTTCAATCATATCTTTTTAATTTCTAATTTCAAAATCTTTTTCAAAAATCACTTTATTTCTTTCCCAATCTTAGTTTTCAAAAATCATCAATCAAATTTTCAAAAATTTCTTTTAATTATTTCAAAATCTTTTAATTAATTTTCGAAAATTCTTCCCCTCTTCTCACATCCTTCTATTTAAGGGACTAACACTCCTCCTCAAGGTGCAATTCGAACTCTATCCCTCTTGATAAGTTCGAATTCTCCTCTCTCTACTTCCTCCTTCAATTCTTCTTTTCCTCTGACACCTCAAGGAATCTCTATACTGTGACATAGAGGATTCCCTACTTTCTTGTTCTCTTCTCTTTCATATGAGCAGGAGCAAAGATAAAGGCATACTTGTTCAAGCTGATCCTGAACCTGAAAGGACCTTGAAGAGAAAGCTAAGAGAAGCTAAAGCACAATTCTCTCTAGAGGGCCTAACAGAGCTTTTCAAGGAAGAAGAAACCATGGTAGCTGAAAACAACAATGCCAACAATGCAAGGAAGGTGCTTGGTGACTTTACTACACCTACTCTCGACTTCTATGGGAGAAGCATCTCAATCCCTGCCATTGGAGCAAACAACTTTGAGCTTAAGCCTCAATTAGTTTCTCTAATGCAACAGAATTGCAAGTTTCATGGACTTCCATTGGAAGATCCTCATCAGTTCTTAGCTGAACTCTTACAAATCTGTGACACTGTCAAGACCAATGGGGTTGACCCTGAAGTCTACAGACTTATGCTCTTTTCTTTTGCTGTAAGAGACAGGGCTAGGACATGGTTGGACTCACAACCTAAAGAAAGCCTGAACTCTTGGGAAAAGCTAGCCAATGCCTTCTTAGCAAAGTTCTTTCCACCTCAAAAATTGTGTAAGCTTAGAGTGAAAGTCCAAACCTTCAGATAGAAGGAAGGTGAATCCCTCTATGAAGCTTGGGAAAGATACAAGCAATTGATCAGAAGGTGTCCTTCTGACATGCTTTCTGAATGGAGCATCATAGGTATCTTCTATGATGGTCTGTCTGAACTATCCAAGATGTCATTGGATAGCTCTGCTGGAGGATCTCTTCATCTAAAGAAGATGCCTGCAGAAGCTCAGGAACTTATTGAAATGGTTGCAAATAACCAATTCATGTACACTTCTTAAAGGAATCCTGTGAATAGTGGGACGACTCAGAAGAAAAGAGTTCTTGAGATTGATACTCTGAATGCCATACTGGCTCAGAATAAAATATTGACTCAGCAAGTCAAAATGATTTCTCAGAGTCTGTCTGGAATGCAAGCAGCAACAGGCAGTACTAAGGAAGTTTTCTCTAAAGAAGAAGCTTATGATCCTGAGAACCCAGCAATGGAAGGGGTGAATTACATGGGAGAACCCTATGGAAACACCTATAATCCTTCATGGAGAAATCATCCAAATCTCTCATGGAAGGATCAACAGAGACCTCAACAAGGTTTCAACAACAATAAAGGTGGAAGAAACAGGTTTAGCAATAGCAAGCCTTTTCCATTATCTTCTCAGCAACAGATAGAGAATTCTAAGCAGAGCCACTCTGACTTAGCAACCATTGTCTCTGATCTAATCAAAACCACTCAAAGTTTCATGACTGAAACAAGGTCCTCCATTAGAAATTTGGAGGCACAAGTGGGTCATCTGATTAAGAAAATTACTGAACTCCCTCCTAGTACTCTCCCAAACAATACAGAAGAGAATCCAAAAAGAGAGTGCAAGGCCATAACCACAACCCACACAGCCAAACCTGGAGAGGAGGAAGAGGCAGTGATCTCCACTGAGGAATACCTCAATGGACGTCCACTGGCCTCCATGGAGTTCCCTAATGAGGAACCATGGGAATCTGAGGTTCACACTGAGACCATAGAGATTCCATTGAATTTACTTTTGCCATTCATGAGCTCTGATGAGTATTCTTCCTCTGAAGAGGATGAAGATGTTACTGAAGAGCAAGTTGCTAAGTACCTTAGAGCAATCATGAAGCTAAATGCCAGGTTGTTTGGTAATGAGACTTGGGAGGATGAACCTCCATTGCTCATCAAAGAACTGGATGACTTGACTAGGCAGAGATTACCTCTGAAGAGACAAGATCCTGGAAAGTTCTCAATACCTTGTACCATAGGCACCATGACCTTTGAAAAGGCTCTGTGTGACCTAGGGTCAAGTATAAACCTTATGCCTCTCTCTGTAATGGAGAAACTAGGGATCATTGAGGTACAAGCTGTTAGAATCTCACTAGAGATGGCAGATAATTCAAAGAAACAGGCTTATAGACTTATAGAGGATGTCTTGGTAAAGGTTGAAGACCATTACATCCCTGTTGACTTCATAATCCTAGAGACTGGGAAGTGTATGGATGAATCTATCATCCTTGGTAGACCCTTCCTAGCCACAGCAAAAGCTGTGATTGATGTTGACAAAGGAGAATTGATCATTCAAGTGAATGAAGACTCCCTTGTGTTTAAAGCTCAAGGATACCCATTTGTAACCATGGAGAGGAAGCATGAAGAGCTTCTCTCAATACAGAGTCAAACAGAGCCCCCACAGTCAAACTCTAAGTTTGGTGTTGGGAGGCCACAACCAAGCTTTAAGTTTGGTGTTGAACCCCCACATTCAAACTCTAAGTTTGGTGTTGGGAGGTTCCAACATTGCTCTAAACATCTGTGAGGCTCCATGAGAGCCCACTGTCAAGCTATTGACATTAAAGAAGCGCTTGTTGGGAGGCAACCCAATCTTTAATTATCTATGTTAAATTTCTATTTTTTTTGTTATTTTATATTTTCTGTAGGTTGATGATCATGTGAAGTCACAAAAATAATTGAAAAAGCAAAAACAGAAGGAAAAATAGAATGAAAAACAGAACACCCTAGAGGAGAAACTTACTGGCATTTAAACGCCAATAAGGGTAGCAGAATGGGCGTTAAACGCCCAGTCTGGCACCATTCTGGGCGTTTAACGCCAGATATGGGCACCAGACTGGCGTTTAACGCCAGGAATGGGCAAGAAGCTGGCGTTAAACGCTAGAAAGGGGCAGCAGTCTGGCGTTTAACGCCAGGATTGGCAGCAAAGGGCGTTTTGTACGCCACATGGTGCAGGGATGAGAAATCCTTGACACCTCAGGATCTGTGGACCCCACAGGATCCCCACCTACCCCACCTCTCTCTCTCTTCTTCACCCATTCACTAATCACCTCAATACCTCTTTCCCAAAAACCCTTCACCTATCAAATCCCACCATTCTCTTCACCACTCACATCCATCCTTCATAAACCCCATCTACCTCACCATTCAAATTCAAACCACTTTTCCACCAAAACCCACCCATAATGGCCGAACCATACCCCCCTCTCCACTCTTATATAAACACATCTTCACTCCTTCATTTTGACACAACATACACACTACCTATCCCCCTTGGCCGAAACACGAAAGCCCCCTCCATCTCCTCTATTTCTTCTTCTTCTACTCTCTTCTTTCTTCTTTTGCTCGAGGATGAGCAACCTTCTAAGTTTGGTGTGGTAAAAGCTAAATCTTTTTTGTTTTTCCATAACCATTAATGGCACCAAAGGCCAGAGAAACCTCTAGAAAGAGGAAAGGGAAGGCAAAAGCTTCCACCTCCAAGTCATGGGAGATGGAGAGATTCCTCTCAAGGGTGCATCAAGACCACTTCTATGAAGTTGTGGCCAAGAAGAAGGTGATCCCCGAGGTCTCTTTTAAGCTCAAAAAGGGCGAATATCCGGAGATCCGACATAAGATCCGAAGAAGAGGTTGGGAAGTTCTCACCAACCCCATTCAACAAGTCAGAATCTTAATGGTTCAAGAGTTCTATGCCAATGCATGGATCACCAAGAACCATAATCAAAGTGTGAACCCGGACCCCAAGAATTGGCTTATAATGGTCCGAGGGAAATACTTAGACTTTAGTCCGGAAAATGTAAGGTTGGCATTCAATTTGCCTATGATGCAAGGAGATGCACACCCATACACTAGAAGGGTCAACTTTGATCAAAGGTTGGACCAAGTCCTCATGGACATCTGTGAAGAGGGCGCTCAATAGAAGAGAGATTCAAGAGGGAAGCCGGTTCAACTAAGAAGGCATGACCTCAAGCTTGTGGCTAGGGATGGTTGGAGTTCATCCAACGCTCAATCATTCCTACTAGCAACCGATCTGAAGTTACTATAGACGGGGCTATCATGATTCATAGCATCATGATTAGAGAGGAAGTAGAAGTTCATGAGGTTATATCCCAAGAACTCTACAAGGTGGCGGATAAGTCCTCTACTGTGGCAAGGTTAGCCTTTACTCACTTCATTTGTCACCTCTGCAACTCAGTTGGAATTGACATAGAGGAAGACATCCTCATTGACGAGGACAAGCCCATCACTAAGAAAAGGATGGAGCAAACAAGAGATCCCACTCATGGACAAGAGCATGAGGAAACTCCTCATCATAAAATCCCTGAAATGCCTCAAGGGATGCATTTTTCTCCACAAAACTATTGGGAGTAAATCAACACCTCTCTAGGAGAATTAAGTTCCAACATGGGACAACTAAGGGTGGAGCACCAAGAGCATTCCATCCTCCTCTAAAAAATTAGAGAAGACCAAAGAACCATGAGAGAGGAGCAACAAAGGCAAGGAAGAGACATTGAGGAGCTCAAGCACTCCATAAGATCTTCAAGAGGAAGAACAAGCCGCCATCACTAAGGTGGACCCATTCTTTAATTTCCTTGTTCTTTATTTTCTATTTTTCGAAAATTGTGCTTTATGTTTATTTATGTTTGTGTCTTTATCACATGATCATTAGTGTCTAAGTGTCTATGCCTTAAAGCTATGAAAATGAATCCATCACCTCTCTTAAAATGAAAAATGTTTTTAATTGAAAAAGAAAAAGAAGTGCATGAATTTCAAATTTTAAAACAGTTTAATTATTTTGATGTGGTGGCAATACTATTATTTTTCTGAATGAATGCTTGAACAGTGCATATTTTTGAATTTGATTGTTTATGAATGTTAAAATTGTTGGCTCTTGAAAGAATGAGGGAAAAGGAGAAATGCTATCTGATGATCTGAAAAATCATAAAATTGATTCTTGAAGCAAGAAAAAGCAGTGAAAAGCTTGCAGAAAAAAGAATATATGCAAAAAAAAAGAGAGAGAAAAGAAAAAAAGAAAGAAAAAAGAAAAGCAAGCAGAAAAAGCCAATACCCCTTTAAACCAAAAGGCAATGGTGATAAAAAGGATCCAAGGCTTTGAGCATCAGTGGATAGGAGGGCCCATAGGAATAAAATCCTGGCCTAAGCGGCTAAACCAAGCTGTCCCTAACCATGTGCTTGTGGCGTGAAGGTGTCAAGTAAAAACTTGAGACTGGGCGGTTAAAGTCGTGGTCCAAAAGCAAAAAGAGTGTGCTTAAGAGTTCTGGACACCTCTAATTGGGGACTCTAGCAAAGCTGAGTCACAATCAGAAAAGGTTCACCCAGTTATGTGTCTGTGGCATTTATGTATCCGGTGGTAATACTGGAAAACAAAATGCTTAGGGTCACGGCCAAGACTCATAAAGTAGCTGTGTTCAAGAATCAACATACTTAACTAGGAGAATCAATAACACTATCTAGATTCTGAGTTCCTATAGAAGCCAATCATTATGAACTTCAAAGGATAAAGTGAGATGCCAAAACTGTTCAGAAGCAAAAAGCTAATAGCCCCGCTCATCTAATTAATACTGATCTTCATAGATGTTTTTGAAACTCATTGTATATTCTCTTCTTTTTATCCTATTTGATTTTTAGTTGCTTGGGGACAAGCAACAATTTAAGTTTGGTGTTGTGATGAGCGGATAATTTATACGCTTTTTGGCATTGTTTTTAGTATGTTTTTAGCATATTTTAGTTAGTTTTTATTTTGTTTTTATTAGTTTTTAAATAAAAATCACTCTTCTGGACTTTACTATGAGTTTGTGTATTTTTCTGTGATTTCAGATATTTTCTGGCTGAAATTGAGGGACCTGAGCAAAAATCTGATTCAGAGGCTGAAAAAGGACTGCAGATGCTATTGGATCCTGACCTCCCTGCACTCAAAGTAGATTTTCTGGAGCTACAGAAGCCCAATTGGCGCGCTCTTAATTTCGTTGGAAAGTAGACATCCTGGGCTTTTCAGCAATATATAATAGTCTATACTTTTTCTGAGATTTGATGGCCCAAACATGCGTTCCAAGTCAGCTCAAGAATTCTGGCGTTTAACTCCAAAACTGGCACAAAAGCTGGAGTTAAACGCCCAAACTGGCACAAAAGCTGGCGTTTAACTCCAAGAAAAGTCTCTACACATGGAAGCTTCAATGCTTAGCCCAAGCACACACCAAGTGGGCCCGGAAGAAGATTTATGCATTAATTACTCGTTTCTGTAACCCTAGGCTACTAGTTCTCTATAAATAGGACCTTTTGATATTGTATTTTCAATCTTTGGACGTTTAGTCCCTAGACCTTGGAGGCTGGCCATTTGGCCATGCTTACACCATTATCACTTTTGTATTTTTAACGGTGGAGTTTCTACACACCATAGATTAAGGTGTGGAGCTCTACTGTCCTTCATGAATTAATACAAAGTACTATTGTTTTTCTATTCAACTCAAGTCTATTTCTTCCCCAAGATATTCATTCGCACCCAAGAACATGATGAATGTGATGATTATGTGACACTCATCACCATTCTCACCTATGAACGCGTGACTGACAACCACTTCCGTTCTACATGCAAACAAGCTTGAATGTGTATCTCTTGGGTTTCTAATCTAAGATTAGAACCTTCGTGGTATAGGCTAGAATTATTGGCGGTCATTCTTGAGATCCGGAAAGTCTAAACCCTGTCTGTGGTATTCCGAGTAGGATCTGGGAAGGGATGACTTTGACGAGTTTCAAACTCGCGATTGTTGGGCGTGTGACAGATGCAAAAGGATCAATGGATCCTATTCCATCATGATCGAGAACCGACAGATGATTAGCCGTGCGGTGACAGCGTGCGTAGAACATTTTCACTGAGAGGACGGGAAGTAGCCATTGACAACGGTGATGCCCAACATAAAGCTTGCCATGGAAAGGAGTATGAATGATTGGAAGAAGGCAATAGGAAAGCAGAGGATCAGGAGGAACAAAGCATCTTCATACGCTTATCTGAAATTCCAACCAAAGAATTACATAAGTATCTCTATCTTTATTTTATGTTTTATTTATCTTTTAATTATCAATTCTCCATCACCATCTGAATTCGCCTGACTGAGATTTACAAGGTGACCATAGCTTGCTTCAAGCCTATAGTCTCCGTGGGATCGACCCTTACTCACGTAAGGTGTATTACTTGGACGACCCAGTGCACTTGCTGGTTAGTTGTGCGGAATTGTGACAAAGTGTGATTCATGTTTAAGAACTCCAAGTCCTTTGGTGCCATTGTTGATGATCACAATTTTGTGCACCAGTCGACTTCTTTACGTCGTCCTCTTTATAAGTTATTTTTGTAATCCTCTTTCTTGGACCCTTATCAGGTCTCTTTCAGGGATTACTTTTATAACTTGTTTTTCGTAGGAGACCGACTTCTTTATGTCGATCTCTTCTAAGTTATAGCAATTCCTCTTTTATAGGGTTGGCCAGACCTCTTTCCAGGGATTTGCTGATAACTTGGGTTGACTTGGTCTGACTTCTCAACGTCGGCCAGTCTTTAAGTTATTATTTAGCAATCCATAAGACCTCGTCAGGTTCTTTTTTCGGATCACTTTCGATAACTTCTTGCATTATTCTGTGTTCATCTTTGCCGAATTATAGAAGGTGGTTTCTGTCTTTCTTTGGTCGACCTTTAGATGAATCGCGTTTTCATCTTTATTGGTCTTTTATCGTGATCGTGCAGTGAATCTATTTTTCACTTTCTGCCGATCTGTTGCTTTATAATCGGACGATGAATGCTTCAGATTAATATGTCTTGAGAATTTTGTAGAATATCTAAAATATATTTTATTCAAAAGCAAATGAAAATATATACATGCGGGAGTTTTTCATCCCTTTAAGTCGGATAATTTCTGGATCTCAACTTGGTGCCTCATTAAAAAACCTTTTCAGGAAAAAGAGTGCATCCTATGATGAGATCTTTTACCCTCTCTAGCTATAGTACCTTCTTAGGTTGCAGGCGTGCCATGATCTGGGAAGCTCTCATCCATCGAGTTTGGACAGTCTGTAGTAGCCCTTTCCAAGTACTTCTATGACTCGGTAGGGTCCTTTCCAGTTTGTTGCCAGCTTTCCTTCTCCGGGTCGAGTTGTTCTGATATCATTTCGGATTAGGATGAGATCTTTCTCAACGAAACCTCTTGGCACTACCTTTTGATTACATCTTGAAGCCATTCGTCGCTTTAGCGCTTCTTCCCTGATCCGGACACTTTCTTGGATTTCCAAAAGTAGGTCGAGCTCTTCGCTTTGAAGTTGAGAATTGGCTTCTTCATTGTAGTGAACTACTCTAGGTGACCCTTCCTCGACCTCTACTGGGATCATTGCCTCCACTCCGTATGCTAGTCAAAATGGTGATTCGTTTGTGGTGGAATGTGGCGTTGTTCGATATGCCCATAGGACTTGTGGAAGTTCTTCAGCCCAAGCTCCCTTCGCATCTTGCAGTCTCCGTTTCAACCCAGCCAATATAACTTTGTTGGCAGCTTCGGCTTGCCCATTGGCTTGAGGATGTTCGACGGAGGTGAACTGGTGCTTTATGTTCAAGTCGGCTACTAATCTCCTGAAGCCTGCATCTGTGAATTGAATACCATTGTCTGTGGTGATGGAGTATGGAACCCCGAATCTCGTGACAATGTTCCTATATAGGAATTTCCGGCTTCTTTCAGTAGTGGCGTTGGCTAGGGGCTCTACCTCAATCCACTTTGTGAAATAGTCTACTCCGACTATGAGGAATTTAACTTGTCCTGATCCCTGAGGAAAGGGTCCGAGAAGATCGAGTCCCCATTTTGCAAATGGCCAAGGTGAAGTTACGCTGATGAGCTCTTCTGGCAGGGCGATGTGAAATTTGGCATGTTTCTGGCATGGGGAACATGTCTTTACAAATTCTGTAGCTTCCTTTTGTAGAGTTAGCCAGTAAAATCCCGCCCAAAGTACCTTTTTGGTGAGAGCTTGTGTCCCGAGATGATTGCCACAAATACCACTGTGTACTTCCTCTAAAACTTCCCTTGTGTTAGAGGTCGGCACACATTTCAACAATGGTATTGAAATCCCTCTTTTCTATAGGGTGTTGTTTATGATGGTGTAGTACTGAGCCTCCCATTTTAAACTCTTTGCTTCCTTCTCGTTTGTAAGGAGTGTTTCTTTTTTGAGGTAATTAATTATGGGGGTCATCCATCCTTAATCCTGACTTGTTATAGCTAGGACTTTTTCTGCTTCCGAGATTGACGGGTTCTGTAGCATTTTCTGGATGAGGCTTCTATTGTTGCCCCCTGGTTTGGTGCTGGCTAGCTTTGAGAGTGCATCAGCTCGGGCATTTTGTTCGCGGAGTATGTGGCAAATATTATATTTCCCGAGTTGTCCGAGCTGTTCCTTGGTTATTTCCAAATATTTTTTCATAGTGGGATCTTTGGCTTGGTAACTCCCTGTTATCTGTGAGGTGACTACTTGTGAGTCACTGAAGATGTTGAGTTTTTGAGCTCCAACCTCCTTAGCCAGCTTCAAACCAGCTAGTAACGCTTCATATTCTGCCTAATTGTTTGAAGCCGGGAACCCAAATTTGAGGGAAAGCTCAACTTGGGTTCCTTGGTTGCTTTCTATTATCACACCTACGCCGCTTCCAGTTTTATTTGAAGACCCGTCCACGTAGAGATTCCATTCTGTGGGGGTTTCCAGGGTATCTGTGAATTCTGCAATGAAGTCGGCCAAGTATTATGATTTGATGGCTGTCCGAGCTTCATATTGCAGATTGAACTCGGATAACTCAACTGCCCATTATAGAATTCTGCCTGCTAGATCTGTTTTCTGCAGTATCCCTTTTATGGGCTGGTCGGTCCGGACCTTAATGGTGTGAGCCTGAAAGTACGGGCATAGTCGTCGAGATGTCAGTATGAGAGCATAGGCAAACTTTTCTATTTTTTGGTAGTTCAGCTCGGATCCCTGTAGCGCTTTACTGATGAAATATACAGGCTGTTGCCCTTTGTCGTCCTCTCGAACCAGTGCTGAGGCTACTGCCTGACTTCCTACTGCAAGGTATAATACGAGTGGTCCTTCCTTTCGTGGTCGAGTTAGGATAGGTGGTCATCCCAGGAAGTTTTTGAAATCCTGGAAGGCTTGCTCGCATTCCGTTGTCCATTCGAACTTCTTTCCTTTCCTTAAAGTGGCATAGAAGGGGAGAGATCTTATCGCTGAGCCTGCTAAGAACCTTGATAAGGCTGCCAATCTCCCGTTGAGTTGTTGTACCTCTCTCACACAAGTCGGGCTCTTCATGTTGAGTATAGCCTGGCATTTGTCTGGGTTTGCTTCAATTTCTCTTTGTGTGAGCATGAAACCTAAGAATTTGCCTGCTTCTATTGTAAAAGTGCATTTTGTGGGATTGAGGCGCATGTCATGCTTCCTTATAGTGTCGAACACTTAGGCCAGGTCGGACAATAATGTCTCTTCATTTTGTGTCTTTATTAACATGTCGTCCACGTAGACTTCCATGATCTTTCCGATATGATCTGAAAATACTTTATTCATTAGCCTTTGATACGTAGCTCCCACATTCTTGAGACCGAAAGGCATTACAATATAGCAGTAATTTGCTTTTGGCGTAAAAAACGAGGTCTTTTCTTGATCTGGTGGATACATGGGAATTTGGTTGTATCCGGAATATGCATCCATAAACGAGAGGTATCTATATCCGGATGAAGCATCTACCAGAGCGTCGATACTTGGGAGTGAGTAAGGATCTTTTGGGCAGGCTTTGTTGAGGTCAGTGTAGTCGGTGCACATTCGCCACTTCCCATTTGATTTTTTCACCAAGACGACGTTAGCTAGCCATAGTGGGTACTTGACTTCTCTTATGAATCCTGCCTCCAGTAGTGCTTGTACCTGTTCTTCCACAGCTTGGGATCATTCTGGCCCAAGTTTTCTTCGTCTCTGTTGTACCGGCCGAGATCCTGGATGGACTGCCAACTTGTGACTCATTAGCTTTGGGTCTATGCCTGGCATGTCTGTAGCTTTCCATGCGAAGAGATCGACATTATCTCGTAAGAACTATACTAGTAATTCTTTTGTGTCTCCCTTCAGGATCGTGCCAATATTAGTTGTTTTGTCCGAGGTATCCCCGATCTGAACTTTCACTATTTCTCCCTCAGGTTGTGGACGGAGTTCTTCACGTCTCTGAACTCCTCCAAGCTCAATTGTATGGAACTCTTATCCTCTACCTCTGAGGTTTAGACTTTCGTTATAACAGCGACGTGCCATCTTTTGATCTGCTTTTATCGTAGCTATCCCTTCTGTAGTTGGGAATTTCATGTATAGATGTGGAGTCGAGACTATTGCGTTGAGTTGATTTAGTGTTGTCTGACCTATTAGGGCATTGTAAGCTGAACTCACGTCGACCACAATGTAGTCTATCTTGAGTGTTCTAGATTGGTTCCCTTTTTCGAAGGTTGTATGTAGCGACATGTATCCTAGTGGTTGTACTGGGATATCTCCCAGTCCGAACAGGCTGTTCGGGTATGCTCTAAGCTCCTTTTCTTCTAAGCCGAGTTTGTCGAAGGCAGTTTTGAATAAGATGTCGGCAGAACTCCCTTGGTCTATTAATGTGCGGTGGAGATTGGCGTTTGCTAGTATGATGGTAATGACCATGGGATCGTCATGTCCTGAGATGATACCGGATGCGTCTTTTTTGGTGAACGTGATTGCAGGGATGTCAGGTGCTTCCTCCTTCCCTTCGACATGATATACTTCTTTGAGGTATCTTTTGCGGGATGATTTGGAGATTCCACCTCCTGCAAATCCTCCGTGTATCATATGGACATGTCTTTCTGGCGTACGAGGTGATCGCTCAGCTTGTCCGACATCTTCATCTCTTCGTCTTTTTCTTTGTTCATCATCTCGGGTGGCTAGATACCGATTTAGTTTTCCTTCCCTTACTAACTTTTCTATGATGTTTTTTAAGTCGAAGCACAACGTTGGTGGAATGTCCTCGGACCCGATGATATTCGCAGTATTCGTTCCGATTTCCTCCTCCTCTTTTGCCTTTGAGTGGTCGAGCTGGGGGTATCTTTTATGTGTTATAGACTTCTTTGTAAATATCTACAAGGGACACCCGAAGAGGGGTGTAATTATGATACTTTTTTATTTTTTTGCCCGTTTGATCTTTCTTCTTCTTGGATTCTTTATCTTTATCTCAGTAGGTAAAACCGGATTTCGAGGCTTCTCTCAGTCGGGAATTTTCTTCCATGTTGATGTACTTCTCTGCCCACTCTTGTACCTCATCTAGGAATGTGGGATATTTCTTTGATATAGATTGGCTGAAAGGTCCTTCTCGTAGGCCGTTGATGAGGCCCATGACGGCTGCCTCTGTTTGTAAGCTTTGTATGTCTAGGCACGTTTTGTTGAATCTTTCCATGTAGTTGCGAAGACTTTCCCGATCTCTTTACTTGATACCTAGTAGACTGGGGGCGTGCTTAGCCTTGTCTTTCTGGATGGAGAATCTAGCCAGGAATTTTTTGGCCAGGTCATCAAAGTTGGAAATGGACTTTGGAGGTAGGTTGTCGAACCATCTGATTGCTGTCTTCGTGAGAGTCATTGGAAAAGCTTTGCAGCGAATGGCGTCTGAGGCGTCGGTGAGGTACATTCTGCTTCTGAAGTTGCTGAGGTGATGGTTGGGATCTTGATGAGCGGATAATTTATACGCTTTTTGGCATTATTTTTAGTATGTTTTTAGTAGGATCTAGTTACTTTTAGGGATGTTTTCATTAGTTTTTATGTTAAATTCACATTTCTGGACTTTACTATGAGTTTGTGTGTTTTTCTGTGATTTCAGGTATTTTCTGGCTGAAATTGAGGGACTTGAGCAGAAATTAGATTCAGAGGTTGAAGAAGGACTGCTGATGCTGTTGGATTCTGACCTCCATGCACTCAAAGTAGATTTTCTGGAGCTACAGAACTCGAAATGGCGCGCTTCTAATTGCGTTGGAAAGTAGACATCTAGGGCTTTCTAGCAATATATAATAGTCCATACTTTGGCCAAGAATAGACGACGTAAACTGGCGTTTAATGCCAGCTTTCTGCCCAAATCTGGCGTCCAGCGCCAGAAAAGGAGCCAAAACCAGAGTTGAACGCCCAAACTGGCACAAAAACTGGCGTTCAACTCTAAGAAGGACCTCTACACGTGCAACACTCAAGCTCAGCCCAAGCACACACCAAGTGGGCCCCGGAAGTGAATTTATGCATCAATTACTTACTTCTGTAAACCCTAGTAGC
This sequence comes from Arachis hypogaea, assembly GCF_003086295.3. Taxonomy (NCBI): domain Eukaryota; kingdom Viridiplantae; phylum Streptophyta; class Magnoliopsida; order Fabales; family Fabaceae; genus Arachis; species Arachis hypogaea. The sequence continues at coordinate 116,983,818 of NC_092046.1, read as the reverse complement.
TAGTTTATTATAAATAGGACCTTTTACTATTGTATTAGACATCTTTGATCAGTTGTATGCTATCTTAGATCACGTTTGAAGGGCTGGCCTCTCGGCCATGCCTGGACCTTTCACTTATGTATTTTCAATGGTAGAGTTTCTGCACTCTATAGATTAAGGTGTGGAGCTCTACTGTTCCTCAAAGATTAATGCAAAGTACTACTGTTTTCTATTCAATTCATCTTGTTTCGCTTCTAAGATATTCATTCGTATTTCAATCTGAATGTGATGAACGTGACAATCATCATCATTCCCTATGAACGCGTGCCTGACAACCACTTCCGTTGAATGAGTATCTCTTAGATCTCTTAATCGGAATCTTCGTGGCGTAAGCTAGAATGATGGCGGCATTCAAGAGAATCCGGAAGGTCTAAACCTTGTCTGTGGTATTTCGAGTAGGATTCAATGACTGAATGACTGTGACGAGCTCCAAACTCGCGATTGCCAGGCGTAGTGACAGACGCAAAAGGATAGTAAATCCTATTCCAGCATGATCGAGAATCGACAGATGAATAGCCGTGCCGTGACAGGGTGCGTTGACCATTTTCACTGAGAGGATAAGATGAAGCCATTGACAAGGGTGATGCCTCCAGACGATTAACCGTGCCGTGACAGGGCATTTGGATCATTTTCCCGTGAGAAGACCGAAAGTAGCCATTGACAATGGTGATGTATCACATAAAGCCAGCCATGGAAAGGAGTAAGACTGACTGGATGAAGATAGCAGGAAAGCAGAGGTTCAGAGGAACGAAAGCATCTCCATTCGCTTATCTGAAATTCTCACCAATGAATTACATAAGTATTTCTATCCCTATTTTATTAATTAATTTCGAAAACTCCATAACCATTTGATATCCACTTGACTGAGATTTACAAGGTGACCATAGCTTGCTTCATACCGACAATCTCCGTGGGATTCGACCCTTACTCACGTAAGGTATTACTTGGACGACCTAGTGCACTTGCTGGTTAGTTATGCGAAGTTGTGAAGATATGTTTAGACCATGGTCCTGTGCATCCGTTTTTGGTGCCATTACCAGGGAATCAATTTTGAACAACAATTCACAACCTGAGTAGCAATTTCGCATACCAAGTTTTTGGCGCCGTTGCCGGGGATTGTTCGAGTATGGACAACTGACGGTTCATCGTGTTGCTCAGATTAGGTAATTTTTTTTTGTTTTCTTTTCAAAAATTTTTTCAAAAATATTTCAAAATTTTCTCACCTGTTTTCGAAAAAAAAATGTTTTCAAAAATATATTTTTATTCAAAATTTTTAAGAATGAATTTTAGTGTTTCATGAAGCATGTGAAGCCTGGCTGGCTGAAAAGCCATGTCTAAATTATTTTGGACTGAGGCTTCCAAACCATCAGCATAGAGGCAAGTTACATATTTGATAAGTAATGAGCAGTATATTCTGATATCTTGCTGAAGCTTGGCTGGCCATTGGCATGTCTAGTGTTTTGGACCGGAGCTTTCATTGAAAGCTTGGCTGGCTAGTGAGTCATGTCTAATTCCTGGACTGAAGCTTTAGACTAAGAATGCAAGATTCCTGGAATTCATATTAAAAATTTTGGAATCCTTATTTTCCTTTTTCAATTAACTTTCGAAAAAAATCCAAAAAAAATTAGAAAATCACAAAAATCAAAAATATTTTTCTGTTTCCTGTTTGAGTCTTGAGTCATGTTATAAGTTTGGTGTCAATTGCATGTGCATCTTGCATTTTTTTGAAATTAATCATGCATTCATAGTGTTCTTCATGATCTTCAAGTTGTTCTTGGTAAGTCTTCTTGTTTGATCTTGATGTTTTCATGTTTTGTGTCTTTTCTTGTTTTACATGTGCATTTTTCGTTTCTTAGAGTCTAAACATGAAAGATTTCTAAGTTTGGTGTCTTACATGTTTTCTTTGCATAAAAATTTTTTCAAAAATATGTTCTTGATATTCATCATGATCTTCATAGTGTTCTTGGTGTTCATCTTGACATTCATAGCATTCTTGCATGCATTCATTGTTTTGATCTAAAAATTTCATGCATTGCATCATTTTTCTTTTTTTTTTCTCTCTCATAAATTCGAAAATTAGATTTGACTTTTTCAAACATTTTTAAAAATCTAGTTGTTTTTATGAGTCAAATCAAATTTTTATTTTAAAAATCTTATCTTTTTCAAAATCCTTTTTTTTTTCAAAAATCAAATCTTTTTCAAATTTCTTAGTTATTTTCGAAAATTCCAAAAATATTTTTCAAAAATATTTTTCTTATTTTTATACCAAATTTTCGAAAATAACAATAGCAATTAATGTTTTGATTCAAAAATTTCAAGTTTGTTACTTGCTTGTTAAGAAAGATTCAAACTTTAAGTTCTAGAATCATATCTTGTGATTTCTTGTGAATCAAGTCATTAATTGTGATTTTAAAAATCAAATCTTTTTCAAAACTAATTTTTATCATATCTTTTCAAAAATGTCTTCTCATCCTATCTTTTTCAAAAATTTGATTTCAAAATATCTTTTCTAACTTCCTAACTTCTTATCTTTTCAAAATTTGTTTCAACTAACTAACTAACTTTTTGTTTGTTTCTTATCTTTTTCAAAACCACCTAACTAACTCTCTCTCTCTAATTTTCGAAAATATCTTCCCCCTTTTTCAAAATTTCTTTTTAATTAACTAATTATTTTAATCTTTGAATTTAAAAAAAAAAATTTTTCGAAAATTACTAACATTTTTCAAAAAACCATTTTCGAAAATCACTAACTCCTTTTCAAAAATTATTTTCGAAAATTTTCTTCTCTCTCATCTCCTTCTATTTGTTTATTCATCTACTAACATCTCTCCCTTACTCAAAAAAAAAAAAAGAGGATCTCTATTATTATTATTTTTCTGTGCCCTATTCTTTGTCATATGAGCAGGAGCAAGGACAAGAATATTCTTGTTGAAGCAGATCCAGAACCTGAAAGGACTCTGAAGAAGAAACTAAGAGAAGCTGAATTACAACAAACCAGCAAGCACCTGTCAGAAATTATCAAACAGGAAAATGATATGGCAGCCGAAAATAATAATAATGTAAGGAAGATGCTTGGTGACTTTACTGCACCAAATTCCAATTTACATGGAAGAAGCATCTCCATTCCTGCCATTGGAGCAAACAATTTTGAGCTGAAACCTCAGCTAGTTTCTCTGATGCAGCAGAATTGCAAGTTCCATGGACTTCCATCTGAAGATCCTTTTCAGTTCTTAACTGAATTCTTGCAGATCTGTGATACTGTTAAGACTAATGGAGTAAATGCTAAAGTCTACAGGCTCATGCTTTTCCCTTTTGCTGTAAGAGACAGAGCTAGACTCTGGTTGGATTCTCAACCTAAGGATAGCCTGAACTCATGGGATAAGCTGGTCAAGGCTTTCTTAGCCAAGTTCTTTCCTCCTCAAAAGCTTAGTAAGATTAGAGTGGATGTTCAAACCTTCAAACAAAAAGATGGTGAATCCCTCTATGAAGCTTGGGAGAGATACAAAGGACTGACCAAAAAGTGTCCTACTGACATGCTTTCAGAATGGACCATCCTGGATATCTTCTATGATGGTCTGTCTGACTTAGCTAAAATGTCATTGGATACTTCTGCAGGTGGATCCATTCACCTAAAGAAAACGCCTGCAGAAGCTCAAGAACTCATTGACATGGTTGCTAATAACCAGTTCATGTACACTTCTGAGAGGAATCCTGTGAGTAATGGGACGCCTATGAAGAAGGGAGTTCTTGAAGTTGATACTCTGAATGCCATATTGGCTCAGAACAAAATATTGACTCAGCAAGTCAATATGATTTCTCAGAGTCTGAATGGAATGCAAGCTGCATCCAACAGTACTCAAGAGGCTTCTTATGCAGAAGAAGCTTATGATCCTGAAAACCCTGCAATAGCAGAGGTGAATTACTTAGGTGAACCTTATGGAAACACCTATAACTCATCATGGAGAAATCACCCAAATTTCTCATGGAAGGATCAAAAGCCTCAACAAGGCTTTAATAATGGTGGAAGAAACAGGTTTAGCAATAGCAACCCTTTTCCATCATCCACTCAGCAACAGACAGAGAATTCTGAGCAGAATCCATCTAGCTTAGCAAATTTAGTCTCTGATCTATCTAAGGCCACTGTGAGTTTCATGAATGAAACTAAGTCTTCCATTAGAAATTTGGAAGCACAAGTGGGCCAGCTGAGTAAGAGGATCACTGAAATCCCTCCTAGTACTCTCCTAAGCAATACAGAAGAAAATCCAAAAGGAGAATGCAAGGCCATTGACATAAGCACCATGGCAGAACCCAAAGAAGGAGAGGAGGACGTAAATCCCAAGGAGGAAGACCTCCTGGGACGTCCAGTGACCAATAAGGAGCTTCCCTCTGAGGAACCAAAGGACTCTGAGGCTCATCTAGAGACCATAGAGATTCCATTGAACCTCCTTATGCCCTTCATGAGCTCTGATGAGTATTCCTCTTCTGAAGAGAATGAGGATGTTACTGAAGAGCAAACAGCCAAGTTTCTTGGTGCAATCATGAAGCTGAATGCCAAATTATTTGGCATTGATACTTGGGAAGTTGAACCTCCCTTGTTCATCAATGAACTAAGTGATCTGGATCAACTGACATTGCCTCAGAAGAGACAGGATCCTGGAAAGTTCACAATACCTTGTACCATAGGCACCATGATCTTTAAGGCTCTGTGTGACCTTGGTTCAGGAATAAACCTCATGCCCCTCTCTGTAATAGAGAAACTGGGAATCTATGGGGTGCAAGCTGCTAAAATCTCATTAGAGATGGCAGATAATTCAAGAAAACAGGCTTATGGACAAGTAGAGGACGTATTAGTAAAGGTTGAAGGCCTTTACATCCCTGCTGATTTCATAGTCTTGGATACTGGAAAGGAAGAGGATGAATCCATCATCCTAGGAAGACCTTTCCTAGCCACAGCAAGAGCTATGATTGATGTGGACAGAGGAGAATTGATCCTTCAATTGAATGAGGACAACCTTGTGTTTACAACTCAAGGATCTCTCTCTGCATCCATGGAGAGGAAGCAGAAGAAGCTTCTCTCAAAGCAGAGTCAAACAAAGCCCCCACAGTCAAACTCTAAGTTTGGTGTTGAACTCCCATATCCAAACTCTAAGTTTGGTGTTGGAGAGTCTCAACAATGCTCTGAACATCTGTGAGGCTCCATGAGAGCCCACTGTCAAGCTATTGACATTAAAGAAGCGCTTGTTGGGAGGCAACCCAATTTTTATTTATCTAACTATATTTTTCTTAGTTATATGTCTTTATAGGTTCATGATCATGAGGAGTCACAAAATAAATATAAAAATTGAAAACAGAATAAAAAAAAAAACAGCAGAAGAAAAATCACACCCTGGAGGAAGCATCTGCCTGGCGTTCAACGCCAGAACAGAGCATGGTTCTGGCGCTGAATACCTAAAATGGGCAGCATTCTGGCGCTGAACACTCAGAACAAGCATGGTTCTGGCGTTCAACGCCAGAAATGGCAACAAATGGGCGTTGAACGCCCAAAATGGGCACCAACCTGGCGCTGAACGCCCAGAGTTGTGTGCAAAGGCATTTTACATGCCTAATTGGTGCAGGGATGCAAATCCTTGACACCTCAGGATCTGTGGACCCCACAGGATCATCTCAGGATCTGTGGACCCCACAGGATCCCCACCTACCTCCACTCACTTCTTCTCACCACTCTCTTTCACACAACCCCATAAACACTCTTCCCCAAAAACCCTTCATCAATCACCTCAATCTCTCTTCCCCATCACCTCTTCACCACTCACATCCATCCACTCTCCCCCATAAACCTACCTCATAAACTCCACCTACCTTCAAAATTCAAAACCAATTTCCCACCCAAACCCACCAATATGGCCGAAATCTTTCCCCCCTCCCTTCCCTATATAAAGCCCTCCATTCTTCATCAAATTCACACAACACACCCCTCTACACCCTTCTTGGCCGAAACACTTCCCACCCTCCCTCTCCTACATTTCTTCTTCTTCATCTTCTATTCTTTCTTTTATTGCTCGAGGGCGAGCAAAATTCTAAGTTTGGTGTGGTAAAAGCATAAGCTTTTTGTTTTTCCATTACCATTGATGGCACCTAAGACCGGAGAATCCTCTAGAAAGGGGAAAGGGAAGATAAAAGCTTCCACATCCGAGTCATGGGAGATGGAAAGATTCATCTCCAAAGCCCATCAAGACCACTTCTATGATGTTGTGGCCAAGAATAAGGTGATCCCTGAGGTCCCTTTCAAACTCAAAAGAAATGAGTATCCGGAGATCCGACATGAAACTCAAAGAAGAGGTTGGGAAGTTTTAACAAATCCCATCCAACAAGTCGGCATCCTAATGGTTCAAGAGTTCTATGCTAATGCATGGATCACCAAGAACCATGATCAAAGTAAGAACCCGGATCCAAAGAACTATGTTACAATGGTTCGGGGGAAATACTTGGATTTTAGTCCGGAAAATGTGAGGTTGGCGTTCAACTTGCCAAACATGGAAGAGAACGCACGCCCCTACACAAGGAGAGTCAACTTTGATCATAGGTTGGACCAAGTCCTTATGGACATATATGTAGAAGGAGCTCAATGGAAGATTGACTCCAAAGGCAAGCCGGTTCAACTAAGAAGATTGGACCTCAAGCTTGTAGCTAGAGGATGGTTGGAGTTCATTCAATGCTCAATCATTCCCACTAGCAACCGGTCTGAAGTTACTATAGACCAGGCCATCATGATCCATAGCATCATGATTGGAGAAGAGGTGGAAGTTCATGAGATTATACCTCAAGAACTCTACAAGGTGGCTGACAAGTCCTCCACTATGGCAAGGTTAGCCTTTCCTCACCTCATTTGCCACCTATGCAATTCGGCTGGGATTGACATAGAGGGAGATATCCTCATTAAAGAGGACAAGCCCATCACTAAGAAGAAGATGGAGCAAGCAAGAGAGCCCATTCATGGAGCTCAAGAGGCGCAAGAAGCTCATTACCATGAGATCCCGGAGATGCCTCAAATGCACTTTCCTCCACAAAATTATTGGGAGCAAATCAACATCTCCCCAGGAGAATTGAGTTCCAATATGGGACAACTAAGGGTGGAACATCAAGAGCACTCCATCATGCTTCATGAAATAAGAGAAGATCAAAAAGCAATGAGGGAGGACCAACAAAGACAAGGAAGAGACATAGAAGAGCTCAAGTACATCATTGGTTCCTCAAGAAGGAAACACCACCATCACTAAGGTGGATTCATTCCTTGTTCTTAATTCTTCTGTTTTTTGTTTTTTATGTTATGTGCCTATCTATGTTTGTGTCTTCATTACATGATCATTAGTAGTTAGTAACTTTGTCTTAAAGTTATGAATGTCCTATGAATCCATCACCTCTCTTAAATAAAAACTGTTTTAATTCAAAAGAACAAGAAGTACATGAGTTTCGAATTTATCCTTGAACTTAGTTTAATTATATTGATGTGGTGACAATGCTTCTTGTTTTCTGAATGTATGCTTGAACAGTGCATATGTCTTTTGAAGTTGTTGTTTAAGAATGTTAAATATGTTGGCTCTTGAAAGAATGATGACTAGGAGACATGTTATTTGATAATCTGAAAAATCATAAAAATGATTCTTGAAGCAAGAAAAAGCAGCAAAAAAAAAAAAAAGGCTTGCAGAAAAAAAAAAAATAGGCGAAAAAAAAAAAGAAAAAAAAAATATTAAGAAAAAGAAAAAGCAAGCAGAAAAAGCCAATAACCCTTAAAACCAAAAGGCAAGGGCAAATAAAAAGGATCCCAAGGCTTTGAGCATCAGTGGATAGGAGGGCCTAAAGGAATAAAATCCTGGTCTAAGCGGCTAAACCAAGCTGTCCCTAACCATGTGCTTGTGGCGTGTAGGTGTCAAGTGAAAACTTGAGACTGAGCGATTAAAGTCAAGATCCAAAGCAAAAAAAAAAGAGTGTGCTTAAGAACCCTGGACACCTCTAATTGGGGACTTTAGCAAAGCTGAGTCACAATCTGAAAAGGTTCACCCAATTATGTGTCTGTGGCATTTATGTATCCGGTGGTAATATTGGAAAACAAAGTGCTTAGGGCCACGGCCAAGACTCATAAAATAGCTGTGTTCAAGAATCATCATACTGAACTAGGAGAGTCAATAACACTATCTGAACTCTGAGTTCCTATAGATGCCAATCATTCTGAACCTCAATGGATAGAGTGAGATGCCAAAACTATTCAAGAGGCAAAAAGCTATAAGTCCCGCTCATTTGATTGGAGCTATGTTTCATTGATAGTTTGGAATTTATAGTATATTCTCTTCTTTTTATCCTATTTGATTTTCAGTTGCTTGGGGACAAGCAACAATTTAAGTTTGGTGTTGTGATGAGCGGATAATTTATACGCTTTTTGGCATTGTTTTTAGTATGTTTTTAGTAGGATCAAGTTACTTTTAGGGATGTTTTCATTAGTTTTTATGTTAAATTCACATTTCGGACTTTACTATGAGTTTGTGTGTTTTTCTGTGATTTTAGGTATTTTCTGGCTGAAATTGAGGGACTTGAGCAGAAATCAGATTCAGAGGTTGAAGAAGGACTGCTGATGCTGTTGGATTCTGACCTCCCTGCATTCAAAGTGGATTTTCTGGAGCTACAAAACTCGAAATGGCGCGCTTCCAATTGCGTTGGAAAGTAGACATCCAGGGCTTTCCAGAAATATATAATAGTCTATACTTTGGCCAAGAATAGACGACATAAACTGGCGTTCAACACCAGCTTTCTGCCCAAATCTGGCGTCCAGCGCCAGAAAAGGAGCCAAAACCAGAGTTGAACGCCCAAACTGGCACAAAAATTGGCGTTCAACTCCAAGAAGGACCTCTACACGTGCAACACTCAAGCTCAGCCCAAGCACACACCAAGTGGGCCCCGGAAGTGGATTTATGCATCAATTACTTACTTCTGTAAACCCTAGTAGCTAGTTTATTATAAATAGGACCTTTTACTATTGTATTAGACATCTTTGATCAGTTGTATGCTATCTTAGATCACGTTTGAAGGGCTGGCCTCTCGGCCATGCCTGGACCTTTCACTTATGTATTTTCAACGGTAGAGTTTCTGCACTCCATAGATTAAGGTGTGGAGCTCTGCTGTTCCTCAAAGATTAATGCAAAGTACTACTGTTTTCTATTCAATTCATCTTGTTTCGCTTCTAAGATATTCATTCGTACTTCAATCTGAATGTGATGAGCGTGACAATCATCATCATTCCCTATGAATGCGTAAGCTAGAATGATGGCGGCATTCAAGAGAATCCGGAAGGTCTAAACCTTGTCTGTGGTATTCCGAGTAGGATTCAATGACTGAATGACTGTGACGAGCTCCAAACTCGCGATTGCCGGGCGTAGTGACAGACACAAAAGGATAGTAAATCCTATTCCAGCATGATCGAGAACCGACAGATGAATAGTCGTGCCGTGACAGGGTGCGTTGACCATTTTCACTGAGAGGATAACATGAAGCCATTGACAAGGGTGATGCCTCCAGACGATTAGCCGTGCCGTGACAAGGCATTTGGATCATTTTTTCGAGAGAAGACCGAAAGTAGCCATTGACAATGGTGATGTATCATATAAAGCCAGCCATGGAAAGGAGTAAGACTGACTGGATGAAGATAGCAGGAAAGCAGAGGTTCAGAGGAACGAAAGCATCTCCATTCGCTTATCTGAAATTCTCACCAATGAATTACATAAGTATTTCTATCCCTATTTTATTAATTAATTTCGAAAACTCCATAACCATTTGATATCCACCTGACTGAGATTTACAAGGTGACCATAGCTTGCTTCATACTGACAATCTCCGTGGGATTCGACCCTTACTCACGTAAGGTATTACTTGGACGACCCAGTGCATTGCTGGTTAGTTATGCGTAGTTGTGAAGATATGTTTAGATCATAGTCCTGTGCATCCATTTTTGGTGCCATTACTAGGGAATCAATTTCGAACAACAATTCACAACCTGAGTAGCAATTTCGCATACCAGATCTGTAGTGCCATCATACAAAGTCATATCCAGAAGTTTGAAGTCTTTAGTGATTTTAGTCTTCATGATTTTCCTAGTGAATGGATCTTGATCTTTGCGAGAGTTGTCCTCAGGGTTGGTCCAGGTAGTCTTTGCTTTGAGATCGGCTTCAAGTTGTAGAAGTTTATCTTCTAACCCTCAACGTCGCCTTACCTCTTTTTGTAGATCCTTGCCTACTTCTTGCTTGTACTGGATTTCTTTTTCGAGTTGCTTTAGGCGATCTTGAAGTGCTTCTATTACTCCCGGATGTGATGAGTTTTTGTCTCCGTTAGATTTCGGAGTGTCCTTTGGTGTGGCACCCGTGTTTTTGTGCGGCATTTTGTCCTCTAAATCTGAGTTGTGGTCGTTATCCTGTTCATCCGCCATGGTGATGGGATGACTTCCAGGTTCCCCGGCAACGGCGCCAATGTTCTGAGGGTTACCTGAAACTGTAGGTCAATCTCAGATGAGATCTTCTGTACTGGTCGGAGATGACGTGTCCGGCTGGCTAGTGGCGGCCGGAGCTATTGTGTCCAATTTGTTGGACTGGCTGCACTGCTGATCCTTGGTCACCGGAGGGTGGGGGGTACCTACAAGAGACTCCGATGCTTAAGTTAGCACGGGTATTAAGTAGGTTTATTGTAGAATCAGAGTATGAGTTATACCTGGGTGCTCCAGTGTATTTATAGTAGTGTGGGCTGACCTTTCTGATAAGATAAGTTAGTTATCTTATCTTATCTTATCTTATTTTGGGTGAAGTCAGCTTATCTGCAAGGGAACCGCCTTTATCTCTATAGGCTTGGATTGCCTTTGGATTTGGGTTGTGTTCCTCTATTTGGGCCCTTTACTGGGCTTTCCTGTTGATTTGGCCGATCTTTTTAAGAAGAGATCGGATAGTCGGACCTGAAGAAGTCGGTCGCCATGTCGCTAAACATCCCGGGTCAGATAGCTCGACCCAGGGTATGAACAGTAAGTGTGGACAAAAAATCATTAATGATAAAATTCACTTCTTGATCAATTCCCCTCAATTCTCCAACCACTTCTTCAATACCAATGATCTCAACTACCTCTTCTTGTTGCAGTTCGTGCTTCAACTCCTCTTTTTCACCTTGAAGCTCCAAGTTCTCTTTCTCATTACACTTCTCAGCTAGTCTTCCACATTCGTCAATGGGAGTTTCTTGGTTGCATGAGCGCAATGAGACTAAGAGGTTCACCACTTCGGTTATAGTAGCCATCTTTTGGAGGTCTTCTTTTCACCTTTGGACAAAGGAAAGAAGCTTTCTTTGTTCATGTATTAAAGGTTGAAGAACTTCATCCAATGAAGGCGGTGGTGGAAGAGAGGGTTCATTGTTTGGAGGAAAGGTGTCATAGTTAGAATGTGGTTCCTCGTGGTAAAGGTGTTGAGATGGTTTATACGAAATTGGTGGTTCTTGGGAGTATTGGTGTTCGAACAGTAGTGGCTTTAAGTATAGTTCATATGGTTGTTGGTATGACAGATATGGGTTAGGATCATATGGAGGTGAATGGTAGTATGGGGCTTGTGAGTAAGGTTGATAACAATGTTGAGGAGCTGGTTCAAAATTGTGTATATTATGGGGTGGATTGTAACCATAAGAGACCGGAGGAGGTTGTTTCCATGAAGGTTGCTGTTCACACCCTGGGTCGAGCTATCCGATTCGGGATGTTCAGTAACAAAGCGACCGACCTCTTTAGGTCAGGCTATCCGACCTCTTCTCAAAGAGCTCGGTCAAATCGACAGGAAAGCCTAAAAAGGGGCCCAACTTAAGGAATACAACCCAAATCCAAAGGCATCCCATGCCTACAGAGAGAAGGGCAGTTCCCTTGAAGATAAGCTGACCTCACTCAAAGATAAGATAAGATAAAGATAAAATAACTAACTTATCTTATCTAAAGAAGGTCACTCCACACTATTATAAATACACTGGAGCACCCAGGTATAACTCATATTCTGATTCTACTAAAAAACCTGCTTAATACCCTTGCTAACTTAAGCATCGGAGTCCCTTGCAGGTACCACCACCCTCCGGTGATAAAGGATCAGCAGCGTAGCAGTCCAACAAGTCGGACACAACCGCTCCAGCCACCATCCACCAGCCGGACACGTCATCTCTGACCAGTATAGAAGATCTCGTCTGAGATTGACCTACAGTTTCAGGTAACCCTAGGAACATTGGTGCTGTTGCCGGGGAACCTGGAAGTCATCCCATCACCATGGTGGATGACCATGACAATGACCATGATTCGGATCTAGAGGATAGAACACCGCACAAAAACGCGGGCAATACGCTGAAAGATACCCCAGAATCTAACGGGGACAAAAACTCATCAAATCCGGGAGTGATAGAAGCGCTTCAAGATTGTTTAAAGCAACTTGAAAAAGAAACCCAGCACCAACGAGAAGTTGGGAAGGATCTACAAAGAGAGGTAAGGCGACGCCAAGAATTAGAAGATAAACTTTTAAAACTCGAAACCAATCTCAAAGCCAAAGCTACTCGGTCCACCCCTGAGGATAACTCTCGCAAGGATCAAGATCCATTCACTAGGGAAATCATGAAGACCAAAATCCGCAAGGACTTCAAACTTCCGGATATGACTTTGTACGATGGAACTACAGATCCCAACCATCACTTCAGCAATTTCAGAAGTAGAATCTACCTCACCGATGCCTCAGATGTAGTTTGCTGCAAAGCTTTTCCAACAACTCTCACAAAGACAGCAATCAGATGGTTCGACAACCTACCTCCGAAGTCCATCTCAAGCTTTGATGACTTAGCCAAAAAGTTCCTGGCCAGATTCTCCATCCAAAAAAATAAGGCTAAACACGCCCCCAGCCTATTAGGAATCAAGCAAGGACATCGGGAAAGCTTTCGCAACTGCATGGAAAGATTCAACAAAACATGCCTAGACATACAAAGCCTACCAACAGAGGCCGCCATCATGGGCCTCATCAATGGCCTAAGAGAGGGACCTTTTAGCCAATCTATATCAAAGAATTACCCCACATCTCTGGACGAAGTGCAGGAACGAGCAGAGAAATACATCAACATGGAAGAAAATTCTCGACTAGGAGAAACCTCAAAATCCAGATTCACCTACCGAGACAAAGATAAAGAGTCCAAAAAGAAGGAAGATCGACAAGGGAAAAAAATTAAAAAATATCATAATTACACCCCTCTTAGGGTGTCCCTGGTGGATGTTTACAAAGAAGTCTACCACACAGAAAAAATACCCCCAGCTCGACCACTCAAAGGCAAAAGAGGAGGAGGAAACCAGAATGAATATTGTGAATACCATCGAGTCCGTGGGCACTCCACCAACGAATGCTTCGACTTAAAAAATGTCATAGAAAAATTAGTGAGAGAAGGAAAACTAGATCGGTATCTGGCCACCCGGGACGATGAGTAAAGAAAAAGGAGAAGAGACGAGGAGGTTGGACGAACCGAGCGATCACCTCGAACACCAGAAAGACATGTCCATATGATACACGGAGGGTTCGCAGGAGGAGGAATCTCCAAATCATCTCGCAAAAAATATCTCAAAGAAGTATATCATGTCGGAGGAAAGGAGGAAGCACCCGACATCCCCGCAATTACGTTTACCAAGGAAGATGCATCCGGCATCATCTCAGGACACGACAATCCCATGGTCATCACCATTATACTGGCAAATGCAAATCTCCACCGCACACTGATAGACCAAGGGAGCTCCGCCGACATCTTATTCAAAACTACCTTCGACAAGCTCGGCCTGGAAGATAAAGAACTCAAAGCATATCCAAACAGCCTGTTCGGACTGGGAGACACTCCAGTGCAACCACTGGGATACGTCCCGCTACACACAACCTTCGGAAAAGGAAACCAATCCAGAACACTCAAAATAGACTACATCGTGGTCAACGTGAGTTCAGCCTACAACGCCCTAATAGGTCGGACAACAATAAATCAACTCGGCGCAATAATTTCAACTCCACATCTATGCATGAAATTCCCAACTGCAGAAGGGATAGCTACGATAAAAGCAGATCAAAAGATGGCGCGCCGCTGTTATAACAAAAGTCTAAACCTCAGAGGCAGAGGAGAAGAATTCCACACAATCGAACTCGGATGGAGTTCAGAGGCGAGAAGAACTCCGTCCACAACCTGAAGGCGAAATAGAGAAAGTCCAGATTGGAGACATCCCAGACAAAACAACCAATATTGGCACGACTCTAAAAGGAGATATAAAAGAATCACTCGTACCGTTCTTACGAGACAACGTCGACCTCTTTGCGTGGAAGGCTGCAGACATGCCAGGCATAGACCCCGAGTTAATGTGTCATAAGCTAGCAGTCTATCCTGGATCTCGGCCAGTACAACAGAGGCGTAGAAAGCTCGGACCCGAAAGATCCCAAGCCGTGGAAGAGCAGGTACAAGCTCTACTGGAGGCAGGATTCATAAGAGAAGTCAAGTACCCACTATGGTTAGCTAATGTCGTCTTGGTGAAAAAATCAAATAGGAAGTGGCGAATGTGCACCAACTATACAGATCTCAACAAAGCCTGCCAAAAAGACCCTTATCCACTCCCAAATATCGACGCTCTGGTAGATACTTCCTCCGGATATAAATACCTCTCGTTTATGGATGCATATTCCGGATACAATCAAATCCCCATGTATCCACCCGATCAAGAAAAAACCTCGTTTTTAACACCAAAAGTAAATTACTGCTACATTGTGATGCCTTTTCGTCTCAAGAACGCGGGAGCTACTTATCAAAGGCTAATGAATAAAGTCTTTTCAGATCATATCGGAAAAGTCATGGAAGTCTACGTGGACGACATGTTAATAAAGACACAAAGTGAAGAGACATTATTGTCCGACCTGGTCCAAGTGTTCGACACTATAAGGAAGCATGGCATCCGACTCAATCCTGCAAAATGCACCTTTGCAGTAGAAGCAGGCAAGTTCTTAGGTTTTATGCTCACACAAAGAGGAATTGAGGCAAATCTGGATAAATGCCAGGCCATACTCAACATGAAGAGCCCAACTTGTGTCAAAGAGGTACAACAACTCAACGGGAGACTGGCAGCCTTATCCAGATTCCTAGCGGGATCAGCGATAAGATCTCTTCCCTTCTATGCTACTCTAAGGAAAGGAAAGAAGTTCGAATGGACAATAGAGTGCGAACAAGCCTTCCAAGATTTCAAAAGATTTCTAGGACGGCCACCTATCCTATCTCAGCCACGAGAAGGAGAACCACTCATATTATACCTCGCGGTAGGGAGTCGGGCAGTAGCCTCAGCACTAGTTCGAGAAGGGGACAGTGGGCAATAACCCGTATACTTCATCAGTAAAGCATTACAAGGATCCGAGCTGAACTACCAAAAAATAGAAAAGTTTGCCTATGCTCTCATACTAACATCTCGACGATTTTGCCCGTACTTCCAAGCTCACACCATTAAAGTTCGGACCAACCAGCCCATAAAAGGGATATTGTAGAAAACAGATCTAGCAGACAGAATTTCACAATGGGCAGTCGAGTTATCCGAGTTTGACCTCCAATATGAAGCTCGGACAGCCATCAAATCACAATACTTAGCCGACTTCATTGCAGAATTTATAGACACCCCGAAAACCCCCACAGAATGAAATATCTACGTGGACGGTTCTTCGAATAAGACTGGAAGCGGCGCAGGTCTGATAATTAAAAGTAATCAAGGAACCTAAATCGAACTCTCTCTCAAATTTGGGTTCCCTGCCTCAAACAACCAGGCAGAATATGAGGCACTACGAGCTGGTTTAAAGCTGGCTAAAGAGGTCGGAGCTCAAAGACTCATTATCTTCAGTGACTCACAGGTGATCACTTCACAAATAACGGGGAGCCACCAAGCCAAGGACCCCAATATGAAAAAGTACCTGGGCAAAACCAGAGAACAGCTCGGACAATTCCAGGAATATGAGATCCGCCACATACCCCGTGTTCATACCCTGGGTCGAGTTGTCCAAACCGGGATGTTCAGTAGCAAAGCGACCGACCTCTTTAGGTCAAGCGGACCGACTTCTTCACAAAGAACTCGGCCAAATCGACAGGAAATCCCAAAGAAGGGTCCAACTCAAGGAATACGACCCAGATCCGGAGGCAGCCCACGCCTATAGAGATAAGGGCGGTTTTATGGAAGATAAGCTGACCTCACACAAAGATAAGATAAGATAAGATAACTAACTTATCTTATCTAAAAAGGTCACTCCTCATCATTATAAATACACTGGAGCACCCAGGTATAACTCATACTCTGATTCTACTAAAAACCTGTTTAATACCCATGCTAACTTAAGCATCGGAGTCTCCTGCAGGTACCCCCCACCCTTCGGTGACGAAGGATCAGCAGTGCAGCCAGTCCAACAAGTCAGACACAACAGCTCTAGCCGCTACTAACCAGCCAGACACGTCATCTCCGGCCAGTACAGAAGATCTCATCCGAGATCGACCTACAGTTTCAAGTAACCCACGGAACATTGGCGTCGTTGCCGGGGAACCTGGAAGTCATCCCAACACCATGGCGGACGGTCATGACAACGACCACGATTCAGATCTGGAAAACAGAACACCACACAAGAACGCGGACACTACGCGAAAGGATACTCCGGAATCCAACGGGGACAAAAACTCATCAAATCTGGGGGTAATAGAAGTACTTCAAGACCGCTTAAAGTAACTTGAAAAAGAAACCCAACAACAACGAGAGGTCGGGAAGGATCTACAAAGAGAGGTACGGCGGCGTCGAGAATTGGAAGATAAACTACTGTAATTAGAAGCCGATCTCAAATCAAAATCTCCTCGGACCACTCCTGAGGAAAATTCACGCAAAGAACAAGATACATTCATCAGGGAAATCATGAAAACCAAAATTCCAAAAGACTTCAAACTCCCGGATATGATTTTGTATGATGGCACCATAGATCCCAACCATCATCTCAGCAATTTTAGAAGCAGAATGTACCTCACCGACGCCTCAGATGTCGTTCGCTGCAAAGCTTTTCCAACAACTCTCACGAAGACAGCAATCAGATGGTTTGACAACCTACCTCCAAAGTCCATCTCAAACTTTGACGACCTGGCCAAAAAATTCCTAGCTAGATTCTCCATCCAGAAAGATAAGGCCAAGCACGCCCTCAGTTTACTGGGGATCAAGCAAGGAGATTGGGAGAGCCTCCGCAACTACATGGAAAGATTCAACAAAACATGCATGGACATACAAAGCTTGCCAACAGAGGCCGCCATCATGGGACTCATCAATGGCCTACAAGAAGGACCTTTTAGCCAATCCATATCAGAGAAGTACCCTACCTCCTTAGACGAAGTGCAGGAGCGAGCAGAAAAATACATCAACATGGAAGAAAACGCTCGGTTGGGAGAAACCTCAAAATCTGGGGTCCCCTGCCGAGATAAAGACAAGGAATCCAAAAGGAAAGAAGATCGACAAGGGGAGAAAATAAAAAAATACTACAATTACACCCCTCTCAGGGCATCCCTAGTCGACGTATACAAAGAAGTCTGCCATACGGAGAAAATACCCCCAGCTCGGCCACTCAAAGGCAAAAGAGGAGGAGGAAACCGGAATGAATATTACGAATATCATCGAGTGCGAGGGCACTCCACCAACGAGTGCTTCGATCTAAAGAACATCATAGAAAAATTGGTGAGGGAAGGAAAACTAGATCGGTTTCTAGCCACCCGAGATGATGACCAAAGAAAGAGACGAAGGAACGAAGATATCAGACGAACCGCGCGATCACCTCGTACACCGGAAAGACACGTCCACATGATACACGGCAGATTCGCAGGGGGAGGAATCTCCAAATCATCTCGCAAAAGATATCTCAAAGAAGTATATCATGTTGAGGGAAAGGAGGAAGCACCCGACATCCCTGCAATCACATTCACTAAAGAGGACGCATCTGGTATCATCTCGGGATACGACGATCCCATGGTCATCACCATCATACTGGCAAACGCCAACCTCCACCGCACATTAATAGACCAAGAGAGCTCTACCGACATCTTATTCAAAACTGCCTTCGACAAGCTCGGCCTAGAAGACAAGGAGCTTAGGGCATACCCGAACAGTCTGTTCGGACTGGGAGATACCCCGGTACAACCACTGGGATACGTATCACTACATACAACCTTCGGAAAAGGGAACCAATCCAGGACACTCAAAATAGACTACATTGTGGTCGACGTGAGTTCAGCCTACAATGCTCTAATAGGTCGGACAACGCTAAATCAACTCGGTGCAATAGTCTCGACTCCACATCTATGTGTGAAATTCCCAACTACAGAGGGGATAGCCACAATAAAAGCAGATCAAAAGATGGCATGCCGCTGTTATAACGAAAGTATAAACCTCAGAGGCAGAGGAGAAGAGTTTCATACAATTGAGCTTGGCGGAGTTCAGAGACGAGAAGAACTCCATCCGCAGCCAGAAGGTGAGATAGAGAAGGTTCAGATCGGAGACACCTCGGACAAAAGTACTAATATCGGCACGATCCTGAGAGGAGACTCAAAAGAATTACTGGTACAATTCTTACGAGATAATGTCGATCTCTTCGCATGGAAAGCCGCAGACATGCCAGGCATAGACACCAAGCTAATGTGCCACAAGTTGGAGGTCTATCCAGGATCTCGGCCGGTACAGCAAAGACGAAGAAAACTTGGGCCAGAGTGATCCCAAGCTGTGGAAGAACAGGTACAAGCATTACTGGAGGCAGGATTCATAAGAGAAGTCAAGTACCCACTATGGCTAGCCAACGTCGTATTGGTGAGAAAATCAAATGGGAAGTGGCGAATGTGCACCGATTACACCGATCTCAACAAAGCCTGCCCCAAAGATCCTTACCCACTCCCAAGTATCGACGCTCTGGTAGATGCTTCCTCCGGATATAGATACCTCTCGTTTATGGATGCATACTCGGGATATAACCAAATCCCCATGTATCCACCAAATCAAGAAAAGACCTCATTTTTAACGCCGAAAGTGAACTACTGCTACATTGTGATGCCTTTCGGTCTTAAGAATGCGGGAGCTACTTATAAAAGGCTAATGAATAAAGTCTTCTCAGATCACATCGGGAAAATCATGGAAGTCTATGTGGATGACATGTTGATAAAGACACAAAGTGAAGAGACATTATTGTCCGACCTGGCTCAAGTGTTTGACACTATAAGGAAGCATGACATGCGACTCAATCCCGCAAAATGCACCTTTGCAGTAGAAGCGGGCAAATTTTTAGGTTTCATGCTCACACAAAGAGGAATTGAAGCAAATCCGGATAAATGTCAAGCCATACTCAACATGAAAAGCCCAACCTGTGTCAAAGAAGTACAGCAACTCAACGGGAGATTGGCCACCCTATCCAGGTTCTTAGCAGGATCAGCGATAAGATCTCTCCCCTTCTATGCTACTTTAAGGAAGGGAAAGCAGTTCGAATGGACAACAGAATGTGAACAAGTCTTCTAAGACTTCAAGAAATTCTTAGGACGGCCACCTATCCTATCTCGGCCACAAAAAGGAGAACCGCTCATATTATATCTCGCAGTAAGAAGCCGGGCAATAGCCTCAGCACTAGTCAGAGAAGACGAAAGTGGGCAACAACCCATCTACTTCATTAGTAAAGCGCTACAGGGATCCGAGTTGAACTACCAAAAAATATAAAAGTTTGCCTATACTCTCATTCTAACATCTCGACGACTTCGCCCGTACTTCCAGGCTCACACAATTAAGGTTCGAACTAACCAGCCCATAAAAGAAATATTGTAGAAAACAAATTTAGCAGGTAGAATTTTACAATGGGCAGTCGAGTTATCCGAGTTTGACCTCCAATATGAAGCTCGGACGGCCATCAAATCACAGTATCTGGCCGACTTCATCGCAGAATTCACAGATGCCCTGGAAATCCCCACAGAATGGAATCTCTATATGGATGATTCTTCAAATAAGACTGGAAGCGGCGCAGGTGTGATAATAGAAAGCAACCAAGGAACCCAAGTTGAGCTCTCCCTCAAGTTCGGGTTCCCGGCCTCAAACAATCAGGCGGAATATGAAGCGTTATTAGCTGGTTTGAAGCTGGCTAAAGAGGTTGGAGCTCAAAAACTCAACATTTACAGCGATTCACAAGTAGTCACTTCACAGATAACAGGGAGCTACTAAGCCAAAGATTCCACCATGAAAAAGTATTGGATAAAACCAAGGAACAGCTCGGACAACTCGGGGAATATAAGATCTGCCACATACCCCGTGAATAAAATGCCCGAGCTGACGCACTCTCGAAACTAGCCAACACCAAACCAGGGGGCAACAATAGAAGCCTCATCCAGGAAATGCTACAAAACCCGTCAATCTCAAAAGAGGAAAAAGTCCTAGCCATAACAAATCAGGACCAAGGATGGATGACCCCCATAATTAACTACCTCAAAGCAGAAACACTCCCCACAGAAGAAAAGGAGGTAAAGAGGTTAAAAAGGGAGGCACAGTACTACACTATCATAAACAACATCCTGTACAAAAGAGGGATCTCAATACCATTACTAAAATGCGTGCCGACCTCCAACACAAAGGAAGTTCTAGAAGAAGTACACGGCGGCATTTGCGGCAATCATCTCGGAGCACGAGCTCTCGTCAAAAAGTACTCCGGGCAGGATTTTATTGGCCAACTCTACAGAAAGAAGCTACAGAATTTGTAAAGACATGTCCACCATGTCAGAAACATGCCAACTTTCACATCGCCCTGCCAGAAGAGCTCATCAGCGTAACTTCGCCTTGGCCGTTTGCAAAATGGGGACTTGATCTTCTCGGACCCTTCCCCCAGGGATCAGGACAAGTTAAATTCCTCATAGTAGGGGTAGACTATTTCACAAATTAGATCGAGGTAGAGCCCCTAGCCAACGCCACTGCTCAAAGAAGCCGGAAATTCCTATATAGAAACATTGTCACAAGGTTCGGGGTTCTACACTCCATCACCACAGACAATGGCACTCAATTCACAGATGCAAGCTTCAGAAAATTAGTAACCGACTTGAACATAAAGCACCAGTACACCTCCGTGGAACATCTGCAAGCCAATGGACAGGCTGAAGCTGCCAACAAAGTCATATTGGCCGGGTTAAAACGGAGATTACAAGACGCAAAGGGAGCTTGGGCAGAAGAGCTTCCACAAGTTCTATGGGCGTATCGAACGACGCCACACTCCACCACAAAGGAATCCCCCTTCCGGTTAGCATACGGAATAGAGGTAATGATCCCAGTAGAGATTGAGGAAGGATCGCCTAGAGTGGTTCATTACAATGAGGGAGCAAACTCCCAACTTCAGAGGGAAGAGCTCGACCTACTACCTGAAATCCAAGAAAGAGCTCGAATTAGAGAAGAAGCACTAAAACGTCGAATGGCTTCCAGATATAATCAAAGGGTAGTGCCGAGAAGTTTCGCAGAGAATGATCTCATCCTAATCCGAAATGATATTGGAACAACTCGACCAGGAAAAGGAAAGTTGGCAGCAAACTGGAAAGGACCCTACCAAGTTGTAGAAGTACTTGGGAAGGGCTACTACAGACTGTCCGAACTCGATGGACGAGAGCTTCCCAGATCATGGCATGCCTGCAACCTAAGAAGGTACTACAGCTAGAAAAAGTAAAAGATCTCACTATTGGATGCACTCTTTTTCCTGAAAAGGTTTTTTAATGAGGCACTAAGTTGAGACTCAGACACTATCCGACTTAAAGGGATGAAAAATTCCCACATGTATATATTTTCACTTTCCTTTGAATAAAACATATTTTAGATATTCTACAAGTTTTTAAGACGCATTAATCTGAAGCATTGATCATCCGATTATAAAGCAATAGATTGGCAAAAAGTGAAAAACAATTTCACTGCACGATCACGATAAAGACAATCGTCCGATAAAGGTGAAAACGCGATTCACCTAAAAGACGATCTAAAGATAGCAACCACCTTCTACAAATTAGCAAAGATGAACACAGAATAATGTAAGAAGTTATCGAAAGTGATCTGGAAAAAGAACCTGACGAGGTCTTATGGATTGCTAAATAATAACTTAAAGACTAGCCGACGTTAAGAAGTCGGACCAAGTCAACCCAAGTTATAAGTAAACCCTGGAAAGAGGTCTGGCCAACCCTATTAAAGAGGGTTACTTTAACTTAGAAGGCCCCAACATGACAAAGTCAGCCCAAAATGAAAAGGTTATAAAAGTAGTCCCTGAAAGAGACCTTACAAAGGTCCAAAAAAGAGGACTACAAAAATAACTTAGAAAGAGGATGACGCAAAGAAGTCGACCTCCTACAAACAAGTTATAAAAGTAATCCCTGAAAGAGATCTGACGAAGATCCAAGAAAGAGGATTACAAAAATAACTTAGAAGAGATCGACATAACGAAGTCGGTCTCCTACAACAAACAAGTTATAAAAGAAATTCCTGAAAGAGATCTGACAAAAATCCAAGAAAGAGGATTACAAAAATAACTTAGAAGAGATCGACATAACGAAGTCGGTCTCCTACAACAAACAAGTTATAAAAGTAATCCCTGAAAGAGATCTAACAAAGATCCAAGAAAGAGGATCACAAAAATAACTTAGAAGAGATCGACATAACGAAGTCAGTTTCTTACAACAAACAAGTTATAAAAGTAATCCCTGAAAGAGATCTGACAAAGATCCAAGAAAGAGGATTACAAAAATAACTTAGAAGAGATCGACATAGCGAAGTCGGTCTCCTACAACAAACAAGTTATAAAAAGTAATCCCTGAAAGAGATCTGACAAAGATCCAAGAAAGAGGATTACAAAATAACTGAGAAAAGATCGACATGCCGACGTCGGTCAACTACAAAACTACTTGGAAAAGGACAAAGAAGTCGATCATACGACCTCCAAGTACAAAGCAATTCAAAGAGGCTGAGCAACAAGGCTTCAACATTCTCGAAGCATATAAAGAAGCTAAGACAGGCGCAAGCAAGCATGACATAAAATAACAAAGCTTCAGGATCAGACCCAAAAGCTCAGAAGCTACTTGTTGTGTTTTTCAAAATAATGGGTTGCTAAACAAGCAACCAGAAAGAGTGTCAGCAAAATAAACCAACCACGAAATAAAGAGTTTTAAAGCCCACAAGCCGGGCCAACTACACAAATATCCAAAATAATTCAGCTAAAGATTAGAAGACTTTTTAGCAGCATCAGTCTGAGGAGAAGGAGGGTGAGCCTGGAGAGGAACAGCATCCACAGTACCATCGTCCCGGTTTAAGATCTGGCAGTCAGGATCAGAAGCGGGAAGGCCGACCTCGGCAGGAGGAACAGCAGGAGCTGACACCTTGGCAGAAGACACAGGGAGGGGATCGACATCATCATTATCCTCGTCATCAGGGACAATCTTACCATCCCTAACAACATTATCCAGGCTGAAGAGAGTAAGGTCGGCCTTGGGAGCAATAATCCAAACTTGCTCTTTCAGGTTCTCATAGGCAGCAGTTACGCTGCCAACAAGATGACCCTAGAGCTTGGAGTAATCAGCTCGGGCGTTCTCCAACTCCGCCTTCAGACGCATTCCCTCCCGATAGGATGTAACATAGCTGTCTTTATGCCTCAGTGCCGTGTCCTCGGCCAGCCTCACAGAAGCCGCCAGAGAAAGTGAACTCGCCTTCTCGTTCTCCAGATCCTTCTCCAACTTGGCTACCTTTACTTCAAGCTCCTCCTTCAGGCCCTTCATCCGATCAAACTCTTGTTTAGCCTCCTCCATAAAGGCTTTGGTGGCGTGGAGAGGAAGATTTTGAGCAGTCCGGTATAGGGCAGCCCCCATATACGCCATTCTAACACTACTTCGAGTTATAAAATCCAGATGGCGAAGGAGCGACACATCGTCCATAGGAAGGGCACCGTAGGGACCGATTTGTTGATCCACAAATTCAATTGCATTAAAGTCAGGAGCATCAAGGTTGAAAGGCTCATCTATTTTTTGTTTCTTGTTGGGAGGAGCACCAGAACTAGAGGCAGAAGTCGATGGTGGGTCAGCCAGACGAACCCGAGGAGTAGGGATCACCTTTCTCGGTCCAGGAGAACTCGGCACAGGTGGCTTTACTTGCACTTGGGAAGATCCCTCCCCGGCTGCCTTGGCCGAGATGTTCTGAGCAGCAGTCACCTTCTTTGCCCTTTTGAAGGCCTTCATGGAATCATTGTTTTTTGACATCTCTGCAAATACAAAATCAGCCATAGTAAAGGGTTACAATCACAAGATGAGGAAGCCAAACTAAGAAACAAGTATAGAAACAAGTCAGGAAAATACCCAAAACAGCCCAGACCAGGGATGGGTCATTCAAAAACCTTTTTGTATCAAGATGGGGTGGTGCTCCCCATAAATCCTCAAGAACAACAACAAAGGCACGCTCAACATCGTCAAGCATATCCCAGGAACAGCGAGACACTCTCACATCCTTCTACAACTCTAGAGGGAAAGAAGGCTCATCATTTTCATCAAGAAAAAAGGGGCGGTCCCCCTCGACAGCACGAACTTTAAAGAAGTAATTCTTGAAATCCTTAAAGGACTCATCATACATAGCAAACACTTTATGGCCCTGGGCAGACCTGAAAGAAACCCAGGAAGCTTTCTTTTTCGAAGAGCCACCAGGCTTGGCAGAAACAAACAGATAAAGGAAGAGAGCCTGAGAAGGTGTTACACCTAACTCGTGGCAAAGTAGCTGAAAAATTTTGATAAAACCCTAGGAATTCGGGTTAAGCTGGGATGGGGCAATATTATACGACCACAACAGGTCGGTCTCAAAAGCAGTAAAAGGAAAAATAATGTCCAGTTGACTGAAGAAATATCCGTAGGCATAGATGAAGGGACGCTTCCCCTCGATGGAGGTCAGAAAATAAACCCTCTCATCAGAATCAGGAGCAACAAGCTCATAATCCCTCTCCCAGGCACTGTTACCACAAATCCTATGACGCTTCCTCAGCTCTATGCAAAATTCAGCATCCACAACAGAAATACACATCAAGACAAAGGAGTCCAGCCAATCGGACATCCCCTCGGGAACTCTGGAAGACATCTCTACAATGTTATTGCGAGAAGACATGAGGCCAACTAATCCTACAATAAGAAAAAGAGATGGGATTACTAAAAATATCTCGGACGAGGGATAAAACAACTCAATCAAAACGATACAGGCGAACAAACAGAAAAGGAAAACCCCAAGACTCAAACAAAGTCTCGGGGCATCCTTTGGAGGCAGTAACAAAGCAAGGTTTTCAGGAAAAATCTATAGCTCGCACCCTAGCACCTCTCAAACAAGAAAAGAAGACTGCAAACAGATGGCATTTTTCATCAAAGCAAAACACAAAAGTCATCAAAATACTTTTGCCTCACGGTCTACCAGCAAAAAAGCATGCATCCCCAAACATCAAGGCACGCCAAGTAGAAACCATCAAAGGCGCAACCGGTTTTAGAATCAGACAAAAAGCAATCTTCAAACAAAGCGAGGAAAAGATGCAGATTTTCTGGGTATTGGTATCAGACAGAAACAACAGAACATGCAAAAACCCTAAAAAGCATCAAGCAATAGGAAAGGCAAAAAGGATCATGCAGAAGATAAAGAAACTCATAGAACACACATTTCAACAACAAATAGGTGCAACAAAAATAGAAAGATCCAAATTTTCTCTAAAGTAAAATCAAAACTTCATCACAAAGCCAAAGCAACGAAAGAAAAAGAAAATACGGATGGAACTCACCTGGAGAAGGAAGAAGCTTCAAAAGGAGACGTAAAAATGAAAGCTGCCCAGAAAATCGCCAAGCGACGCCGCAACGCAAGAAAAGCATAAATGTGGGCGAAAGACAGAGAGCGAGAGAACAAAGGAAGAAATTGCGAAGAATTTACAAAAAGAGCGAAGAAGAGAAACCGTTTCTAGGCTTCCGAAAATCAAAATAAAGAGCCAACGGAAAACGGGGCAATTAATACTAATTAATGAAAGTATTAAACCCTCACACATTCCCAAAGCGCTGATATTTAAGCGCGTGCTTTTAGAGGAAAACGTTCTACATTCAAAAGCTGCTACAAAGGAATCGACGAAATGCTTGAGTTCGGCTTCATTAGAGAAGGACCGAAGTCAAGGACTCGCCCCCAAAACAAAGAAGACCGAGCTCAAGCAGGGGCACTGTTCATACCCTGGGTCGAGCTGTCCAAACCGGGATGTTCAGTTGCAAAGCGACCGACCTCTTTAGGTCAAGCGGACCGACTTCTTCACGAAGAACTCAGCCAAATCGACAGGAAAGCCCAAAGAAGGGTCCAACTCAAGGAATACAACCCAGATCTGGAGGCAGCCCACGCCTATAGAGATAAGGGCAGTTTCATGGAAGATAAGCTGACCTCACACAAAGATAAGATAAGATAAGATAACTAACTTATCTTATCTAAAAAGGTCACTCCTCATCATTATAAATACACTGGAGAACTCAGGTATAACTCATACTCTGATTCTACTAAAAACCTGTTTAATACCCATGCTAACTTAAGCATCGGAGTCTCTTGCAGGTATCCCCCACCCTCCGGTGACGAAGGATCAACAGTGCAGCCAGTCCAACAAGTCAGACACAACAGCTCCGGCCGCCACCAACCAGCCGGACACGTCATCTCCGACCAGTACAGAAGATCTTATCCGAGATCGACCTACAGTTTCAGGTAACCCACGGAACACCCCGCGAACAGAATTCCCGAACTGACGCACTCTCAAAACTAGCCAGCACCAAACCAGGAGGCAACAATAAAAGCCTCATCCAGGAAATACTACAGAACCCGTCAATCTCGGAAGAGGAAAAAGTCCTAGCCATAACAGGTCTAGATCAAGGATGGATGACTCCTATAATTAGCTACCTCAAAACAGAAACACTTCCTACAGATGAGAAGGAGGCAAAAAGGTTAAAACGGGAGGCACAATACTACACTATCATAAACAATACTCTATACAAAAGAGGAATTTCAATACCATTGTTAAAATGTGTACGGACTTCCAACACGAAAGAAGTTCTAGAAGAAATACACAGTGGCATCTGTGGCAATCATCTCGGAGCACAAGCGCTCACCAAAAAAGTACTCCGGGCAGGATTTCATTGGCCAACTCTACAAAAAGAGGCCACAGAGTTCGTAAAGATATGTCCACCATATCGAAAACATGCCAACTTTCACATCGCCCCGCCAGAGGAGCTCATCAGCGTAACCTCACCTTGGCCATTTGCAAAATGGGGACTCGACCTTCTCGGACCCTTTCCTCAGGGATCGGGACAAGTTAAATTCCTCATAGTAGGGGTAGACTATTTCACAAAGTGGATCGAGGCAGAACCCCTAGCTAACGCTACTGCTCAAATAAGTCGAAAATTCCTATATAGGAACATCGTTACAAGGTTCGGGGTCCCATACTCCATCACCACGGACAATGGCACCCAATTCACAGATGCAAGCTTCAGAAAATTAGTAGCCGACTTAAACATAAAGCACCAGTTCACTTCCGTCGAACATCCCCAAGCCAATGGACAAGCCGAAGCTGCCAACAAAGTCATATTGGCTGGACTAAAACGGAGATTACAAGACGCAAAGGGAGCTTGGGCCGAAGAACTCCCACAAGTCCTATGGGCATATCGAACAACTCTACATTCCACCATAAAGGAATCACCCTTTCGATTAGCATACGGAACAGAGGCAATGATCCCAGTAGAGATCGAGGAAGGGTCGCCTAGAGTGGTTCATTACAATGAAGAAGCCAACTCCCAACTTCAAAGGGAAGAGCTCGACCTAATTCCTGAAATCCAAGAAAGAGCTCAGATTAGGGAAGAAGCACTAAAACGTCGAATGGCTTCCAGATATAATCAAAAGGTGGTGCCAAGAGGTTTCGCTGAGAATGATCTCATCCTAATCCGAAATGATATCGGAACAACTCGACCCGGAGAAGGAAAGCTGGCAGCAAACTGGAAAGGACCCTACCGAGTCATAAAAGTACTTGGGAAGGGCTACTACAGACTGTCCGAACTCGAGAGGCGAGAGCTTCCCAGTTCATAGGGTGTACTATAGCTAGGAAGGTAAGGGATCTCAGCATAGGGTGTACTCTTTTTCCTAAAAAGGTTTTTTAATGAGCCACCAAGTTGAGATCCACAAATTATTCGACTCAAAAGGATAAAAACTCCACATGTACATATTTGCATTTTCCTTTAAATAAAATATGTTTAGATATTCTACAAATGCTCAAGCTGCATTAATCTGAAACATTCATCGTCCGATTATAAAGCAACAGATCGGCAGAAAGTGAAAATCGAATTCACTGCACGATCACGACAAAGACCAGCAGAGATGAAAATCAAATTCATCTCAAGGTCGACTAAACAAGGATTGAACTCACCTTCTACAAATCGGCAAAGATGAAAATAGAATAATGCAAGAAGTTATCGAAAGTGATCCGGAGAAAAGACCTGACGAGGTCTTAATGGATTGCTAAATAATAACTTAAAGACTGGCCGACGTTAAGAAGTCGGACCAAGTCAAACCAAGTTATAAGTAAACCTTGGAAAGAGGTCTGGTGAACGCTATAAAAGAGGAGTACTTTAACTTAGAAGGGCTCGACATGACGTAGTCGGCCCAAAACATAAAAGTTATAAAAGTAATCCCTGAAAGAGACCTGAACAAGGTCCATGAAAGAGGATTACAAAAATAACTTAGAAGGGCCCGACATGACGAAGTCGGACCAAAACATAAAAGTTATAAAAGTAATCCCTGAAAGAGACCTGAACAAGGTCCAAGAAAGAGGATTACAAAAATAACTTAGAAGGGCCCGACATGACGAAGTCGGCCCAAAACATAAAAGTTATAAAAGTAATTCCTGAAAGAGACCTGAACAAAGTCCAAGAAAGAGGATTACAAAATAACTTAGAAGAACCCAACGCGAAGAAGTCGATCCAAAACATAAAGCTACAAAAATAATCCCTAAAAGAGACCTAAAAGGGGGTCCAAAAAAGAGGATTATCAACAACAGCTCGGACAAAACCGACATAATGAAATTGGCGACTTCAGCATTATACAACAAAAAGTTCCAACACTCCCAAAAAAAAAAAAGAAAGGTGCCAAGACAAGTGCAGACAGACGTGATATAAAAACTGCTAGCTATAATAATGGCAAGCTTCAGAGGCCACCAAAATCAGCCCCAAAAGCTTGGAAACTGCTTTGTTTTTCAAAATAAAGTTGCTAAACAAGCAACCAAGAGGGTGTCAACAGTCAGCAAAATACCATTTATAAAAAATAAACAGTTCAAAAGCCCACAGACAGGGCCATACACAAATAACTAAAGAGGATCCAGAGGTTTCCTAGAAGCAGCATCAACATGGGGCGAAGGAGGACGAGTCTGGAAGGGCACAGCATCCACCGTCCCGTCATCTCGATTCAATATCTGACAGTCAGGCTCGGGCACGGGATGACTAATCCCGCTAGGAGGAGCAGAAGAAGTCGGCACAATAGTGGCTTTGGCAACTAGCACAGGTAGAGGTTCCACATCGTCGTCATCAAGGTCGTCAGGAACAATCTTGCCCTCCTTCACGACATTGTCCAGGCTGAAAAGAGTAAGGTCGACCTCGGGAGCAAGAACTCGAACTTGCTCCTTCATGTTCTCATAAGCAGCATTTACGCTGCCCACAAGGTGACCCTGGAGCTCAGCATAGTCAACCTGGGCAGACTCCAACTCTTCCCTGAGACGCATTAGTTCATGGTAGGATGTGACATAGCTGTCCTTGTGCCTCAATGCCGTGTCCTCAGCCAACTTCACGGAAGCCGCCAAGCCATAGAACTAGCCTTTTCACCCTCTAATTATTTCTCCACCTTCGTCAACTTTACCTCCAGCTCCTCCTTCAAACCTTTTATTCTATCAAACTCTGCCTTAGCCTCCAGCATGAAAGATTTTGTAGCATGAACCGGGATACCCTGAGTAGTTTAAAAAAGAGCCGCACCCATATGAGCCATCTTCACACTACTTCTAGTTATGAACTCCAGGTGATGAAGAATAGACACATCATCCATTGGAAGACCTCCATAAGGACCGATCTGCTGATCGACAAACTCCACCGCATCAATGTTAGGAGCATCAAGGTTGAAAGGCTCAATTGTTTTTTGTTTTTTGTTGGGAGGAGCACCAGAGGTAGCGATAGAAGTCTGTGGAGGGTCGGCCAGACGAACCCGAGGAGTAGGGATCACCTTCCTCAGCCCAGGTGAACTTGGGACGGGCGGCTTCACCTGAACTTGAGAAGATCCCTCTCCTGCCACCTTGGCTGATATATTTTGAGCAGCAGCAGCCTTCCTTGCCTTTTTGAAGGCCTTCATAGAGTCATTATTTTTAGACATCTCTGGAAAACAGAATCAATCACAGTAATGGGTTACAATCACAAAAAGAGGAAGCAAAGCTAAAAACAAGTATAAAAACAAGTCAGACAGTACTCAAAGCAGTTCGAACCAGGGACGGGTCTCCCAGAAACCTTTTTGTATCAAGATGGGGCGGTTCCCTCCATATATCTTCAAGAACAATTACAAAAGCCTGCTCAACCTCGTCAAGCATCTCCCATGTATGGCGAGACACTGACACATTCTTTTGCCATTCTAGAGGAAAAGCAGGCTCATCATTCTCATCAAGAAAAAAGGGGCGGGCCCCCTCAACAGCTCGAGCTTTAAAGAAATAGTTCTTAAAATTTTTAAAGGACTCATAATACATGGCAAAAACTTTATGTCCCTGAGCAGACCTAAAAGAAACCCAAGAATCTTTCTTTTTGGAAGAAGCCCCAGGCTTGGCCGAAACAAAAAGATAAAGGAAAAGAGTCTGAAAAGGTGTTACGCCTAACTCCTGACAAAGCAGCTGAAAGATCTTGACAAAACCCCAGGAATTCGGGTGAAGCTGAGATGGGGTAACGTTACACGACCACAACAAGTCGGTGTCAAAAGCAGTAAAGGGAAAAGTAATGTCCAACTGGCTGAAAAAATACTCATAGGCATAGAAGAAGGGACGCTCCCCCGCAACCGAGGTTGGAAAACAAACCCTCTCGTCAGAGTCGGGCACTACAAGCTCATAATCCCTCTCCTGGGCACCGCTACCACAAATCCTATGATGTTTTCTCAGCTCTACACAAAACTCAGCATCCACCATAGAGACACACATTAAGACAAGGGAGTCCAGCCAATCGGACATCCCCTCAGGAACTTTAGAAGATATCTCTACAATATTTTTACGAGAAGACATGGCCAAACTAGTCCTACAAACAAGAAAAGAAGATTTGATTACTAAAAAATATCTCGGACGAAATCAGAATAACTCGGCCAACATAATCCAGTACAGTACAAGCAACAAAAGGAAACCCCAGGACCCATACCAAAAAGATCTAGGGGCATCCTTTGGAGGCAGTTGACATGATAAGGACTCAGGGAAACCTACAAGTCTACATCTCTACACATCTTAACAGGAAGATAACACTCTGAGAAGAAAGCCACGAGCTACAAATCAAATAAAGTCATCAAAATAACTACCTCCCAAATTCACAGTCGCAGACGGAACTACCAAGCAACGAAAGTATCAATAAGGAGTCATCAAAGACGCCACCTTTTTCAGAAAATAAACACCCCAAACAAACAAGCCACTAGAAAAAATCGTTACTTTCTACAAAGGATCATCAGTAAAATCATCAACAGAGCGAAAGTCATCAAAAGGAGCAACCTTCCA
Organism: Arachis hypogaea; assembly: GCF_003086295.3. Taxonomy (NCBI): domain Eukaryota; kingdom Viridiplantae; phylum Streptophyta; class Magnoliopsida; order Fabales; family Fabaceae; genus Arachis; species Arachis hypogaea. Next base: position 116,951,896 of record NC_092046.1, on the reverse strand, counting down.
GGAAAAGTAAAACAGGTTCATAAAAAACTAGAAAAACATGCAGCACAGCGACAAGCGAGCACGACAATGTAAAAAGATTCAAGCTTTCCAAAACATGCATTCAAAACCAAAAATTTACCAAAGAACCGAAGGAAAAAACAATAAAAGAAGCACAAAGAAAGAAAAACCAACCTGAACGAAGGAAGAAGTTTCGAAGGAGACTGAAGATGGAAAGACAGAATCGCCCAGAAAATCGTCGAATGACACCGCAACGCAAGAAAGGCAAAATATAGGCAAAAACAGAAAGCGAGAGAGTGAAGGGAGAGGTTACAAAGAAAAATGAAGAAGAGAAACCATTTCTGATTGCAAAATTCAAAATAAAAAGCCAAGGGAAACGGGGCAATTAAAACCAATTAATGAAGGTATTAAACCCTCGCACGTTCCCAAGAATAGAGCGCTGATATAAAAGCGCGCGCTTTCAGAGGAAAACGTTCCACATTCAAAAAAAATTTTACAAGGAAAAAAATCGACAAATGCTCGAGTTCGGCTTCACTAGAGAAGGATCGAGGTCAAGGACTCGACCTCAAAAAAGAAGACCGAGCTCAAGCAGGGGCACTGTTCACACCCTGGGTCGAGCTATCCGATCCGGGATGTTTAGTAACAAAGCGATCGACCTCTTTAGGTCAGGCTATCCGACCTCTTCTCAAAGACCTCGGTCAAATCGACAGGAAAGCCCAAAAAGGGGCCCAACTTAAGGAATACGACCTAAATCCAAAGGCATCCCAAGCCTACAGAGAGAAGGGTGGTTCCCTTGAGGATAAGCTGACCTCGCCCAAAGATAAGATAAGATAAGATAACTAACTTATCTTATATAAAAAGGTCACTCCACACTACTATAAATACACTGGAGAACCCAGGTATAACTCATACTCTGATTCTACTAAAAACCTACTTAATACCCTTGCTAACTTAAGCATTGGAGTCCCTTGCAGGTACCCCCACCCTCTGGTGACGAAGGATCAGTAGTGCAGCCAGTCCAACAAGTCGAACACGATAGCTCCGGCCGCCACTCACCAGCCGGACACGTCAGCACCGACCAGTACAGAAGATCTCGTCCGAGATCGACCTCCAGTTTCAGGTAACCCTCGGAACATTGGCGCCGTTGCCGGGGAACCTGAAAGTCATACCACCGCCATGGAGGATGGCCATGACAACGACCACGAGTCAGATCTAGAAGATAGAAGGCTGCATAAGAACGCGGACAATACACCAAAAGATACCCTTCAACCTGACAAAAATAATGATTCACCAAATAAGGGAGCAGTGGAGGCACTTCAAGATCTCTTGAAACAACTCGAAAAGAAGGTGGAGCATCAACAAGAAGCTGAGAAAGATCTACGAAGGGAAGTTAGACGACGTCGTGAGATAGAAGACAAGCTCTTAAAACTCGAGGCCGATCTCAAAACCAAGACCACTTGATTTGGTCACGAAAATGACTCCCGCAAGGACCAAGATCCATTCATTAAAAAAATCATGAAGACTAAAATCCCAAAGGACTTCAAACTTCCCGACATGATTCTGTACAATGGCACTACAGATCCCGGCCACCATCTCAGCAATTTCAGGAGTAGAATGTACCTCACTGACGCCTCAGATGCTGTCCGCTGCAAAGCCTTTCCGACTACTTTAACAAAAACAGCAATTAGATGGTTCGACAATCTACCTTCTTGGTCCATCTCAAGTTTTGATGACTTAGCCAAGAAGTTCCTAGCCAGATTCTCCATCCAAAAAGATAAGGCTAAGCACGCCCCAAGTCTACTAGGAATCAAGCAAGGAGAACGAGAAAGTCTTCGCAACTACATGGAAAGATTTAACAAAACATGCCTCGACATACAAAGCCTACCAACAGAGGCCGCCATCATGGGCCTCATCAATGGCTTGCGAGAGGGACCTTTTAGCCAATCTATATCAAAGAAACACCCCACATCTCTGAACGAGGTTCAAGAACGAGCAGAGAAGTGCATCAACATGGAGGAGAACTCTCGACTAGGAGAGACCTCATAGTCCGGATTCACCTACTCCTCTCGAGACAAGGATAAAGAATCCAAAAAGAAAGAAGATCAACATGGGAAAAAAATAAAAAAATACCACAATTACACCCCCCTTTGAGTGTCCCTCGTGGATGTTTACAGAGAAGTCTGCCATACTGAAAAAATACCCCCAGCTCAACCACTCAAAGGCAAGAAGGGAGGAGGAAATCGGTCTGAATATTGTGAATACCATAGACTCCGCGGACATTCTACCAACGAATGCTTTGAATTAAAAAATATCATGGAAAAACTAGTAAGAGAAGGAAAATTAGATCGATACCTAGCCACCCGAGACGATGAGCAAAGAAAAAGAAAAGGGACGAAGATGTCAGACGAACCGAGCGATCACCTCGTACACCAAAAAGACACGTCCACATGATACATGGAGGGTTTGCAGGAGGAGGAATCTCCAAATCATCTTGCCAAAGATATCTCAAAGAAGCATATCATGTCGAGGGGAAGGAGGAAGCACCGGACATCCCTGTGATTACTTTCACCAAAGAAGATGCATCTAGTGTCATCTCAGGACACGACGATCCCATGGTCGTCACCATTATATTGGCAAACGCAAATCTCCACCGCACACTGATAGACCAAGGAAGCTCTGCCGACATCTTATTCAAAACTACCTTCGACAAGCTCGGCCTAGAAGAAAAAGAACTCATGGGATATCCGAATAGCCTATTCGGACTAGGAGACACCCCAGTTCAACCACTTGGATACGTCTCACTACACACAACCTTCGGTAAAGGGGGACAGTCAAAAACACTCAAGATAGACTACATCGTGGTCGACGTGAGTTCAGCCTACAACTCCTTAATAGGTCGGACAACGTTGAATCAGCTCGGCGCAATAGTCTCGACACCACATCTATGCATAAAATTCCCAACCGCAGAAGGGATAGCCACAATAAAAGAAGACCAGAAGACGGCACGCCGCTGCTACAACGAAAGTCTAAATCTCAGAGGCAGAGGAGAAGAGTTCCACACAATCGAACTCGGGGGAGTTCAGAAGCGAGAAGAACTCCACCGACAGCCCGAAGGTGAGATAGAGAAAGTACATATCGGAGACATCCCAGACAAAATGACCAATATTGGAACAAACCTAAAGGGAGACATAAAAGAATCACTCGTACAGTTCTTAAAAGACAATGTCGACCTCTTTGCATGGAAGGCTGCGGACATGCCAGGCATAGACCCCGAGGTAATGTGCCACAATTAGCAGTCTATCCAGGATCTAGGCCAATACAACAGAGACGTAGAAAGCTCGGACCCGAACGATCCCACGTTGTGGAAGAGCAGGTACAAGCTCTACTAGAGGTAGGATTCATAAGGGAAGTCAAGTGTTCCGAGGGTTACCTGAAACTGTAGGTCGATCCCGGACGAGATCTTCTGTACTGGTCGGAGATGACGTGTCCGGCTGGTGGGTGGCGGCCGGAGCTGTCGTGTCTGACTTGTTGGACTGGCTGCACTGCTGATCCTTCGTCACCGGAGGGTGGGGGTACCTGCAAGAGACTCCGATGCTTAAGTTATCATAAGCAGGTTTTTAGTAGAATCAGAGTATGAGTTATACCTGGGTGCTCCAGTGTATTTATAATGGTGTAGAGTGACCTTTTTAGATAAGATAAGTTAGTTATCTTATCTTATCTTATCTTATCTTTGAGTGAGGTCATCTTATCTTCTGGGGAACCGCCTTTATCTTTTCTAGGCTTTAGCTGTCTTTAGATTGGCTGTGTTCCTTCGTTTGGGCCTACTTGGGCCTCTGTGGCGTTTTGTCCGAGCTCTTTGTGAAGAGGTCGGTTAGTCTGACCTGAAGAGGTCGGTCGGCTTGTCGCTAAACATCCCGGTCGCTAAACCCTTATACCGCCTTCGAGATCGACTTGTTGTGGTCTTGTAATGTAGCCTGGATGAGGCTTCTGTTATTGCCCCCTGGTTTGGTGTTGGCTAGTTTTGAAAATGCATCAGCTCGGGCATTCTATGTGTCGGACTTCATTTTCCCCGATTTATCCGAGTTGTTTTCTGTTTTTATCCAGGGTCCCCCGAATTGTCTGAGATGTTCTCTGGTTTTGTCCAGGGTCCCCCGAATTATCCGAGCTGTCCTCTGTAGGATTCTTCCAGCTAAGTTTGTTTTCTGTAGGATGCCTTTTATGGGCTGGTTGGTCCGAACTCTGATACTATGAGCTTGAAAGTATGGGTAGAGTTGTTGAGAGGTGAGTACGAGGGCGTAGGCAAACTTTTTCTATCTTTTGATAGTTTAGTTCGGCCCCTTGTAGAGCTTTGTTGATGAAGTAGATGGGTTGTTGCCCACTTTCGTCTTCTCTGACTAGTGCTGAGGCTATTGCCTGACTTCCCACTGCGAGGTATAATATGAGTTCTTCACTTTCCCGGGTTCTGGTGAGAATGGGTGGTTACCCCAAGAATTTTTGAAATCTCGGAAGGCTTGTTTGCATTCTGTTGTCCTTTTCAAACCTCTCTCCCTTCCTTAATATACCTCTTTGAGGTGTCTTTTGCGAGATGATTTAGAGATCCCTCCTCCTGCGAATCCTCCATTTATCATATGAACATGTCTCTTAGGGGTGTGAGGTGGATGTTCAACTCGTCCGACCTCTTCGCTCTGATGTGGATGTTCAATTCGTCCGACCTCTTCGGTGTGAGGTGGATCTTCAACTCGTCCGACCTCTTTGTTGTGAGGTGGACCTTCAACTCGTCCGACCTCTTTGGTGCGAGGTGGACCTTCAACTCGCCCGACCTCTTTGTTGTGAGGTGGACCTTCAACTCGTCTGACGTCTTTGTTGTGAGGTGGATCTTTAACTCGTCCGACCTCTTTCTCCTTTTTGCTTTTGATTGGGCGAGGTGGTGAGATCTTCTCAATGTTGCGTATTTCTCGTTAAATATCCACGAGAGATAGGTTTCTCAGTGGGTTGGTCTTCTTTCTTCCTGGACTCTTTATCCTTGTCCTGTGGTGGGTTAGGAGAATTCGGTTTCTGAGATCTCTCCTAGTCGAGAGTTCTCCTCTATGTTGATGTATTTCTCTACCCCGTTCCTGTACCTCGTTTAGAGATGTTGGATGCTTCTTGGATATTGAGTGGCTAAAAGGTCCTCCTCGTAGGCCATTGATGAGACCCACGATATCTGCTTCTGTTGGCAGACTTTGTATGTCCAGGCACACTTTGTTGAATCTTTCCATGTAGTTGCGAAGACTTTCCCGATCTCCTTGCTTGATCCCTAGCAAGCTTGGAGCGTGTTCGGCTTTATCCTTCTGGATGGAGAACCTGGCGAGGAACTTTTTTAGCAAGGTCGTCAAAACTTGTGATGGATTTTGGAGGCAAACTGTCGAACCACTTTATTGCTGTCTTCGTTAGGGTAGTCGGGAAGGCTTTGCATCGAATGGCATCCGAGGCATTGGTGGTATTGCTGAGATGATGGCTTGGATTCGATGTGTCATAGTACGGGGTCATGTCGGGAGCTTTGAAGTCCTTTGGGACTTTAGCTTTCATGATCTCCTTGGTGAAGGGATCTTTGTCCTTGTGGGAGTCATCATCGTGACTGGGTTGAATGGTTTTGGCTTTGAGATTAGCCTTGAGCTTTAGGAGCTTGTCCTCTAGCTCTCGTCGTCGCCTAGTTTCTCTCTGGAGGTTTCTCTCAGCTTCTTGTTCCAGCTGTTTAAGGCGATTCTGTTGCTTACGGATAGCTTCCAAAATTTCTGTGTTTGGGGGTTGCTTATCTTCCCCGTCTTGAGGTGTGTCTTTGGAGGTTGCGTCCGTGTCTTTGTTTGGTGTTCTGTCCACCAAACCAGAGTTGTGATCGTTGTCATGGTCATCTGCTATGGTGATGGGATGACTTCCAGGTTCCCCGGCAACGGCGCCAATGTTCCGAGGGTTACCTGAAACTGTAGGTCGATCTCAGACGAGATCTTCTGTACTGGTCGGAGATGACGTGTCCGGCTGGTGGGTGGCGGCCGGAGCTGTCGTGTCTGACTTGTTAGACTGGCTGCACTGCTGATCCTTCGTCACTGGAGGGTGGGGGGTACCTGCAAGAGACTCCGATGCTTAAGTTATCATGGGTATTAAGCAGGTTTTTAGTAGAATCAGAGTATGAGTTATACCTGGGTGCTCCAGTGTATTTATAATGGTGTAGAGTGACCTTTTTAGATAAGATAAGTTAGTTATCTTATCTTATCTTATCATATCTTTGAGTGAGGTCAATTTATCTTCTGGAGAACCGCCTTTATCTTTTCTGGGCTTTAGCTGCCTTTAAATTGGGCTATGTTCCTTCGTTTGGGCCTACTTGGGCCTCTGTGCCGTTTTGTTCGAGCTCTTTGTGAAGAGGTCGGATAGTCTGACCTGAAGAGGTCGGTCGGCTTGTCGCTAAACATCCTAGGTCGGACAATTTAACGCATGGTATGAACATCAAGTACCCACTATGGTTGGCTAACGTCGTCTTGGTGGAAAAATCAAATGGGAAGTGGCGAATGTGCACCGACTACACCGATCTCAACAAAGCCTGCCCAAAAGATCCCTATCCACTCCCAAGTATCGACGCGTTGGTAGATGCCTCCTCCAGATATAAATACCTCTCGTTTATGGACACATATTCGGGATACAATCAAATCCCAATGTATCCACCCGACCAAGAGAAAACTTCATTCTTAACTCCAAAGGCAAATTATTACTACATTGTCTTGCCTTCTGATCTTAAAAACGCAAGAGCTACTTATCAAAGGTAAATGAATAAGGTCTTTTCGGATCATATCGGAAAAATCATGGAAGTCTATGTGGACGATATTTTAATAAAGACACAAAGTGAAGAGACGCTATTGTTTGACTTGGCCCGAGTGTTCGACACTATAAGAAGGCATGTCATGCGACTCAATCCTGCAAAATGCACCTTCGCAGTAGAAGCTGGCAAATTCTTGGGTTTTATGCTCACACAAGGAGGAATCGAGGCAAATCCGGATAAATACCGGGCCATACTTGACATGAAGAGCCCGACCTGCGTCAAAGAGGTACAACAACTCAACGGGAGGTTGGCAGCCTTGTCCAGATTTCTAGCCAGATCCGCAATAAGATTCCTCCTCTTCTATGCCATTCTAAAAAAGGGGAAGAAATTTGAATGGACCACCGAGTGCGAGCAAGCCTTTCAAGATTTCAAAAGGTTCCTGGGACAACCACTTATCCTATCTCGGCCACGGGAAGGAGAACCACTCATATTATACCTCGCGGTAGGAAGTCGAGCAGCAGCCTCAGCATTGGTTCGAGAAGATGACAGTGGGCAACAACCCGTATACTTCATCAGTAAGGCGCTACAAGGATCCGAACTGAACTACTAAAAAATAGAGAAATTTGCCTATGCCCTCATACTAACATCTCAACGACTTCGTCCAAACTTCCAAGCTTACACCATTATGGTTTGGACTAACCAGCCCATAAAAAGGTTATTGCAGAAAACAGACCTAGCAGGCAGAATCTTACAATGGGAAGTCAAGTTGTCCGAATTCGACCTTCAATACGAAGCTCGGACAACCATCAAATCACAATACTTAGCCGACTTTATCGCGGAATTCACAGAGACCCCGGAAAACCCCATAGAATAGAATCTCTACGTGGACGGCTCCTCAAATAAGACCGAAAGCGGCGCGGGTGTGATAATTGAAAGCAACCAAGGAACCCAAATCGAGCTTTCTCTCAAATTTGGGTTCCCTGCCTCAAACAACCAAGCTGAGTATGAGGAATTACTAGCCGGTTTGAAGCTGGCTAAAGAGGTTGGAGCTCAAAAACTTATTATCTTCAGCGATTCGCAGGTGGTCACTTCACAAATAACAGGTAGCTACCAAGCCAAGGACCCCACTATGAAAAAATACTTGGATAAAACCAGGGAACAGCTTGGACAATTCGGAGAATATGAGATCCGCCACATACCCCGCAAACAGAATGCCCGAGCTGACGCACTCTCAAAGCTAGCCAGCACCAAACCAGGGGGCAACAATAGAAGCCTCATCCAGCAAATGCTACAAAACCCATCATTCTCGGAAGAGGAAAAAGTTCTAGCCATAACAGATCTGGATCAAGGATAGATGACCCCCATAATTAACTACCTCAAAACAGAAACACTCCCTACAGATGAAAAGGAAGCAAATAGGTTAAAGCAGGAGGCACAATACTACACTATCATAAATGATATCCTATACAAAAGAGGGATTTCAATACCATTACTAAGATGTGTTCCGACTTCCAATACAAACGAAATTCTAGAAGAAGTACACAGTGGCATCTGTGGCAATCATCTCGGAGCGCAAGCACTCAACAAAAAAGTACTCCGGGCAGGGTTCTATTGGCCAACTCTACAAAAAGAAGCCACGGAGTTTGTAAAGACATGTCCACCATGTCAGAAACATGCCAACTTCCACATCGCCTCGCCAGAGGAACTTATCAGCGTAACCTCACCTTGGTCATTCCCAAAATGGGGACTCGACCTTCTCCCTCAGGGATCGGGACAAGTTAAATTCCTCATAGTAGGGGTAGACTACTTCACGAAGTGGATCGAAGCAGAACCCCTAGCTAATGCCACTGCTCAAAGAAGTCGAAAATTTCTATATAGGAATATTGTCACAAGGTTCGAGGTTCCATACTTCATCACTACAGACAATGGCACTCAATTCACAGATGCAAGCTTCAGAAAGTTAGTGGCCGACTTAAACATAAAACACTAGTTCACTTCCGTAGAGCACCCCCAAGACAATGGACAAGCCGAAGCTGCCAACAAAGTCATATTGGTTGGGCTCAAGCGAAGATTACAGGACGCAAAGGGAGCCTGGGCTGAAGAACTCCTACAAGTCCTGTGGGCATATCGAACAACGCCGCATTCCACCACAAAGGAATCACCCTTCCGATTAGCATACGGAATAGAGGCAATGATCCCAGTGGATATCGAAGAAGGGTTGCCTAGAGTGATCCACTATAATGAAGAAGCCAACTCCCAACTTCAAAGGAAAGAACTCGACCTACTCTCAGAAGTCCAAGAAAGAGCTCGAATAAGGGAAGAGGCATTAAAACGACGAATGGCTTCAAGATACAACCAAAGGGTGGTGTCGTGAGGATTCGCTGAAAATGACCTCATCTTAATCCAAAATGATATCAGAACAACTCGACCCGGAGAAGGAAAGCTGGCAACAAACTAGAAAAGACCCTACCAAGTCATAGGAGTACATGGAAAGGGCTACTACAGACTGTCCGAACTCGATGGGCGAGAGCTTCCTAGGTCATGGCACGCCTGCAACTTAAGAAGGTATTATAGTTAGGGATAATAAAGGATCTTAGGATAAGGTGCACTCTTTTTCCTGAAAAGGTTTTTTAATAAGGCACCAAGACAAGACCTATCAATCGCTTAACCTATAGGGATAAAGCTCCCACATGTATATATTTGCATTTTTCGACTTGAATAAAATCTGTTTAGATCTTCTACAAATTCTCAAGACGCATTAATCTGAAACATTCATCGTTCGATTACGAAGCTATAGATCGGAAAAAAGTGAAAATCAAATTCACTACACGATCACGATAAAGACCAACAAGGATGAAAACCAAATTCATTAAAACGACGACCAAACGGGGATTAAACCCAATTTCTACAAAATCGGCAAAGACGAATACAGAATAATGCAAGAAATTATCGAAAGTGATCCATAGAAAGGACCTGACGAGGTATTAATAAAAATGGGTTGCTAAATAATAACTTAAAGACTGGTCGACATAGAGAAGTCGGACCGGTCGCAATAACCCAAGTTATAAGCAAATCCCTGGAAAGAGGTCTGGCTATAACTTAGAAGAGATCGACATAAAGAAGTCGGTCTCCTAACATAGTCACGAAAGCTTGCTCAGCCTCATCTAACATTTCCCACATATACCTAGATACCCTTACATCCTTTTGCCATTCCAAGGGAAAGGCGGGTTCATCATTCTCATCCAGAAAAAAGTGCCGAGCTCCTTCAACAGCTCGGACCCTAAAAAAGTAATTCTTGAAGTCACGGAAAGATTCATCAAACATGGAGAAAACCTTTTTTCCCTGGGAAGCTCGGAAAGAAACCCAAGCGGCTTTCTTCTTAACTACCCTAGGCTTTGTCAAAACAAAGAGATAAAAGAAGAGGGATTGTGAAGCAGGGATACCGAATTCATGACACAACAATTGAAAGATTTTTATAAAACCCCAGGAATTGGGGTGAAGTTGGGACGGAGCTACATTACAGGACCATAACAGGTTGGTCTCAAAATCGGTAAAAGGAAGAGTGATGTTTATTTGGCCAAAAAAGAAGTCGTAGGCGTAGAAAAAGGGGCGCTCTCCAACAATTTGGGTAGAAAAATAGACCCTCTCCTCAGAATTTGGAAGTACAAGTTCATAGTTTTTTTCCTCACTACCACTACTACAAACCCTATTGTTCCGAGGGTTACCTGAAACCGTAGACCGATCTCGGATGAGATCTTCTGTACTGGTCGGAGATGACGTGTCCGGCTGGCTGGTGGTGGCCGGAGCTGTTGTGTCCGGCTTGTTGAACTGGCTGCACTTCTGATCCTTGGTCACCGGAGGGTGGGGAGTACCTGCAAGACACTCCAATGCTTAAGTTAGCACGGGTATTAAGCAGGTTTATTGTAGAATCAGAGTATGAGTTATACCTGGGTGCTCCAGTGTATTTATAATAGTATGGGCTGACCTTTCTGATAAGATAAGTTAGTTATCTTATCTTATCTTATCTTATTTTGGGTGAAGTCAGCTTATCTTCAAGGGAACCGCCTTTATCTCTATAGGCTTGGATTGCCTTTGGATTTGGGTCGTGTTCCTCTATTGGGGCCCTTTATTGGGCTTTCCTGTCGATTTGGCCGACCTCTTTGAGAAGAGATCGGATAGCCTGACCTGAAGAGGTCGGTCGCTTTGTCACTGAACATCTCGGGTCGGATAGCTCGACCCAGGGTGTGAACAGTGCCTCTGCTCGAGCTCGGTCTTTCTTTTTGAGGTCGAGTCTTAGACTTCGATTCTTCTCTGGTGAAGCCGAACTCGAGCATTTGTCGACTTCTTTCTTTTTGTAGAATTTTTGAATGTGGAATGTTTTCCTCTGAAAGCGTGTGCTTTTATAGTAGCGTTCTGTTCTTGGGAACGTGCGAGGGTTTAATACCTTCATTAATTGGTTTTAATTGCCCCGTTCCCTTGGCTTTTATTTTGAAATTTGCTCACAGAAATGGTTTCTCTTCTTCATTTCTCTTTGTAACTTCTCTTTTACTCTCTCGCTTTTCTGTTTTTGCCTTTTGTATTTCTTGAGTTGCGGCATCATTTGGCAGTTTTTCTGGGTGATTCCGTCTCTCCGTCTTCAATCTCCTTCGAGGCTTCTTCGCTCAGGTTGGTTTTTCTTCCTTTCTCTTTTCCGTGTCACTTTTTCATATCTGATTTTGAGAAGGTTTTGATTTTGTTTGGAGAAAGTTTGGATCTTTCTACTTTTGCTGTGCCTGATTGCTATGTGTTCTGGGAGTTTCTTCGCCCTTTTGCATGAACCTTTTCGTCTTTCCTGTTGCTTGATGTTCTTAAGGCTTTTGCATGTTATCACCGTTTCTGTTTGTGCCTTTGATGATGATTTTGTTTGATTCTGAAAAAAAGTGTGCCTTTGACGATTTCCGCTTGGCGTGTTTGATGTTGTCGATGCTTTTTGCTGATAGACTGTAAAAAGATAGTGGCTTTGATGACTTTTTGTGTTTTGACATTCTGAAAAGTTTGTGATTTGACTTTCCTTGTTTGAGAGATGGACGTAAACTGTAGATTTTTCCTGAATCCTTTCTTTGTTATTGCCTCCAAAGGATGCCCCAGGGCTTTGGTTTGAGTCTTGGGGTTTTCCTTTTCTGTTTGTTCTTCTGTATCATATTAGTCGAGTTGTTTTGCCCCTCGTCCGAGATGTTTTTTAGTAATCCAATCTTCTTTTCTTATTGTAGGATTAGTTGGCCTCATGTCTTCTCGTCCTAATATTGTAGAGATGTCTTCTAAAGTTTCCGAGGGGATGTCCGATTGGCTGGACTCCCTTGTCTTAATGTATGTCTCTGTTGTGGATGCTGAATTTTGTGTAGAGCTGAGGAAACGTCATAGGGTTTGTGGTGGTGGTGCCCGAGAGAGAGATTATGAGCTTGTGGCACCCGACTCTAACGAGAGGGTTTGCTTTCCTACTTCTGTCGAGGGGGAGCGTCCCTTTTTCTACGCCTATGAATATTTCTTCAGCCAGTTGAACATTACCTTTTCTTTTACTGCATTCGAGACCAACTTGTTGTGGTCGTGTAATATTGCCCCATCCCAGCTTCATCCGAATTCCTGGGGTTTTATCAAGATTTTTCAGCTGCTTTGCCAAGAGTTAGGCATAACACCTTCTCAGACTCTTTTCCTCTATCTTTTTGTTTCTGCCAAGCCCGGAGGGTCTTCCAAAAAGAAAGCTTCCTGGGTTTCTTTCAGGTCGGCCCAGGGGCATAAAGTTGTTGCCATGTATGATAAGTCTTTTAAAGATTTTAAGAATTATTTCTTCCGAGTCCGTGCTGTTGAGGGGGCCCGCCCCTTTTTTCTTGATGAAAATGATGAGCCTGCCTTTCCTCTAGAATGACAAAAGAATGTGAGAGTGTCTCGCTATACCCGGGAGATGCTTGACGAGGTTGAGCGGGCTTTTGTAATTGTTCTTGAAGATTTATGGGGGGAACCACCCCATCTTGATACGAAAAGATTTTTGAGTGATCCATTTTTTATTCGAACTGCTTTGGGTACTGTCTGACTTGTTTCTATACTTGCTTTTTAGTTTTGCTTCTTCTTTTTGTGAGTGTAACCCATTGCTGTGGTCGATTTTGTATTTTCAGAGATGTCGAAAAACAACGATTCCATGAAGGCCTAAAGAAAGCAAAGAAGGCTGCAGCTGCTCAAAATATCTCGGCCAAGGTGGCGGGAGAGGGATCTTCCCAAGTTCCTGTAAAGCCACCCGTGCCGAGTTCTCCTGGCCCGAGGAGGGTAATTCCCACTCCTAGGGTTCGCCTGGCCGAGCCTCCGCAGTCTTCTGCTGCTACTTCTGATGCTCCTCCCAACAAGAAACAAAAAACCATTGAGCCTTTCAACCTTGATGCCCCTGATTTTGACGCGGTCGAGTTCGTAGATCAGCAGATCAGTCCATACGGTGTCCTCCCGATGGATGATGTATCACTTCTTCGTCATTTGGACTTTATAACTCGGAGTAGTGTAAAAATGGCACATATGGGAGTTGCCTTGTACCGAACGGCTCAAAATCTTCCTCTCCATGCCACCAAAGCCATCATGGAGGAGGCAAAACAGGAATTCGACCGGATGAAGGGCTTGAAAGAGGAGCTTGAGGTGAAAGTAGCTAAACTGGAGAAGGATCTAGAGAACGAAAAGGCTAGCTCTCTTGCCCTGGCGGCTTCTGTGAGATTGGCCGAGGACACTGCGCTGAGGCATAAAGATAGTTATGTCACATCTTATCGGGAGGTGATACGTCTGAGGGAGGAGTTGGAGTCTGTCCGAGTTGACTATTCCTAGCTACAAGGTCACCTTGTCGGCAGCGTAAACGCTGCTTATGATAATTTGAAGGAGCAAGTTCAAGTTCTCGCTCCTAAGGTTGATCTTACTCTTTTTAGCTTGGACAACATTGTGAGGGATGGTAAGATTGTCCCTGACGACAAAGATGATGATGATGTCGAACCTCCCTCTGCGCCTGCTGCTAAAGTGTCGACCTCTATAGTTCCTCCTACTGGGATTGTTCGTCCAGAATTAGATTCTGATTGTCAAATTCTGAATAGGGACGACGGTACGGTGGATCCAGTGCCTCTCCAAGCTCGCCCTCCTTCACCCCAGACTGATACTACCGAGAAGGCTCCCGATCTCAGCTGATTTTTCTTGGATGTTTGTGTAGATAGCCCGACTTGTGGGCTTTTTTAAACTCTTTATTCTGTAATTTTGAATATTTTGCTGACTGTTTGATACTCCTTCTGGTTGCTTGTTTAGCAACTTTTTATTTTGAAAAAACAACAAGTAGCTTTCAAGCTTTGGGCCTGATCCTGAAGCTTGTTTATAATATTGTATCTTATATCATGCTTGTTTGCACTTGTCTTGGCACCTTTCTGGATTTTGAGAATGCTGAAGCCTTGCTACTCGGCCTCTTTGGATTGCTTTGTACTTATTGTTTGTAGCTTTCATCCTTTGTGGATATGTGGATCCAACTCGTGTTTCGGTTTTCTGGCTCTTACTTCTATTTATTTCTGGCCATCCATAACCAATTTCTTTACGTTGGTCCTCTTTCCAATTATTTTTGTAGTGCTCTTTTTTGGACCTTTGTCAGGTCTCTTTCAAGGACTACTTTCATAACTGGTCTGTTGTAGGAGACCGACTTCTTTATGTCGATCTCTTTTTAAGTTATTTTGTAATCCTCTTTCTTGGACCTTTGTCAGGTCTCTTTAAGGGATTACTTTAATAACTTGTCTGTTGTAGGAGACCGACTTCTTTATGTCGATCTCTTCTAAGTTATTTTGTAATCTTCTTTCTTGGACCTTTGTCAGGTCTCTTTCAGGGATTACTTTTATAACTTGTCTGTTGTAGGAGACCGACTTCTTTATGTCGATCTCTTCTAAGTTATTATGTAATCCTCTTTCTTGGACCTTTGTCAGGTCTCTTTCAAGGATTACTTTTATAACTTGTCCGTTGTAGGAGACCGACTTCTTTATGTCGATCTCTTCCAAGTTATTTTGTAATCCTCTTTCTTGGACCTTTGTCAGGTCTCTTTCAGGGATTACTTTTATAACTTGTTTTTCGTAGGAAACCGACTTCGTCATGTCGATCTCTTCTAAGTTATAGCAATTCCTCTTTTATAGGGTTGGCCAGACCTCTTTCCAGGGATTTGCTGATAACTTGGGTTGACTTGGTCCGACTTTTTAACGTCGGCCAGTCTTTAAGTTATTATTTAGCAATCCATAAGACCTCGTCAGGTTCTTTTTCCGGATCACTTTTGATAACTTGCATTATTCTTTGTTCATCTTGCCGATTTGTAGAAGGTGGTTTCTATCTTTGTTTGGTCGACCTTTAGATGAATCGCATTTTCATCTCTGTTGGTCTTTATCGTGATCGTGCAATGAATCTGTTTTTCACTTTTCTGCCGATCTGTTGCTTTATAATCGGACGATGAATGCTTCAGATTAATGCATCTTGAAAATTTGTAGAATATCTAAAATATGTTTTATTTAAAAGAAAGTGCAAATATATACATGTGGGAGTTTTTTCATCCCTTTAAGTCGGATAATTTCTGGATCTCAACTTGGTGCCTCATTAAAAAACCTTTTCAGGAAAAAGAGTGCATCCTATGATGAGATCTTTTACCTTCTCAAGCTATAGTACCTTCTTAGGTTGCAGGCGTGCCATGATCTGGAAAGCTCTCGTCTTTCGAGTTTGGACAGTCTGTAGTAGCCCTTCCCAAGTACTTCTATGACTCGGTAGGGTCCTTTCCAGTTTGCTGCCAGCTTTCCTTCTCCGGGTCGAGTTGTTCCAATATCATTTCGGATTAGGATGAGATCATTCTCAGCGAAACCTCTCGGTACTACCTTTTGATTATATCTGGAAGCCATTCGACGTTTTAGTGCTTCTTCCTTGATCCGAGCTTTTTCTTGGATTTCAGAAAGTAGGTCGAGCTCTTCCCTTTGAAGTTGGGAGTTGGCTTCCTCATTGTAATGAATCACTCTAGGCGACCTTTCCTCAACCTCTACTGGGATCATTGCCTCCACTCCGTATGCTAGTTGAAATGGTGATTCGTTTGTGGTGGAATGTGGCGTTGTTCGATATGCCCATAGGACTTGTGGAAGTTCCTCGGCCCAAGCTCCCTTTGCTTCTTGCAGTCTCCGTTTCAGCCCAGCCAATATGACTTTGTTGGCTGCTTCGGCTTGTCCATTGGCTTGGGGATGTTCAATGGAGGTGAACTGGTGTTTTATGTTTAAGTCGGCTACTAGCTTTCTGAAGCCCGCGTCTGTGAATTGGGTGCCATTGTCTGTAGTGATGGAGTATAGAACCCCAAACCTTGTGATAATATTCCTATATAGGAATTTTCGGCTCCATTGAGCAGTGGCGTTGGCTAGGGGTTCTGCCTCGATCCACTTTGTGAAATAGTCTACCCCGACTATGAGGAATTTAACTTGTCCCGATCTCTGGGGAAAGGGTCCGAGAAGATTGAGTCCCCATTTTGCAAATGGCCAAGGCGATGTTACGCTGATGAGCTCTTCTGGTGGGCGATGTGAAAGTTGGCATGTTTCTGGCATGGTGGGCATGTCCTTACAAACTCTGTAGTTTCCTTTTGTAGAGTTGGCCAATAAAATCCCGCTCGGAGTACTTTTTTGGTGAGAGCTTGTGCTCTGAGATGATTACCACAAATGCCACTGTGTACTTCCTCTATAACTTCCCTTGTGTTGGAGGTCGGCACACATTTTAGTAGTGGTATTGAAATCCCTCTTTTATATAGGGTGTTGTTTATGATGGTGTAGTACTGAGCCTCCCATTTTAACCTCTTTGCCTCCTTCTCATTTGTGGGGAGTGTTTCTGTTTTGAGGTAATTAATTATGGGGGTCATCCATCCTTGATCCTGACTTGTTATGGCTAGGACTTTTTCCTCTTTCGAGATTGATGGATTATGCAGCATTTCCTGGATGAGGCTTCTATTGTTGCCCCCTGGTTTGGTACTGGTTAGTTTTGAGAGTGCATCAGCTCGGGCATTTTGTTCGCGGGGTATGTGGCAGATCTTATATTCCCCGAGTTGTCTGAGCTGTTCCTTGGTTTTATCCAAATAATTTTTCATAGTGGGATCTTTGGCTTGGTAGCTCCCTGTTATTTGTGAGGTGACTACTTGTGAATCGCTGAAGATGTTGAGTTTTTGAGCTCCAACCTCCTTAGCCAGCTTCAAACCAGCTAGTAACGCTTCATATTCCGCCTGGTTGTTTGAGGCCGGGAACCCAAATTTGAGGGAAAGCTCAACTTGGGTTCGTTGGTTGCTTTCTATTATCACACCTACGCCGCTTCCAGTCTTATTTGAAGACCCGTCCACGTAGAGATTCCATTCTGTGGGGGTTTCCAGGGTATCTGTGAATTCTGCAATGAAGTCGGCCAAGTGTTGTAATTTGATGGCTATCCGAGCTTCATATTAGAGGTCGAACTCGGATAACTCGACTGCCCATTGTAAAATTTTGCCTGCTAGATCTGTTTTCTGTAGTATCCCTTTTATGGGCTGGTCGGTCCGAACCTTAATGGTGTGATCCTGGAAGTGTGGACGAAGTCGTCGAGATGTCAGTATGAGAGTGTAGGCGAACTTTTCTATTTTTTGGTAGTTCAGCTCGGATCCCTACAGCGCTTTACTAATGAAGTATACAGGTTGTTGCCCTTTGTCGTCCTCTCGAACCAGTGCTGAGGCTACTGCCTGACTTTCTACCGCAAGGTATAATACGAGTGGTTCTTCCTCTCGTGGTCGAGTTAGGATAGGTGGTCGTCCCAGGAAATTTTTGAAATCCTGGAAGGCTTGCTCGCATTTCATTGTCCATTCGAACTTCTTTCCTTTCCTTAAAGTGGCGTAAAAGGGGAGAGATCTTATCGCTGATCCCGCTAAGAATCTGAATAAGGCTGCTAATCTCCCGTTGAGTTGTTGTACCTCTCTGACACAAGTTGGGCTCTTCATTTTGAGTATGGCCTGGCATTTATCCGGATTTACTTTAATTCCTCTTTGTGTGAGCATGAAACCTAAGAATTTGCCCGCTTCTACTGCAAAGGTGCATTTTGCGGGATTGAGTCGCATGTCATGCTTCCTTATAGTGCCGACCACTTGAGCCAGGTCAGACAGTAATGCCTCTTTACTTTGTGTCTTTATTAACATGTCGTCTACGTAGACTTCCATGATTTTTCGGATATGATCTGAAAAGACTTTATTCATTAGCCTTTGATACGTAGCTCCCGCATTCTTGAGACCGAAAGGCATCACAATGTAGCAGTAATTTACTTTTGGCGTTAAAAACAAGGTCTTTTCTTGATCTGGTGGATACATGGGGATTTGGTTGTATCCGGAATATTCATCCATAAACGAGAGGTATCTATATACGGATGAAGCATCTACCAGAGCGTCGATACTTGGGAATGGGTAAGGATCTTTTGGGCAGGCTTTGTTAAGATCGGTGCACATTCGCCATTTTCCATTTGATTTTTTCACCAAGACAATGTTAGCTAGCCATAGTGGGTACTTGACTTCTCTTATAAATCCTGCCTCCAGTAGTGCTTGTACCTGGTAATGGCGCCAAAAACATGATGCCAATACCATGGTTCACAACTTCGCACAACTAACCAGAAAGTGCACTGGGTCGTCCAAGTAATACCTTACGTGAGTAAGGGTCGAATCCCACGGAGATTGTTGGTATGAAGCAAGCTATGGTCACCTTGTAAATCTCAGTCAGGCGGATATAAAATAGTAATGGGGTTTTCAAAAATAATTAATAAAACAGGGATAGAAATACTTATGTAAATCATTGGTGAGAATTTCAGATAAGCGAATAGAGATGCTTTCGTTCCTCTGAACCTCTGCTTTCCTGCTATCTTCACCCAATCAGTCTTACTCCTTTCCATGGCTGGCTTTATGTAATGCATCACCATTGTCAATGGCTACTTTCGGTCTTCTCTCGGGAAAATGATCCAAATGCCCTGTCACGGCACGGCTAATCGTCTGGAGGCATCACCTTTGTCAATGGTTACATCCTATCCTCTCAGTGAATATGGTCAACGCACCCTGTCACGGCACGGCTATTCATCTGTCGGTTCTCGATCATGCTGGAATAGGATTTACTATCCTTTTGCGTCTGTCACTACGCCCAGCAATCGCGAGTTTGAAGCTCGTCACAGTCATTCAATCATTGAATCCTACTCGGAATACCACAGATAAGGTTTAGACTTTCCGGATTCTCTTGAATTCCGTCATCATTCTAGCTTACACCACGAAGATTCTGATTAAGAGATCTAAGAGATACCCATTCAATCTAATGTAGAACGGAAGTGGTTGTCAGGCACGCGTTCATAGGGAATGATGATGATTGTCACGTTCATCACATTCAGATTGAAGTGCGAATGAATATCTTAGAAGCGGAACAAGTGGATTGAATAGAAAACAGTAGTACTTTGCATTAATCTTTGAGGAACAGCAGAGCTCCACACCTTAATCTATGGAGTGTAGAAACTCTACCGTTAAAAATACATAAGTGAAAGGTCCAGGCATGGCTGAATGGCCAGCCCCTCTGATCTAAGAACCAGGCGTCCAAAGATGTCTAATACAATAGTAAAAGGTCCTATTTATAATAAACTAGCTACTAGGGTTTACAGAAGTAAGTAATTGATGCATAAATCCACTTCCAGGGCCCACTTGGTGTGTGCTTGGGCTGAGCTTGAGTGTTGTATGTGTAGAGGTCCTTCTTGGAGTTGAACGCCAGTTTTAGTGCCAGTTTGGGCGTTGAACTCCACTTTGCAGCTTGTTTCTAGCGCTGGACGCCAGAATTGGGCAGAGAGCTGGAGTTGAACGCCAGTTTGCGTCGTCTAAACGTGGGCAAAGTATGGACTATTATACATTTCTGGAAAGCCCTGGATGTCTACTTTCCAACGCAATTGGAAGCGCGCCATTTTGAGTTCTGTAGCTCCAGAATATCCATTTTGAGTGCAGAGAGGTCAGAATCCAACAGCATCAGCAATCCTTCTTCAACCTCTGAATCTGATTTTTGCTCAAGTCCCTCAATTTCAGTCAGAAAATACCTGAAATCACAAAAAAACACCCAAACTCATAGTAAAGTCCAGAAATGTAAATTTAACATAAAAACTAATGAAAACATCCCTAAAAGTAACTAGATCCTACTAAAAACATACTAAAAACAATGTCAAAAAGCGTATAAATTATCCGCTCATCACAACACCAAACTTACATTGTTGCTTGTCCCCAAGCAACTGAAAATCAAATAGGATAAAAAGAAGAGAATATACTATAAATTCCAAAATATCAATGAAACATAGCTCCAATCAAATGAGCGGGACTTATAGCTTTTTGCCTCTTGAATAGTTTTGGCATCTCACTTTATCCATTAAGATTCAGAATGATTGGCATCTATAGGAACTCAGAGTTCAGATAGTGTTATTGATTCTCCTAGTTCAGTATGATGATTCTTGAACATAGCTATTTTATGAGTCTTGGCTATGGCCCTAAGCACTTTGTTTTCCAGTATTACCACCGGATACATAAATGCCACAGACACAGAATTGGGTGAACCTTTTCAGATTGTGACTCAGCTTTGCTAAAGTCCCCAATTAGAGGTGTCTAGGGTTCTTAAGCACACTCTTTTTTTGCTTTGGACCTTGACTTTAACCGCTCAGTCTCAAGTTTTCACTTGACACCTACACGCCACAAGCACATGGTTAGGGACAACTTGGTTTAGCCGCTTAGACCAGGATTTTATTCCTTTAGGCCCTCCTATCCACTGATGCTCAAAGCCTTGGGATCCTTTTTATTTGCCCTTGCCTTTTGGTTTTAAGGGTTATTGGCTTTTTCTTCTTGCTTTTTTTCTTTTTCTTTCTATTTTTTTTTTGCTATTTTTTTTTCTGCAAGCTTTGTTCTTTGCTGCTTTTTCTTGCTTCAAGAATCATTTTTTATGATTTTTCAGATTATCAAATAACATGTCTCCTAGTCATCATTCTTTCAAGAGCCAACATATTTAACATTCTTAAACAACAACTTCAAAAGACATATGCACTGTTCAAGCATACATTCAGAAAACAAGAAGCATTGTCACCACATCAATATAATTAAGCTAAGTTCAAGGATAAATTCGAAACTCATGTACTTCTTATTCTTTTGAATTAAAACATTTTTCATTTAAGAGAGGTGATGGATTCATAGGACATTCATAACTTTAAGACAAAGTTACTAACCACTAATGATCATGTAATGAAGACACAAACATGGATAAACACTTAACATAGAGAAGACGAAAAATAGAAGAAATAAGAACAATGAATGAATCCACCTTAGTGATGGTGGCGTTTCCTTCTTGAGGAACCAATGATGTCCTTGAGCTCTTCTATGTCTCTTCCTTGTCTTTGTTGCTCTTCCCTCATTACTTTTTGATCTTCTCTTATTTCATGAAGGATGATGGAGTGCTCTTGATGTTCCACCCTTAGTTGTCCCATATTGGAACTCAATTCTCCTAGGGAGGTGTTGATTTGCTCCTAATAGTTTTGTGGAGGAAAATGCATTTGAGGCATCTCCGGGATCTCATGGTGATGAGCTTCATACGCCTCTTGAGCTCCATGATTGGGCTATCTTGCTTGCTCCATCTTTTTCTTAGTGATGGGCTTGTCCTCTTTAATGAGGATATCTCCCTCTATGTCAATCCCAGCCGAATTGCATAGGTAGCAGATGAGGTAAGGAAAGGCTAACCTTGCCATAGTGGAGGACTTGTCAGCCACCTTGTAGAGCTCTTGAGGTATAATCTCATGAACTTCCACCTCTTCTCCAATCATGATGCTATGGATCATGATGGCCCGGTCTATAGTAACTTCAGACCGGTTGCTAGTGGGGATGATGGAGCATTAGATGAATTCCAAGCATCCTCTAGCCACAGGCTTGAGGTCCAATCTTCTTAGTTGAACCGGCTTGCCTTTGGAGTCAATCTTCCATTGAGCTCCTTCTACACATATGTCCATGAGGACTTGGTCCAACCTTTGATCAAAGTTGACTCTCCTTGTGTAGGGGCGTGCGTTCTCTTCCATATTTGGCAAGTTGAACGCCAACCTCACATTTTCCGGACTAAAATCTAAGTATTTCCCCCGAACCATTGTAACATAGTTCTTTGGATCCGGGTTCTTACTTTGATCATGGTTCTTGGTGATCCATGCATTGGCATAGAACTCTTGAACCATTAGGATGCCGACTTGTTGGATGGGATTTGTTAGAACTTCCCACCCTCTTCTTTGAATTTCATGTCGGATCTCTGGATACTCATTTCTTTTGAGTTTGAAAGGGACCTCGGGGATCACCTTTTTCTTGGCCACAACATCATAGAAGTGGTCTTGATGGGCTTTGGAGATGAACCTTTCCATCTCCCATGACTCGGAGGTGGAAGCTTTTGTCTTCCCTTTCCCTTTTCTAGAGGATTCTCCGGTCTTAGGTGCCATCAATGGTAATGGAAAAACAAAAAGCTTATGCTTTTACCACACCAAACTTAGAATTTTGCTCGCCCTCGAGCAAGAGAAGAAAGAATAGATGAAGAAGAAGAAAAAATGGAGGAGAGGGAGAAGGGGGTGTGTTTCGGCCAAGAAGAGAAGAGAGGGTTGTGGTGTGTGAAAATGAGGAAGAATGGAAGGCTTTATATAGGGAAGGGAGGGGGGTTAGGGTTCGGCCATTTAGGGTGGGTTTGGGTGGGAAATTTATTTTGAATTTTGAAGGTAGGTGGAGTTTATGAGGTAGGTTTATGGGGAAGAGTGGATGGATGTGAGTGGTGAGGAGGTGATGGGGAAGAGAGAGATTGAGGTGATTGGTGAAGAGTTTTGGGGAAGAGTGTTTATGGGATTGTGTGAAAGAGGGGTGAGAAAAAGTGAGTGGAGGTAGGTGGGGATCCTGTGGGGTCCACAGATCCTGAGGTGATCCTGTGGGGTCCACAGATCCTGAGATGATCCTGTGGGGTCCACAGATCCTGAGATGATCCTGTGGGGTCCACAGGTTGGTGCCCATTTTGGCCGTTCAACGCCCATTTGTTGCCCATTTCTGGCGTTGAACGCCAGAACCATGCTTGTTCTGGGCGTTCAGCGCCAGCTCCTCTCCAGGGTGCAATTCTGGCGTTCAGCGCCCAGATTATGCCCATTTTGGGCGTTCAGCGCCCAGATACTGCCCATTTTGGGCGTTCAGCGCCAGAACCATGCTCTGTTCTGGCGTTGAACGCCAGGCAGATGCTTTCTCCAGGGTGTGATTTTTCTTCTGCTGTTTTTGATTCCGTTTTCAATTTTTATATTTATTTTGTGACTCCACATGATCATGAACCTATAAAGACATATAACTAAGAAAAATATAGTTAGATAAATAAAAATTGGGTTGCCTCCCAACAAGCGCTTCTTTAATGTCAATAGCTTGACAGTGGGCTCTCATGGAGCCTCACAGATGTTCAGAGCATTGTTGAGACTCTCCAACACAAAACTTAGAGTTTGGATATGGGAGTTTAACACCAAACTTAGAGTTTGACTGTGGGGGCTTTGTTTGACTCTGCTTTGAGAGAAGCTTTTTATGCTTCCTCTCCATGGATGCAGAGAGAGATCCTTGAGTTGTAAACATAAGGTTGTCCTCATTCAATTGAAAGATTAATTCTCCTCTGTCCACATCAATCACAGCTCTTGCTGTGGCTAGAAAAGGTCTTCCTAGGATGATGGATTCATCCTCTTCCTTTCCAGTATCCAGGACTATGAAATCAGCAGGGATGTAAAGGTCTTCAACCTTTACTAACACGTCCTCTACTTGTCCATAAGCCTGTTTTCTTGAATTGTCTGCCATCTCTAATGAGATTTTAGCAGCTTGCACCCCATAGATTCCTAGTTTCTCTATTACAGAGAGGGGAATGAGGTTTATTCCTGAACCAAGGTCACACAGAGCCTTAAAGATCATGGTGTCTATGGTACATGGTATTATGAACTTTCCAGGATCCTGTCTCTTCTGAGGCAATGTCAGTTGATCCAGATCACTTAGTTCATTGGTGAACAAGGGAGGTTCATCTTCCCAAGTTTCAATACCAAATAATTTGGTATTCAGCTTCATGATTGCACCAAGAAACTTGGCAGTTTGCTCTTCAGTAACATCCTCATTCTCTTCAAAAGAGGAATACTCATCAGAACTCATGAATGGCATAAGGAGGTTCAATGGAATCTCTATGGTCTCTAGATGAGCCTCAGAGTCCTTTGGTTCCTCAGAGGGAAACTCCTTATTAATCACTGGACGTCCCAGGAGGTCTTCCTCCTTGGGATTCACGTCCTCTCCTTCCCTTACAGGTTCGTCCATGGTGCTTATGTCAATGGCCTTGCACTCTCCTTTTGGATTCTCTTCTGTATTGCTTGGGAGAGTACTAGGAGGGATTTCAGTGATCCTTTTACTCAGCTGGCCTACTTGTGCTTCCAAATTTCTAATGGAAGACCTTGTTTCATTCATGAAACTTACAGTGGCCTTAGATAGATCAGAGACTAATTTTGCTAAATTAGAAGTATTTTGTTTAGAGTTCTCTGTCTGTTGCTGAGTGGATGATGGAAAAGGTTTATTATTGTTAAACCTGTTTCTTCCACCATTTTTAAAGCCTTGTTGAGGCCTTTGATCCTTCCATGAGAGATTTGGATGATTTCTCCATGATGGATTATAGGTGTTTCCGTAAGGTTCACCTAAGTAATTCACCTCTGCTATTGCAGGGTTTTCAGGATCATAAGCTTCTTCTGCATAAGAAGCCTCTTGAGTACTGTTGGATGCAGCTTGCATTCCATTCAGACTCTGAGAAATCATATTGACTTGCTGAGTCAATATTTTGTTCTGAGCCAATATGGCATTCAGAGTATCAACTTCAAGAACTCCCTTCTTCGTAGGCATCCCATTACTCACAGGATTCCTCTTAGAAGTGTACATGAACTGGTTATTAGCAACCATGTCAATGAGTTCTTGAGCTTCTGCAGGCATTTTCTTTAGGTGAATGGATCCACCTGCAGAAGTATCCAATGACATCTTTGATAGTTCAGATAAACCATCATAGAATATATCCAGGATGGTCCATTCTGAAAGCATGTCAGAAGGACACTTTTTGGTCAGCTGCTTGTATCTTTCCCAAGCTTCATAGAGGGATTCACCTTTTTTCTGTTTGAAGGTTTGAACATCCACTCTAAGCTTGCTCAGCTTTTGAGGAGTAAAGAACTTGGCCAAGAAAGCCGTGACCAGCTTATCCCAAGAGTTCAGGCTATCTCTGGGTTGAGAGTCCAACCAGATTCTAGTCTGTCTCTTACAGCAAATGGGAAAAGCATGAGCCTGTAGACTTCAGGATCTACTCCATTAGTCTTAACAGTATCACAGATCTGCAAGAATTCAGTTAAGAACTGAAAAGAATCTTCAGATGGAAGTCCATGAAACTTGCAGTTCTGCTGCATCAGAGAAACTAATTGAGGTTTCAGCTCAAAATTGTTTGCTCCAATGGTAGGAATGGAGATGCTTCTTCCATGTAAATTGGAATTTGGTGCAGTAAAGTCACCAAGCATTCTCCTTGCATTGTTGTTGGGTTCGGCTGCCATCTCCTTTACTTGTTCGAAATTTTCAATCAAGTTATCTCTGGATTGTTGTAATTTAGCTTCTCTTAGTTTCTTCTTCAGAGTCCTTTCAGGTTCTGGATCAGCTTCAACAAGAATGCCTTTTTCTCTGTCCCTGCTCATAAGAAAGAGAAGAGAAAAAGAAAAGAAGAGGAATCCTCTATGTCACAGTAAAGAGGTTCCTTATTGTTAGTAGAAGAAAAGAAGAAGAGAAAAATCTGAACTCAGAAAGAGAAAGAGAGAGGTTTCGGATTTTTGGTGGGTGGGGGAGAGATGTTAGTAGATGAATAAATAAATAGAATAAGATGAGAGAGGGAAAATTTCGAAAATAATTTATTGACAAAGAGTTAGTGATTTTTGGATATTTTCGAAAATTAGAGAGAGAGAGTTAGTTAGGTGGTTTTGAAAAAGATAAGAAACAAACAAAAAGTTAGTTAGTTAGTTGAAACAAATTTGAAAAGATAAGAAGTTAGGAAATTAGAAAAGATATTTTGAAATCAAATTTTGAAAAAGATAAGAAGATATTTTTGAAAAGATATGATTGAAGTTAGTTTTGAGAAAGATTTGATTTTTAAAATCACAATTAATGACTTGATTCACAAGAAATCACAAGATATGATTCTATAACTTAAAGTTTGAATCTTTCTTAACAAGCAAGTAACAAACTTGAAATTTTTGAATCAAAACATTAATTGATTATGTTATTTTCGAAAATTTGATATAAAAATAAGAAAAAGATTTTTGAAAAATATTTTTGGAATTTTCGAAAATAACTAAGAAATTTGAAAAAGATTTGATTTTTGAAAAAGATTTTGAAAAAGATGAGATTTTTAAATTGAAAATTTGATTTGACTCATAAAAACAACTAGATTTTAAAAATTTTTGAAAAAGTCAAATCTAATTTTCGAAATTATGAGAGAAAGGAGGGAAAGATATTTTTTTTATTTTTGAATTTTTTTATGAAGAGAGAGAAAAACAAGAAAAATGATGCAATGCATGAAAGTTATGGATCAAAACAATGAATGCATGCAAGAATGCTATGAATGTTAAGATGAACACCAAGAACACTATGAAGATCAAGATGAACATCAAGAACTTATTTTTGAAAAAATTTTTAATGCAAAGGAAACATGTAAGACACCAAACTTAAAATTCTTTAATGCTTAGACACTAAGAATTCAAGAATGCATATGAAAAACAAGAAAAGACACAAAACATGCAAATGCAAAGATCAAACAAGAAGACTTACCAAGAACAACTTGAAGATCATGAAGAACACAATGAATGCATGAGAATTTTCGAAAAATGCAAGATGCACATGCAATTGACACCAAACTTATAACATGACTCAAGACTCAAACAAGAAACACAAAATATTTTTTATTTTTATGATTTTATGATTTTTTTTATTTTTATTTTAAAATTTTCGAAAATCATTTTGAAAAAGAAAAAATAAGGATTCAAAATTTTTCATATGAATTCTAGGAATCTTGTACTCTTTAGTCTAAAGCTCCAATATGAGGGTTAGACATGGCTTAATAGCCAGTCAAGCTTTAGAATGGATTTACATCCATTGAGGTGATTAGTTGAAGACCAATCCCAAGGGAGTTTAGGTATGGCTTTTCAGCCAGATAGGATTCAACATGTTACCATGAAACTCTAGAATTCATTCTTGAGAGTTTTGAAGCCATAGAATAATTTATTTTTGAAAACATTATTTTTATTATATTTTTTTTTCGAAAACAAAAGAAAAATTTTTGAAAGATTTTTGAAAAATTTTTGAAAACTTTTTGAAAAGAAAACGAAAAGAAAGTTACCCAATCTGAGCAACAAGATGAACCGTCAGTTGTCCAAACTCGAACAATCCCCGGCAACGGCGCCAAAAACTTGGTGCACAGAAATTGTGATTATACTTTGATTATGTAAAATTCATTGCTCTTTCTTTCCCCGGCAACGGCGCCAAAAACTTGGTGCGCAGAAATTGTGATTACACTTTGATTATGTAAAATTCATCGCTCTTTCTTTCCCTGGTAATGGCGCCAAAAACATGATGCCAATACCATGGTTCACAACTTCGCACAACTAACCAGCAAGTGCACTGGGTCGTCCAAGTAATACCTTACGTGAGTAAGGGTCGAATCCCACGGAGATTGTTGGTATGAAGCAAGCTATGGTCACCTTGTAAATCTCAGTCAGGCGGATATAAAATAGTAATGGGGTTTTCGAAAATAATTAATAAAACAGGGATAGAAATACTTATGTAAATCATTGGTGAGAATTTCAGATAAGCGAATAGAGATGCTTTCGTTCCTCTGAACCTCTGCTTTCCTGTTATCTTCACCCAATCAGTCTTACTCCTTTCCATGGCTGGCTTTATGTAATGCATCACCATTGTCAATGGCTACTTTCGGTCTTCTCTCGGAAAAATGATCCAAATGCCCTGTCACGGCACGACTAATCATCTGGAAGCATCACCCTTGTCAATGGTTACATCCTATCCTCTCAGTGAATATGGTCAACGCACCCTGTCACGGCACGGCTATTCATCTGTCGGTTCTCGATCATGCTGGAATAGGATTTACTATCCTTTTGCGTCTGTCACTACGCCCAGCAATCGTGAGTTTGAAGCTCGTCACAGTCATTCAATCATTGAATCCTACTCGGAATACCACAGACAAGGTTTAGACTTTCCGGATTCTCTTGAATGCCGCCATCATTCTAGCTTACACCACGAAGATTCTGATTAAGAGATCTAAGAGATACTCATTCAATCTAATGTAGAACGGAAGTGGTTGTTAGGCATGCGTTCATAGGGAATGATGATGATTGTCACGTTCGTCACATTCAGATTGAAGTGCGAATGAATATCTTAGAAGCGAAACAAGTGGATTGAATAGAAAACAGTAGTACTTTGCATTAATCTTTGAGGAACAGCAGAGCTCCACACCTTAATCTATGGAGTGTAGAAACTCTACCGTTAAAAATACATAAGGGAAAGGTCTAGGCATGGCCAAATGGCCAGCCCCTCTGATCTAAGAACCAGGCATCCAAAGATGTCTAATACAATAGTAAAAGGTCCTATTTATAATAAACTAGCTACTAGGGTTTACAGAAGTAAGTAATTGATGCATAAATCCACTTCCGGGGCCCACTTGGTGTGTGCTTGGGCTGAGCTTGAGTGTTGTATGTGTAGAGGTCCTTCTTGGAGTTGAACGCCAGTTTTGGTGCCAGTTTGGGCGTTGAACTCCACTTTGCAGCTTGTTTCTGGCGCTGGACGCCAGAATTGGGCAGAGAGTTGGCGTTGAACGCCAGTTTAAGTCATCTAAACTTGGTCAAAGTATGGACTATTATACATTGCTGGAAACCCTGGATGTATACTTTCCAACGCAATTTGAAGCGTGCCATTTTGAGTTCTATAGCTCCAGAAAATCCATTTTGAGTGCAGGGAGGTCAAAATCTAACAGCATCAGCAGTCCTTCTTCAACCTCTGAATCTGATTTTTGCTCAAGTCCCTCAATTTCAGTCAGAAAATACCTGAAATCACAGAAAAACACACAAACTCATAGTAAAGTCCAGAAATGTGAATTTAACATAAAAACTAATGAAAACATCCCTAAAAGTAACTAGATCCTACTAAAAACATACTAAAAATAATGTCAAAAAGCGTATAAATTATCCGCTCATCATTTATCCAGGATCTCGGCCAGTACAGCAGAGACGTAGAAAGCTTGGACCAAAATGATCCGAAGCTATGGAAGAGCAGGTACAAGCTCTACTGGAGGCAGGATTCATAAGAGAAGTCAAATACCCAATATGGCTAGCTAACGTCATCTTGGAAGTGGCGGATGTGCACCGACTACACTGATCTCAACAAAGCCTGCCCAAAAGATCCTTATCCCCTCCCAAGTATCGACGCTCTGGTGGATGCCTCCTCCGGATACAAATATCTCTCGTTTATGGACGCCTATTTGGGATACAATCAAATCCTGATGTACCCACCTGATCAAGAAAAAACCTCATTCTTAACCCCGAAAGTAAACTACTGCTACATCGTCATGCCATTCGGACTAAAAAACGCAGGAGCCACTCATCAAAGATTAATGAATAAAGTCTTCACAGACCACATCGAGAAAGTCATGGAAGTCTATGTGGATGAAATGTTAATAAAGACACAAAGTGAAGAGTCGTTACTGTCCGACCTCACCCAAGTATTCGACACTATAAGAAGGCATGGCATGCGACTTAACCCTGTAAAATGCACCTTCGCAGTAGAAGCTAGCAAATTCTTGGGTTTTATGCTAACGCAAAGAGGAATCGAGGAAAATCCGGATAAATGTCGGGCCATACTCGACATGAAGAGCCCGACTTGTGTCAAAGAGGTACAACAACTCAATGAAAGATTGGCAGCTTTGTCTAGATTTTTAGCTGGATGGGCAATAAGATCTCTCCCCTTCTACGCCACTCTAAGGAAGGAAAAGAGGTTTGCATGGACAATGGAGTGCGAACAGGCCTTCCAAGATTTCAAAAGATTCCTGGGACAACCACCTATTCTAACTCGGCCACAGGGAGGAGAACCACTTGTATTGTATCTCGCAGTAGGAAATCGGGCAGTAGCCTCAGCACTGGTCCGAGAAGACGACAGTGGACAATAACCTATATACTTCATCAGCAAAGCACTACAAGGGTCCGAACTGAACTATCAAAAAATATAAAAATTCGCCTATGCTCGAATACTAACATCTCGATGACTTCACCCATATTTCCAAGCCCACATCATCAGGATTCAGACCAACCATCCCATAAAAGGCATTTTCAGAAAACAGACTTAGCAGGAAGAATCTTGCAATGGGCAGTCAAGTTGTCCGAATTCGACCTTCAGTATGAAGCTCGGACAGCCATCAAATCACAGTATCTGGCCGACTTCATTGCAGAGTTTACGGACACCCCAGAAATCCCTACAGAATGGAATCTCTACGTAGATGGTTCCTCAAACAAAACCGGAAGTGGCGCAGGCGTGATATAGAAAGTGATCAGGGAACCCAAATCGAACTTTCCCTCAAATTCGGGTTCCCTGCTTCAAACAACCAGGCCGAATATGAAGCACTACTAGCTGGTTTGAAGCTGGCTAAGGAGGTTGGAGCCTAAAAGCTTATCATCTTCAGCGACTCACAAGTAGTCACCTCACAAATAACAAGGAACTACCAAGCCAAGGATCCCACCATGAAAAAGTACTTGGACAAAACCAAGGAACAGCTCGGACAACTCGGGGAATATGAGGTCCGCCATAAACCTCGGGAACAGAATGCTCGAGCTGATGCACTCTAAAAACTAGCCAGCACCAAACCAGGGGGTAACAATAAAAGCCTCATCTAGGAAACACTGCAGAACCCGTCAATCTCGGAAGAAGAAAAGGTCCTAGCATGGTTCTGAAAATCGAATCAGACCGGCCAGTTCAACTGGAAAAACCAGAAACCGGTCACCTAGCCGGTCCGGGTAAGGTCAGAAACTGCCTGGCAAAAAACCGGTGAAAAAAGCGATCGAACCGGTGGTTAACTGGTGAACCGGGAGAACCGTCCGATTTTTTTGCGGTTTCTGGTTTGAAAGTTAAAATGTTAAACGGCGTCGTTTTGGCTCTTAAAAAAAAAGAAAAAGAAAACGCCTAAACGAAATGAAGCTCTAAATCCCCTAATCAGTTTCCACTTTCCAGAAATCACCCAAGCACAGTTCAGCACCCAGTCACCCACAGCCATCAGCCCTCTTCGCAGTCGAGCAGCCCACCGCCATCGCCACCGCATCCTGTAGCCACAGCAGCGACGACGTTGACCACCTCAACCACCACCGCGTCCTGCTTCGTCGCCGAGCTCGCCTCCCCCTTGGTCGTCGCCAAGCTCGCTTCCTCCTTGGTCGTCACCGAGCTTGCCTACCCGTCACTCGCCGCTGGTAATACTCTGTTCTTCATTTATTTGCTGCCTTCTGATTTTGATTTATGAGCTCACCTCCTTCTGATTTTCTGTGCTTGATTTTCTGATTTATTTGTTTGCGATTTTGATTTAGTTGCTGCCTTCTGATTTTGATTTTCTGTGCTTGATTTATTTGTTATCTGTTCATGATTTTGTTTACTGGCTTCATTATTTTTTTGTTCGCTGGCTTCATGATTCTGAGGTTATTTGTTCATGAATTTGTTTGCTGGCTTCATGAATTTGTTTGCTGCTTCATGAATTTGTTTGCTGCTTTATTTGTTCGATTTTGATTTTGATTTTTTATTTTCTGAGGTTATTTGTTTATTTGCTGGCTTCATGATTTTGATTTTTCATTTTCTGAGGTTATTTGTTCATGAATTTGTTCGATGCTTTATTTGTTCGAATGATGAATGATGTGTTCTCGTTTCTTGCATGACAGAATAAAGAAGGTCCCCTGTCCCCATCCTATGAGTAAAACTCCCTTCTGCCAGAATTTGGAAGAGTGTAAGGAAGTCAAGGATGGAAAATAGTGGACAGATAGTTCAAATAAGAGGAGTCGTACAGACCAAATATTTTAAAGCATCATTTGTTTTGGCTAAGCGTTTTGACGTGTTTTGAACTATAAGATCCCCAGTGGGTCAGTGGAATCAACAGAGCACTGAGAGAAGCATAGGAAGAAAGAATCAGATTAGTATGACAACAATTCAAGTTTAGGGCATGGATACTATTGTCATCCACAACAAAATTTGGTTTAAATTGCCAGTAGAAAGAACTTGAGGTGATTAAGGGTTATGACATCCACACTTTTGTCAGATCATGGTACTATAATTCATTGAAAATATGTTCAATATGCAGATGAGTAAAGCAAGCGGAAAAGTGACCCTATCACATCACTAGGTTTCTTTATATTCCCCTGCACTGACATTTGTGTTTTGAGTAGCAAAAGGAGTTATCTTCACAATACTTTCTCTTATTTGAAAACTTGCTAGTAATTGTTTCTTTTGAATGTAGAAAATTATGGGTTTGTCATTATGTGCGTTTTTTTTGTTTAGTTATAAACTTTGATGTTTGAAGTTGTTTGTGAACTTCTAATATTAAGTAATGGATAATTTATTATGTGAAATTTTAAATTTTAATAAGTTAGAAATTATTGAATTTATATATTTAAAGTTATTTTTAGGTTTTTAATAATTTTATTTAATATTTAATTAAACCGGTTGAACCCCGATCGAACCAGTGAACCATTGAACTAGTGACCTCACTAGTTTATTAACCGGTCCGGTTCTCGCAACCTTGGGTCCTAGCCATAACAGGTCTGGATCAAGGATGGATGACTCCCATAATTAACTACCTCAAAACAGAAACTTTTCATACCCTGGGTCGAGCTGTCCGACCCGGGATGTTTTACGACAAGACGACCGACCTCTTCAGGTCAGACTATCCGACCTCTTCACAAAGAGCTCGGCCAAATTGCCATAAAAAGCCCAAACAGGCCCAAACGAAGGGACACAGCCCAATCTAAAGGCAGCCAAAGCCTAGAAAGATAAGGGCGGTTCCCCAGAAAATAAGATGACCTCACTCAAAGATAAGATAAGATAAGATAAGATAACTAACTTATCTTATCTAAGAAGGTCACTCCACACTATTATAAATACACTGGAGCACCCAGGTATAACTCATACTCTGATACTACTAAAAACCTGTTAATACCCTTGCTAACTTAAGCATCGGAGTCCCTTGCAGGTACCCCCCACCCTCCGGTGACGAAGGATTAGCAGTGCATCCAGTCCAACAAGTCGGACACGATAGCTCCGGCCGCCACTCACCAGCCGGACACGTCAGCACCGGCTAGTACAGAAGATCTCGTCCGAGATTGACCTCCAGTTTCAGGTAACCCTCGGAACATTGGCGCCGTTGCCGGGGAACCTGGAAGTCATCCCATTACCATGGCGGATGACCATGACAACGATTACAACTCTGGTTTGATGGACAGAACGTCAAACAAAAACACGGACGCCACCTCCAAAGACACACCTCAAAACGGGGGAGATAAGCAACCCCCAAATACAGAAATTTTGGAAGCTATCCGTAAGCAACAGAATCGCCTTAAATAGCTGGAACAAGAAGCTGAGAGAAACCTCCGGAGGGAAACTAAGCGACGACGAGAGCTAGAGGACAAGCTCCTAAAGCTCGAGGCTGATCTCAAAGCCAAAACCATTCAACCCAGTCACGATGACGACTCCCACAAGGACAAAGATCCCTTCACCAAGGAGATCATGAAAGCTAAAGTCCCAAAGAACTTCAAAGCTCCCGACATGACCCCGTACGATAGCACATTGAATCCAAGCCATCATCTCAGCAATTTCAGAAGCATAATGTATCCCACCATTGCCTCGGATGCCATTCGATGCAAAGCCTTCCCGACTACCCTAACGAAGACAGCAATAAAGTGGTTCGACAGTTTGCCTCCAAAATCCATCACAAGTTTTGACGACCTTGCTAAAAAAGTTCCTCGCCAGGTTCTCCATCCAGAAAGATATAGCCGAACACGCTTCAAGCTTGCTAGGGATCAAGCGTGCCTAGACATACAAAGTCTGCCAACAGAAGCAGATATAATGGGTTTCATCAATGGCCTACGAGGAGGACCTTTTAGCCACTCAATATCCAAGAGGCACCCAACATCTCTAAACGAGGTACAGGAACGGGCAGAGAAATACATCAACATGGAGGAGAACTCTTGACTAGGAGAGAGCTCAGAAACCGAATTCTCATAACCCACCACAAGACAAGGATAAAGAGTCCAAAAAAAAAGAAGATCAACCCGAGAAGCCTAGAAAATACCACAATTACACCCCACTTCAGGTGTCTCTTGTGGAGGTTTACCGAGAAATATGCAACACTGAGAGGATCTTACGACCTCGCCCAATCAAAAGCAAAAAGAAGAAAGAGGTCGGACGAGTTGATGGTCCACCTCACAACAAAGAGGTCGGACGAGTTGAAGGTCCACCTCACAACAAAGAGGCCGGACGAGTTGAAGGTCCACCTCACACCAAAGAGGTCAGACGAGTCGAAGGTCCACCTCACAACAAAGAGGTCGGACGAGTTGAAGGTTCACCTCACACCAAAGAGGTCGGACGAGTTGAAGATCCACCTCACACCAAAGAGGTAGGAGGAATTGAACATCCACATCAGAGTGAAGAGGTCGGACGAGTTGAACGTCCACCTCACACCCCTGAGAGACATGTTCATATGATAAATGAAGGATTCACAGGAGGAGGGATCTCTAAATCATCTCGCAAAAGACACCTCAAAGAGGTATATTAAGAAAGGGAGAGAGGTTTGAATAGGACAACGGAGTGCGAACAAGCCTTCCGAGATTTCAAAATTTCTTGGGGCAACCACCCATTCTTACCCAACAACGGGAAAGTGAAGAACTCATATTATACCTCGCAGTGAAAAGTCGGGCAATAGCCTCAGCACTAGTCAGAGAAGACGAAAGTGGGCAACAACCCGTCTACTTCATCAGTAAAGCTCTACAAGGAGCCAAACTAAACTATCAAGAGATAGAAAAAGTTTGCTTACGCCCTCATACTCACTTCTCGACGACTCCACCCATACTTTCAAGCTCACACTATCAGAGTGCGGACCAACCAGCCCATAAAAGGCATCCTACAGAAAACAAACTTAGCTGGAAGAATCGGGACCCTGGACAAAACCAGAGAATATCTCGGACAATTCGGGGGACCCTGGACAAAAACAGAAAACAGTTCGGACAAATCGGGGAAAATGAAGTACAACACATAGAATGCCCGAGCTGATGCATTTTCAAAACTAGCCAACACCAAACCAGGGGGCAATAATATAAGCCTCATCCAGGCTACATTACAAGACTACAACAAGTCAATCTCGAAGGTGGTATAAGGAATGTACTCAGGGTCAGCCACAGTAACACGCATTAAAACTATGAAATCCAGCTAATCAGACATGCTGTTCGGGATCTTAGTAGACATCTCAAAGACATAGGTCGACTATGGGGTTACTACCAAACAACTTGGGCAAATAAAAAAACAACTCGGACAATAATAGCAAATATCAAGTGACAGACGTGGCAGTAAAAGGAAAACCCCAGGATTCAAACGAAAGTCCAGGGACACCCTTTGGAGGCAACAACAGGACAAGAACACAGAAAAAAGAAGTCGACAATCTATACCCAAACAGTCCGAATACCTCTTAAACAAAAGGTCAAAACAAAAGCTAGAACTTTTGTACAAAAGGAGTCAGGCAACAATGAAAAGAAACAGGAACAGCAACCAAACCCTCAGCAAAGCACATATTCTTCTCAAAGGCGAATGACAAAAGAAAAGTGACAACAAACAATCAAAGATACAAACTTTTTGCAGAAAGAACCAAAGTTCTTCAGAGCAAATACAAAGTCAAAGCCTTACATCAAAAGCATGCCAACTTCCCTATAGCCCCACCTGAAGAGCTCCCACAAGTCCTATGGGCATATCGGACAACCCCACACTCCACTGCAAAGGAATCACCCTTCCGATTAGCTTACGGAATGGAGGCAATGATCCCAGTGGAGGTCAAAGAAGGATCGCCTAGAGTGATCCACTACAGTGAAGAGGCCAACTCCCAACTTCAAAAGGAAAAACGCGACCTACTTCCAGAAACTCGAAAAAGAGCTCGGATCAAGGAAGAGGCGTTAAAAAGTCAAATGGCCTCAAGATACAATCAGAAGGTAATCTAGAAACAACGATCTCATCCTAATCCGAAATGACATCAGAATAGGTCGGTCAGGAGAAGAGAAGCTAGCAGCCAACTGGAAAGGACCATACCAAGTTGTTCAGAAGAACTAGGGAAAGGTTGCTGTTCATACCCTGGGTCGAGCTGTCCGAACCGGGATATTCAGTAATAAAGCGACCGACCTCCTTAGGTCAAGCGGACCGACTTCTTTACGAAGAACTCGGCCAAATTGACAGGAAAGCCCAAAAAGGGCCCAATTCAAGGAATACGACCCAAATTCAAAGGTCGTTCAGGCCTACGGAGAAGGGCGGTTCCGTTGAAGATGCGCCGACCCCAACCCAAAAGATAAAGATAAGATAAGATAACTAACTTATCTTATCCAAGGGTCACATCTCACCATTATAAATACACTGGAGCACCCAGGTATAACTCATACTCTGATTCTACATAACACCTGTTTAATACCCATGCTAACTTAAGCATCGGAGTCTCTTGCAGGTACCCCCCACCCTTCGGTGATAGAGGATCAGCAGCACGTTCAAGTCCAAACAAGTCGGACGTACCAGCTCCGGTCACCATTCACCAACCGGATACATCGGTTCCGACCAGCACAGAAGATCTCGTCCGAGATCGACCTACAGTTTCAGGTAACCCTCGGAACATTGGCGCCGTTGCCGGGGAACCTGAAAGTCATCCCAAAACCATGGCAGACGGCCATGACAACGACCACGACTCGGATCTGGAGAACAGAACACCGCACAAGAACGCAGACACTACGCTAAAGGATACTCCGGAATCCAACGGGGACAAAAACTCACCAAATCCGGGAGCCATGGAAGCACTTCAAGATCGCTT
This sequence comes from Arachis hypogaea, assembly GCF_003086295.3. Taxonomy (NCBI): domain Eukaryota; kingdom Viridiplantae; phylum Streptophyta; class Magnoliopsida; order Fabales; family Fabaceae; genus Arachis; species Arachis hypogaea. The sequence continues at coordinate 116,914,885 of NC_092046.1, read as the reverse complement.
AAAGCAACTTGGAAAGAAACCCAGCAACAACGGGAGATCGGAAAGGATCTACAAAGAGAGGTACGGCGACGTCGAGAACTAGAAGAAAAACTACAGCAATTAGAGGCCGACCTCAAATCAAAAGCTCCTCGGACCACTCCTGAGGAAAATTCACGCAAAGAACAGGATCCATTCACCAGGGAAATCATGAAGACCAAAATCCCAAAAGATTTCAAGCTCCCGGATATGGTTTTGTATGATGGCACTACAAATCCCAACCATCATCTCAGCAATTTCAGAAGCAGAATGTACCTTACCGATGCCTCAGATGCCGTTCGCTGCAAAGCTTTTCCAACTAACTCTCACGAAAATGGCGATCAGATGGTTCGACAACTTACCTCCGAAGTCCATCTCAAACTTCGACGACCTGGCCAAAAAGTTCCTGGCCAGATTCTCCATCCAGAAAGATAAGGCCAAGCATGCACCCAGCTTACTAGGGATCAAGCAAGGAGAACGGGAGAGCCTCTGCAACTACATGGAAAGATTCAACAAAATATGAATGGACATACAAAGTTTACCAACAGAGGCCGCCATCATGGGGCTTATCAATGGCTTACAAGAGGGACCTTTCAGCCAATCTATATCAAAAAAGTATCCTACCTCCTTAGACGAAGTCCAGGAGCGAGCAGAAAAATACATCAACATGGAAGAGAACGCTCGGCTGGGAGAAATCTCAAAATCTGGGGCCTCCTACTGAGACAAAGACAAGGACTCCAAAAGGAAAGAAGATCGACAGGGTGAGAAAATCAAAAAATACCACAACTACACTCCTCTCAAAGCATCCCTGGTCGACGTATACAAAGAAGTCTGCCATACAGAAAAAATCCCCCCAGCGCGGCCACTCAAAGGCAAAAGGGGAGGAGGAAACCGGATGGAATATTGTGAATACCATCGAATTCGAGGGTACTCTACGAACGAGTGCTTCGACTTGAAAAATATCATAGAAAAATTGGTAAGAGAAGGAAAATTAGATCGATTTCTGGCCACTCGGGATGATGACCAAAGAAAAAGACGGAGAGACGAAGATGATGGACGAGCTGAACGGTCACCTCAGACACCAGAAAGACACGTCCACATGATACACGGCGGATTCGCAGGAGGTGGGATCTCAAAATCGTCCCGAAAGAGATATCTCAAAGAAGTATATCATGTTGAGGGAATGGAGGAAGCACCCGACATCTCGGCGATAACATTTACTAAAGAGGACGCATCCGGCTTCATCTCGGGACACGACGATCCCATGGTCATCACTATTATACTGGCAAACGCCAATCTACACTGCACACTAGTAGACCAAGGGAGTTCTGCTGACATCTTATTCAAAACAGCCTTCGATAAGCTCGGTTTAGACGAAAAGGAACTTAGAGCATACCCGAACAATCTGTTTAGACTAGGAGACACTCCGATACAACCGCTGGGATACGTATCGCTACACACTACTTTTGGAAAAGGGAACCAATCTAGGACCCTCAAAATAGACTACATTGTGGTCGACGTAAGTTCAGTCTACAATGCTCTCATAGGTCGGACAACACTCAATCAACTCGGCGCAATAGTCTCAACTCCGCATCTATGCATGAAATTCCCAACTACAGAGGGGATAGCCACGATAAAAGCAGATCAAAAGATGGCACGTCGCTGTTATAACGAGATCTTAAACCTCAAAGGCAGAGGAGAAGAGTTTCATACAATTGAGCTTGGCGGAGCTCAGCGTCAAGAAGAACTCCGTCCGCACCTAGAAGGTGAGGTAGAGAAGGTTCAGATTGGAGACACCTCGAACAAAACGACTAATATCGGCACAGTCCTAAGATGAGACTTAAAAGAATTACTGATACAATTCTTACGAGATAATGTCGACCTCTTCGCATGGAAAGCCGCAGACATGCCAGGCATAGACCCTAAGCTAATGTGCCACAAGTTGGCGGTCTATCCAAGATCTCGGCCGGTGCAGCAGAAGCGAAGAAAACTCGGACCAGAACGATCCCAAGCTGTGGAAGAACAAGTACAAACGTTACTGGAGGCAGGATTCATAAGAGAAGTCAAGTACCCACTATGGCTAGCCAACGTCGTCTTGGTGAAAAATCAAACGGGAACTGGCGCATGTGTACCGATTACACCAATCTCAACAAAGCCTGCCCAAAAGATCCATACCCACTCCCAAGTATTGACGCTCTGGTAGATGCTTCCTCCAGATATAGATACCTCTCATTTATGGACGCCTATTCGGGATACAACCAAATCCCCATGTATCCACCAGATCAAGAAAAGACCTCGTTCTTAACACCAAAGGCGAACTACTGCTACATCGTGATGCCTTTCAGTCTCAAGAACGCGGGAGCTACTTATCAAAGGCTAATGAATAAAGTCTTCTCAGATCACATCGGAAAAATCATGGAAGTCTATGTGGACGACATGTTGATAAAAACACAAAGCGAAGATACATTATTGTCCGACCTGGCTCAAGTGTTTGACACTATAAGGAAGCATAACATCCGACTCAACCCCGCAAAATGCACCTTCGCAGTTGAAGCAGGCAAATTCTAGGGTTTCATGCTCACACAAAGGGGAATTGAAGCAAATCCAGATAAATGTCAAGCTATACTCAACATGAAGAGCCCAACCTGTGTCAAAGAAGTACAACAACTCAACGGGAGATTGGCCGCCCTATCCCGATTCTTAGCAGGAGCTGCAATAAGATCTCTCCCTTTCTATGCTACTTTAAGAAAGGGAAAACAGTTCGAATGGACGACAGAATGTGAGCAAGCTTTCCGAGACTTCAAGGAGTTCTTAGGACGGCCACCTATCCTATCTCGACCACGAGAAGGAGAACCACTCATATTATATCTCGCAGTAGGAAGCCGGGCGCTAGCCTCAACACTAGTCAGAGAAGACGAAAATGGGCAACAACCCGTCTACTTCATTAGCAAAACACTACAGGGATCCGAGCTGAACTACCAGAAAATAGAAAAATTTACCTATACTCTCATCCTAACATCTCGACGACTCCGCCCGTACTTCCAGGCTCACACCATTAAGGTTAGAACTAACCAGCCCATAAAAGGAATATTGCAGAAAACAGATTTAGCAGGCAAAATTCTACAATGGGCAGTCGAGTTGTCAGAAGTCGACCTCCAATATGAAGCTCGGACGGCCATTAAATCACAGTATCTGGCCGACTTCATCGCAGAATTCACAGATACCCTGGAAACTCCCACAGAATGGAATCTCTACGTGGACGGTTCCTCAAATAAAACTGGAAGCGGCGCAGGCGTGATAATAGAAAGCAACCAAGAAACCCAAGTTGAGCTCTCCCTCAAGTTCAGGTTCCTGGCCTCCAATAACCAAGCGGAATATGAAGCATTATTAGCTGGTTTGAAGCTGGCTAAAGAGGTCGGAGCTCAAAAACTCAACATTTACAGCGATTCACAAGTGGTCACATCACAAATAACAGGGAGCTACCAAGCCGAAGACCCCACCATGAAAAAATATTTGGATAAAACCAAGGAACTACTCGGACAAATCGGGGAATATAAGATCTGCCACATACCCCGCGAACAAAATGCCTGAGCTGATGCACTCTCAAAACTAGCCAGCACCAAACCAGGGGGCAACAATAAAAGCCTCATCCAGGAAATGTTGCAAAACCCGTCAATCTCGGAAGAGGAAAAAGTCCTGGTCATAACAAGTCAGGACCAAGGATGGATGACCCCAATAATCAACTACCTTAAAGAAGGAACACTCCCCGCAGAGGAAGAGGAGGCAAAGAAGTTAAAAAGGGAGGCACAGTACTACACCATCATAAATAACATCCTGTACAAAAGAGAAATCTCAATACCTTTACTAAAATGCGTGCCGACCTCCAACACAAGGGAAGTGCTAGAAGAAATACACGGCGGCATTTGTGGCAATCATCTCGGAGCACGAGCTCTAGCCAAAAAAGTACTCCGGGCGGGATTTTATTGGCCAACTCTACAGAAAGAAGCCATGGAATTTGTAAAGACATGTCCACCATGTCAAAAACATGCCAAGTTTCACATCGCCCCGCCAGAAGAGCTCATCAGCGTGACTTCGCCTTGGCCGTTTGCAAAATGGGGACTTGATCTTCTCGGCCCCTTCCCACAGGGATCAGGACAAGTTAAATTTCTCATAGTGGGAGTAGATTACTTTACAAAGTGGATCGAGGCAGAGCCCCTAGCCAATGCCACCGCTCAAAGAAGCCAGAAATTCTTATATCGAAACATTGTCACAAGGTTCGGGGTTCCATATTCAATAACCACAGACAAAGGCACCCAATTCACAGATGCAGGCTTCAGAAAACTAGTAGCCGACTTGAATATAAAGCACCAGTACACCTCCGTCGAACATCCACAAGCCAATGGACAGGCCGAAGCTGCTAACAAAGTCATATTGGCCGGATTAAAACAGAGATTACAAGATGCAAAGGGAGCCTGGGCAGAAGAGCTCCCACAGGTCCTGTGGGCATATCGAACAACGCCACATTCCACCACGAAGGAATCCCCCTTCCGATTAGCATACGGAATAGAGGCGATGATTCCAATAGAGATTGAAGAAGGGTCGCCCAAAATAGTTCACTACAATAAGGAAGCAAACTTCCAACTTCAGAGAGAAGAGCTCGACTTGTTACCCGAAATCCAAGAAAGAGCACGGATCAGGGAAGAAGCTCTAAAACGCCGAATGGCTTCCAGATATAATCAAAAGGTAGTGTCGAGAAGTTTTGTAGAAAATGATCTCATCCTAATCCAAAATGATATCGGAACAACTCGACCAGGAGAGGGAAAGCTGGCAGCAAACTGGAAAGGACCCTACCGAGTTGTAGAAGTACTTGGAAAGGGCTACTACAGACTGTCTGAACTCGATGGACGAGAGCTTCCCAGGTCATGGCACGCCTGCAACCTCAGAAGGTACTACAGTTAGAAAAGATAAAAGATCTCATCATTGGATGCACTCTTTTTCCTGAAAAAGGTTTTTTAACGAGGCACCAAGTTGAGACTCAGACAATCCCATATGTATATATTTGCACTTTTCCTTTAAATAAAATATATTTTAGATACTCTACAAAGATTTCGAGACGCATTAATCTGAAGCATTCATCGTCCGATTATAAAGCAATAGATCGGCAGAAGGTGAAAAACAATTTCACTGCACGATCACGATAAAGACAACCGTCCGATAAAGGTGAAAACGCGATTCACCCAAAGGACGATCTAGAGATGACAACCACTTTCTACAAATCGGCAAAGATGAACACAGAATAATGTAAGAAGTTATCGAAAGTGATCTAAAAAAGAACCTGACGAGGTCTTACGGATTGCTAAAATAATAACTTAAAGACTGGCCGACGTTGAGAAGTCGGACCAAGTCAACCCAAGTTATAAGTAAACCCTGGAAAGAGGTCTGGCGAACCCTATTAAAGAGGATTACTTTAACTTAGAAGGGCTCGACATGACAAAGTCAGCCCAAAATGAGAAGTTATCAAAGTAGTCCCTGAAAGAGATCTGACAAAGATCCAAGAAAGAGGATTACAAAAATAACTTAAAGGAGACCGATATAATGAAGTCAGATTCCTACAACTAAAAATTTATAAAAGTAATCCCTGAAAGAGATCTGACAAAGATCCAAGAAAGAGGATTACAAAAATAACTTAAAGGAGACCGATATAATGAAGTCGGACTCCTACAACTAAAAAGTTATAAAAGTAATCCCTGAAAGAGATCTGACAAAGATCCAAGAAAGAGGATTACAAAAATAACTTAAAGGAGACCGATATAATGAAGTCGGACTCCTACTACTAAAAAGTTATAAAAGTAATCCCTGAAAGAGATCTGACAAAGATCCAAGAAAGAGGATTACAAAAATAACTTAAAGGAGACCGATATAATGAAGTCGGACTCCTACTACTAAAAAGTTATAAAAGTAATCCCGGGAAGATATCCGACAAAGATCTAGGAAAGGGATTACAAAAATAACTTAGAAAAGGACTGCGAAAACAACTCGGAGGACTAACTTGAAGAAATCGGTTACAAATCGTCGGAAATACAAGCCGGAGCGAGAACGAACCAAAAATCAAGTTAGACCTACCTAGTCACAACCACAAAGGATTCAAGATACAAAGTACAAAGCAATCCAAAAAAGGTTAAGCCGCAAGGTTCCAATATTCACAGAAAAAGAGATACCAAGTCAAGCACAAAAAGCGTAAGGTTATAAAAGCCTCGGAGGCCACCAAAACCTATCTCAAAAAAGCTAAAGCATGCTACCATTTGTTTTTCGTAAAAAACAAAAGTTGCTAGGCAAGTAACGGGAAAGTGTCAGCAATTAACAAAACATAAAGAGTTTAAAAAAGCCCACAAGCCGGGCCAACTACATATCCAGAATAAAGTTAAAGCTAAGGGTCAGAAGATTTTTTAGCAGCATCAGGCCGAGGAGACGGAGGCCGAGTCTGGAGAGGAACGGCTTCTACAGTACCGTCATCCCGGTTCAAGATCTGGCAGTCGGGATCAGAAGCGGGAGGACCAACCTCGGCAGGAACAGCAGAAGTCGACACCTTGGTAGAGGCTACAGGGGGAGGATCGACATCATCTTCATCCTCATCATCAGGGACAACCTTGCCATCCCTGACAACATTGTCCAAGCTAAAGAGGGTCAGGTCGGCCTCGGGAGCAATAACCCGAACTTGTTCCTTCAGGTTCTCATAGGCAGCAGTTACACTGCCAACAAGATGACCTTGGAGCTCGAAATAATTAGCCCGGGCATTCTCCAACTCTTCTCTCAGACGCAACATCTCCCGGTAAGACGTCAAATAACTGTCCTTATGTCGCATAGTCGTGTCCTCGGCCAGTCTCAGAGAACCAGCCAGAGAAGTAGAACTAGCCTTTTCATTTTCCAAGTCTTTCTCCAACTTGGCCACCCTTACTTCAAGTTCATACTTCAAGCCCTTCATCCGATCAAACTCCTGTTTGGCCTCCTCCATAAAAGCTTTAGTGGCATGGAGAGGAAGACTTTGAGCAGTTCGATATAGGGCCGCCCCCATATGTGCCAACTTGATACCACTCCGGGTGATATAATCAAAGTGATGAAGAAGTGATACGTCGTCCATAGAGAGAGCACCATAAGGGCCGATTTGTTGGTCTACAAACTCAACCGCATCAAAATAAGGAGCATCAAGGTTAAAAGGCTCAGTTGTTTTTTGCCTCTTACTAGGAGGGGCACCAGAAACTGCAATAGAAGATTGTGGAGGGTCAACCAGACGAACCCGAGGAGTAGGAATCGCTTTCCTCGGCCCGGGAGAACTCGATATATGAGGTTTAACTGGAGGCTGAGAAGATCCCTCTCCGGCCGCATTGGCCGAGATGTTTAAAGCAGCGGTCGCCTTCTTCGCCTTCTTATAGGCCCTCATAGAATCATTATTCTTCGACATCTCTGAAAAACACAAAAATCAAAGACAAGTTACAACACAGGAGAAACAAAGCTCGGGAGCAAGTATAAAACAAATCAGACAGTACCCAAAGCAGCCCGAACCAAAGATGGATCACTCAAAAATCTCTTCGTGTCCAGATGGGGAGGCTTCCCCCACAAATCTTCGAGAACAACTACAAAGGCCCGCTCAACCTCACTAAGCATTTCCCATGTGTAACGTGGCACTCTTACATTCTTTTGCCACTCCAGAGGAAAAGCAGGCTCATCATTTTCATCAAGAAAAAAGGGGCGAACCCCCTCATTGGCACAGACTCGGAAGAAATAGTTCTTAAAATCTTTAAACGACTCATCATACATGGCAAAAACTTTATGCCCCTGGGCCGACCTGAAAGAAACCCAGGAAGCTTTTTTTCTGGAGGAACCTCCAGGTTTGGCCGAGACAAAAAGATAAAGGAAAAGAGTTTCAGAAGGTGTTATGTCCAACTCCTGACACAGAAGTTGAAATATTTTGATAAAACCCCAGGAGTTTGGATGAAGCTGGGACGGAGCAATATTGCAAGACCACAACAAGTCAGTTTCAAAAGCAGTAAAAGGGAAAGTAACGTTTAATTGGCTGAAGAAGTATTCATAAGCATAGAAAGAGGGACGCTCCCCCTCGACGGAAGTCGGAAAACAAACTCTCTCATCGGAATCAGGAGCAATAAGCTCATAATCACTCTCGCGGGCACTGTTATCACAAATCCTATGGCACTTCCTCAGCTCTGTGCAAAATTCAGCATCCACAATAGAAACACACAACAAAACAAGGGAGTCCAGCCAATCGGACATCCCTCGGGAACTCTGGAAGACATCTCTACAATGTTATTGCGAGAAGACATGAGGCCAACTAATCCTACAAGTAAAAAAAGAAGATGGGATTACTAAAAACATCTCGGACAAGGGAGAAAATAACTCAATATGATGCAGGTGAACACACAGAAAAGGAAAACCCCAAGACTCAAACCAAAATCTTGGGGCATCCTTTGGAGGCAGTAACAAAGCAAGGTTTCCAGGAAAATCTACAACTCTCACCCCAGCATCTTTCAAACAAGAAAAAGACTTCAAACAAACAAGCATTTCCAGAAGCATAAGTCATCACAGTCAACCAAGCAAAAAGCATTCCCAAAATATCAAAACACGCCAAATGGAAATCGTCAAAGGTACGAACTTTTGAGAAATCAGACAAAAAGCAATCAAGCAAAGCAAGGAACGGATGCAGAGTTTCTATCAGATAGTAAAAAATCAGAAGCAACAAACAAAAACCGTATAAAGCCTCGACGGAAATGCCAGAGGAACACACAAAAGAAAGCCAAGAAAAACGTATTTACAGCGACAAACAAATGCAAAATCACGAAAAGGTTCAAACTTTCAAAACATGCAAAAGCAAAAGCTTCACCAAAAAACTAAAAATGAAGCTGTGAAAGAAGCAAGAAAGTTAGTACCAACCTGAAAAGGCAGCAGACTTCAGGGAAGGTGAAGAAGGGACGGCAAAATCTGGAATCACTACCTCGAAGCAAAAGAAAAGACACAAGCAAAAGAAAACGTCGCTGGGCTGAAACGCGAAACTACGAACTCCAGACAGAGGCTTCAGAAAAATCAAACAAACGCCGCAACACAAAGAAAAGTTGAAAGCGAGAGAATGAAGGGAAAAATGCAAAGAAGTTACGAAAAGGGCGAAAGAAGAGAAACCGTTTCTGGGTTTTCAAAATCAAAATAAAGAGCCAAAAGGAAACGGGGCAATTAATGCTAAAATTAAAAGGCATTAAACCCTCGCACGTTCCCAAAGTGCCGATATAAAAGCGCGCACTTTTAGAGGAAAACGTTCTACATTCAAAAGCTTCTACAAAGGAATCGACAAAATGCTTGAGATCGGCTTCACTAAAGAAAGACCGAAGTCAAGAACTCGACCTCAAAAAGAAGACCGAGCTCAAGCAGGGGCACTGTTCATACCCTGGGTCGAGCTGTCCGAACCGAGATGTTCAGTAATAAAGCGACCGACCTCCTTAGGTCAAGCGGACCGACTTCTTTACGAAGAACTCGGCCAAATCGACAGGAAAGCCCAAAAAGGGCCCAATTCAAGGAATACGACCCAAATTCAAAGGTCATTCAGGCCTACGAAGAATGGCGGTTCCGTTGAAGATGCGCTGACCTCAACCCAAAAGATAAAGATAAGATAAGATAACTAACTTATCTTATCCAAGTGTCACATCTCACCATTATAAATACACTGGAGCACCCAGGTATAACTCATACTCTGATTCTACATAACACCTGTTTAATACCCATGCTAACTTAAGCATCGGAGTCTCTTGCAGGTACCCCCCACCCTTCGGTGATAGAGGATCAGCAGCACGTTCAAGTCCAAACAAGTCGGACGTACCAGCTCCGGTCACCATTCACCAACCGGATACATCGGTTCCGACCAGCACAGAAGATCTCGTCCGAGATCGACCTACAGTTTCAGGTAACCCTCGGAACAGTTGCTACAAAGTGTCCAACCTCGAGGAGCAAGAGCTACCAAGGTCATGGCATGCCTGCAATCTAAAAAGGGCGCCAGGCCGAGATCCAAAAAGATTGCCCGACCTAGAAAGGTAAGTACTAACATGTACACACTCTTATCTTCATTTTATTGTTTAAAAGATTGCAGATTCCCTAAAAAAATTTCCTACCAAGATGCCTGACTACGGCAGGTCGGCAAGGTGAACACCAAATTCATCGGCCGATCACGACAAAGTCGGCAAGATGAAAACCAAATTCATCGTCCGATTACAAAGCGACAAGTCGGCAAGGTGAAAACCAACTTCACCGCCCGACCACGATGAAAACCGAATTCATCGTTTGATTTCGACAAAGGTCGACAAAGGGAAAACAAAATTCACTGCTATACCAAGTCGCATGAATCTGAAACGCAAAATTTTACTGCCAGATCACGACAAGGTCGGCAGGGTGAAAACCAAATTCACCTCCCGATCACGATAAAAGTCGGCAAAGATGAAACCAGAATTCATCGCCCAATTTCGACAAGGTCGGCAAAAAAGTGAAAGCAGAATTCATCGCCCGATTATAAAGCTACAGATCGGCAGAAAGTGAAAAACAAATTCACTGCACGATCACGATAAAGACCAACAGAGATGAAAACTAAATTCATCTAAAGGTCGACCAAACGAGGATTGAACCCAACTTCTACAAATCGGCAAAAATGAAAACGGAATAATGCAAGAAGTTATCGAAAGTGATCCGGAGAAAGGACCTGACGAGGTCTTGATAAGATGGATTGCTAAATAATAACATAAAGACTGGCCGACGTTAAGAAGTCGGACCAGTCGACCAAAGTTATAAGTAAACCCTGGAAAGAGGTCTGGCCAACCCTATAAAAGAGGATTACTATAACTTAGAAGGGCACGACATGACGAAGTCGGCCCAAAATATAAAGTTATAAAAAGTAATCCCTGAAAGAGACCTGAACAAGGTCCAAGAAAGAGGATTACAAAAATAACTTAGAAGGGCCTGACATGATGAAGTCGGCCCAAAAACGAAAAGTTATAAAAAGTAATCCCTAAAAGAGGCCTGACAAGGGTCCAAAAAAGAGGATTGCTAGAAATAACTTAGAAGGGACCGACGGCCCAAAACGAAAAGTTATAAAAAGTAATCCCTAAAAGAGACCTGACAAGGGTCCAGAAAAGAGGATTGCTAGAAATAACTTAGAAGAGGCCGACATGAAGAAGTCAGCCCGAGCCAATTAAAGCTACAGATTGGACCGACGAGAAGAAGTCGGACCAACGAAATCTACAGCTTGGACCGACAAGGAGAAGTCGGACCAACGAAAGCTACAGCTTGGACCGACAAGAGAAGACGGACTAACGAAAGCTACAGTTTGGACCGACAAGAGAAGTCGGACCAACAAAAACTAAAGAAGGATCGACAAGAGAAGTCGGACCAACGAAAAGCGTGCGCTAAAAGGGACATAGCTTTGCCCAAAAAGCCACAGCTCTACCCAAAAAGCCACGGATCCACGACAAGGCTATCAAAATTGTTCAGACCAACTAAAAAGGTTCTACCAAGAACACTAAAAATTTGTCGGACAAGTTAGCCCCAAAGGTCATCCCGTCTAAACAGAAGACGGACTAAAAAATATCTAATCAAAAAGAGATTGGACAGCAAAGTACCAATACTCTATAAACATCTCACAAAGGCCAAAGAAAGGTCAAAAGACCAAAGCCAGAAGTGCTTCGCTGAAAAGTACGAAGTCTTGAAAAAAGACACTTCTTAAAAAGCAAAAAGCACGGCCTCAAAGACGGAGCTAAAAAGTCGTCCAAACAAACTATAAAAAGGTTACCCATCGGAACACTACCTAAAAAGTTTTTGGATTATGACTAAAAAGCCCGAGCAATGAAGACAAACTAGTCAGAAGAAGGCTGAAAAAACCTCTCAACAAAAAGGGCAATGCCAGACTCGCACAAGGAGAAACTACTCAAGATCGACCAAAGTTAGGATGCTTGAGAACGACTTCCCAAAAGAGATCGAAGCTCTGAAAGCACGATCTCACGGAAAGGTCTGAACTCAAGCAGGGGCAAAGTCATACAGGTCGACGTCAGGTAAAGAAGAGGCGCAAGTACGACTTCAAAAAAGAAAAAGCTAAAAGGTTGGGAAACAACTTAAGGCTCAAATGTGCTCAGCTAAAAGGGATACAACTCCGCTCAAAGAAGGCACAATCTCAAACAGGGCTATGAACGACATCCGAAACTAAAAAAGGTTCTATATAAAGAACACTAAAAAAATCATCAGAAAAGTCACTAAAAGCTCGGATATCAAGCCGCAAGGATAACTTCGCCAAAGCAGAGGGTTGTCAACACAAACTTAAAGCAAGGCGTGATCCAGAAGGCAAGGGTAGAAAACCCACACTACCACTCAAAAGAGGTTGGACCTTGAAGTACCAAACCTCTAGAAAATCTGCAAAGATTGCAAAGCAATGAAGAGACAAGCCAGATGGATGCTTGAGCACGACTTCCCCAAAGAGATCGAAGCTCTGAAAGCACGATCTCACGAAAAGGTCCGAACTCAAGCAGGGACACTGTTCATACCCTGGGTCGAGCTGTCCGACCCGGGATGTTTTATGACAAGACGACCAACCTCTTCAGGTCAGACTATCCGACCTCTTCACAAGGAGTTCGGCCAAATCGCCATAAGAGGCCCAAACAGGCCCAAACGAAGGGACACAGCCCAATCTAAAGGCAGCCAAAGCCTAGAAAGATAAGGGCGGTTCCCCAGAAGATAAGATGACCTCACTCAAAGATAAGATAAGATAAGATAAGATAACTAACTTATCTTATCTAAGAAGGTCACTCCACACTATTATAAATACACTGGAGCACCCAGGTATAACTCATACTCTGATTCTACTAAAAACCTATTAATACCCTTGCTAACTTAAGCATCGGAGTCCCTTGTAGGTACCCCCCACCCTCCGGTGACGAAAGATCAGCAGTGCAGCCAGTCCAACAAGTCGGACACAACAGCTCCGGCCGCCACTCACCAGCCGGACACATCAGCACCGGCCAGTACAGAAAATCTCGTCTGAGATCGACCTCCAGTTTCATGTAACCCTCGGAATAGAAACACTTCCTACAGATAAGAAGGAGGCAAAGAGGTTAAAATGGGAGGCACAATACTACACCATCATAAACAATACTCTATGCAAGAGAGGGATTTCAACACCACTGTTAAAATGTGTGCCAACTTCCAACACAAAAGAAGTTTTAGAAGAAGTACACAGTGGAATCTGTGGTAACCATCTCGGAGCACAGGCTCTTACCAAAAAAGTACTCCGAGCCGGATTCTATTGGCCGACTCTACAAAAAGAAGCAACTGAATTCGTAAAGTCATGTCCACCATGTCAGAAACATGCCAACTTTCACATCGCCCCACCAGAGGAGCTTATCAGCGTAACTGTTCATACCCTGGGTCAAGCTGTCCGACCCGGGATATTCAGTGACAAGTCGACCGACCTCTTTAGGTCAGACTATCCGACCTCCTAGAAGGTTGGCCCATGACCGACCTCTTGGAAGGTTGGCCCATTACCGACCTCTTCTTAAAGAGCTCAGACAAAATGCCACAGAGGCCCAAGTAGGCCCAAACGTAAGAACACAGCCCAATCTAAAGGCAGCTAAAGCCTAGAAAGATAAAGGTGGTTCCCTAGAAGATAAGATAACCTCACCCAAAGATAAGATAAGATAAGATAAGATAAGATAACTAACTTATCTTATCTAAGAAGGTCACTCTACACCATTATAAATACACTGGAGCACCCAGGTATAACTCATACTCTGATTCTACTAAAAACCTGTTAATACCCTTGCTAACTTAAGCATCGGAGTCCCTTGCAGGTACCCCCCACCCTCCGGTGGCGAAGGATCAGCAACATTGTCAGTCCAACAAGTTGGACACAACAGCTCCGGCCACCATCATCAAGTCGGACACATCAGCTCCGACCAGTACAGAAGATCTCGTCTGAGATCGGCCTATAGTTTCAGGTAACCCTCGGAACATTGGCACTGTTGCCGGGGAACCTGGAAGTTATTCCATCACCATGGCGGACGACCGTGACAATGATCACAACTCTGGTTTGGCGGACAGAACACCAACAAAAGAACGAACGCCACCTCCAAAGACACACCTAAAAATGGGGGAGATAAGCAACCCCCAAACACTGAAATTTTTGAAGCTATCCGTGAGAAAAAAATCGCCTTAATCAGCTGGAACAAGAAGCTGAACATCAACGGGAATCCGAAAGAGACCTTCGAAGGGAAGTCAGGTGACGTCGCGAGTTAAAGGACAAGCTCTTAAAAACTCGAAGCATATCTCAAGGCCAAAACAACTCGATCTGGTCACGAAGACAGCCCCCATAAAGATCAAGACCCACTCACCAAAGAGATCATGAAAGCTAAAGTCCCAAAGGACTTCAAAGCTCCCAACATGACCCCGTATGATGGTACATCAGATCCAAGCCATCATCTTAGCAATTTCAGAAGCAGGATGTATCTCACAGAGGCCTCAGATGCAATCTGTTATTCTCCATCCAAAAAGATAAGGCTAAGCACGCCCCAAGTCTATTAGAAATCAAGCAAGGAGATCGAAAAAGTCTCCGCAGATACATGGAAAGATTCAACAAAGCATGTCTAGACATACAAAGCCTACCAACAGAGGCCGCCATTATGGGCCTCATCAATGGCTTGTGAGAGGGACCTTTTAGCCAATCTATATAAAAAAAAGCACCCCACATCTCTGAACGAAGTGCAAGAATGAGCAGAGAAGTACATCAACATGGAGGAAAACTCTCGACTAGGGGAGACCTCAAAATCCGGATTCACCTACTCCTCTCGAGATAAGGATAGAGTCCAAAAAGAAAGAAGATCAACCCGGTGAGAAGCCTAAAAAACACAACAATTACACCTCTCTTCGGGTGTCTCTTGTGGATGTTTACCGAGAAATATGCAACACTAAGAAGATCCCACCACCTCCCCCAATCAAAAACAAAAGAGGTCAGACGAGTTGAAGGTCCACCTCACAACAAAGAGGTCGGACGAGTTGAAGTCCACCTCACACCAAAGAGGTCGAGCGAGTTGAAGGTCCACCTCACAACAAAGATGTCGGACGAGTTGAACGTCCACCTCACAATAAAGAGGTCGGACGAGTTGAAGGTCCACCTCACACCAAAGAGGTCGGACGAGTTAAAGGTCCACCTCACACCAAAGAGGTCGGGCGAGTTGAAGTTCCACCTCACACCAAAGAGGTCGAGCGAGTTGAAGGTCCACCTCACAACAAAGATGTCGGACGAGTTGAACGTCCACCTCACAATAAAGAGGTCGGACGAGTTGAAGGTCCACCTCACACCAAAGAGGTCGGACGAGTTAAAGGTCCACCTCACACCAAAGAGGTCGGGCGAGTTGAAGTTCCACCTCACACCAAAGAGGTCCACCTCACACCAAAGAGGTCGGACGAGTTGAAGGTCCACCTCACACCAAAGAGGTCGAACAAGTTGAACATCCACCTCACACTGAAGAGGTCGGGCGAGTTGAACATCTACCTCACACCGAAGAGGTCGGACGAGTTGAACATCCACCTCACATCCCTGAGAGACATGTTCATATGATAAATGGAGGATTCACGGGAGGAGGGATCTCTAAATCATCTCGAAAAAGACACCTCAATGAGGTATATTAAGGAAGGGAGAGAGGTTTGAATAGGACAACAGAGTGCGAACAAGCCTTCCGTGATTTCAAATATTCTTGGGGCAACCACCCATTCTTACACGACAACAGGAAAGTGAAGAACTCATATTATACCTCGCAGTGAAAAGTTGGGCAATAGCCTCAGCACTAGTCAGAGAAGACGAAAGTGGGCAACAACCCGTCTACTTCATCAGCAAAGCTCTACAAGGGGCCAAACTAAACTATCAAAAGATAGAAAAAGTTCGCCTACGCCCTCATACTCACTTCTCGATGACTCCACCCATACTTTCAAGCTCACACTATCAGAGTGCGGACTAACCAGTCCATAAAAGGCATCCTACAGAAAACAAACTTAGCTTGAAGAATCGGGACCCTGGACAAAACCAGAGAACATCTCGGACAATTCAGGGGACCCTGGACAAAAATAGAAAACATCTCGGACAAATCGGGGAAAATAAAGTCCGACACATAGAATGCCCGAGCTGATGCATTTTCAAAACTAGCCAACACCAAACCAGGGGACAATAACAGAAGCCTCATCCAGGCTACATTACAAGACCACAACAAGTCGATCTCGAAGGCGGTATAAGGAATGTACTCAGGGTCAGCCACAGTAACACGCATTAAAACTATGAAATCCAGCCAATCAGACATGATGTCCGGAATCTTAGTAGACATCTCAAAGACATAGGTCGACTATGAGGTTACTACCAAACAACTCGTGCAAATAAGAAAACAACTCGGACAATAATAGCAAAATATCAAGTGACAGACGTGGCAGTAAAAGGGAAGCCTCAAGACTCAAACGAAAGTCCAGGGGCACCCTTTAGAGGCAACAACAGGGCAAGAACACAGAAAAAAGAAGTCGACAATCTATTCCCAAACAGTCCAAACACCTCTCAAACAAAAGGTCAAAACAAAAGCTAGAACTTTTGTACAAAAGGAGTCAGGCAATGATGAAAAGAAACAAGAACAACAACCAAACCCTAAGCAAAGAACACATTCTTCTCAAAGGCGAATGACAAAAGAAAAGTGACAACAAACGATCAAAGATGCAAACTTTTTGCAGAAAGAACCAAAGTTCTTCAGAGCAAATACAAAGTCAAAGCTTTACATCAAAAGCATGCCAACTTCCCTATAGCCCCCACCTGAAGAGCTCCCACAAGTCCTATGGGCATATCGGACAACCCCACACTCCACTGCAAAGGAATCACCCTTCCGATTAGCTTATGGAATGGAGGCAATGATCCCAGTGGAGGTCAAAGAAGGATCGCCCAGAGTGATCCACTACAGTGAAGAGGCCAACTCCCAATTTCAAAAGGAAAAACTCGACCTACTTCCAGAAACCCGAGAAAGAGCTCGGATCAAGGAAGAGGCGTTAAAATGTCAAATGGCCTCAAGATACAAATGGAAGGTAATCCAGCAACAACGATCTCATTCTAATCCAAAATGACATCAGAATAGGTTGGTCAGGAGAAGAGAAGCTAGCTGCCAACTGGAAAGGACCATACCAAGTTGTTCAGAAGAATTGGGAAAGGTTGCTACAAAGTGTCCAACCTCGAGGGCCAAGAGCTACCAAGGTCATGGCATGCCTGCAATCTAAAAAGGGTGCCAGGCCAAGATCCAAAAAGATCGCCCGACCTAGAAAGGTAAGTACTAACGTGTACACACTCTTATCTTCATTTTATTGTTTAAAAGATTGCAGATTCCCTAAAAAGTTTCCTACCAAGACGCCCGACTACGGCAGGTCGGCAAGGTAAACACCAAATTCACCGTCCGATCACGACAAAGTCGGCAAGGTGAAAACCAACTTCACCGCTCGACCACGATGAAAACCGAATTCATTGTTTGATTTTGACAAAGGTCGACAAAGTGAAAACAAAATTCACTGCCATACCAAGACGCATTAATCTGAAACACAAATTTCACTGCCGGATCACGACAAGGTCGGCGGGATGAAAACCAAATTCACTGCCCGATCACGATAAAAGTCGGCAAAGATGAAACCAGAATTCATCGCCCGATTTCGACAAGATCGGCAAAAAAGTGAAAGCAGAATTCATCACTCGATTATAAAGCTACAGATTGGCAAAAAGTGAAAATCAAATTCACTACACGATCATGATAAAGACCAACAGAGATGAAAACCAAATTCATCTAAAGGTCGACCAAACGAGGATTGATCCCAACTTCTACAAATCGGCAAAGATGAAAACGGAATAATGCAAGAAGTTATCGAAAGTGATCCAGAGAAAGGACCTGACG
The DNA here is from genome assembly GCF_003086295.3 of Arachis hypogaea. Taxonomy (NCBI): domain Eukaryota; kingdom Viridiplantae; phylum Streptophyta; class Magnoliopsida; order Fabales; family Fabaceae; genus Arachis; species Arachis hypogaea. Next base: position 116,896,880 of record NC_092046.1, on the reverse strand, counting down.
AGGTCTTAATGGATTGCTAAATAATAACTTAAAGACTGGCCGACGTTAAGAAGTCGGACCAAGTCAACCCAAGTTATAAGTAAATCCTGGAAAGAGGTCTGGCCAACCCTATAACAGAGGATTACTTTAACTTAGAAGGGCTCGACATGACGAAGTCGGCCCAAAACATAAAGTTATAGAAGTAATCCCTGAAAGAGACCTGAGTAAGGTCCAAGAAAGAGGATTACAAAAATAACTTAGAAGGACCCGACATGACGAAGTCGGCCCAAAACATAAAGTTACAAAAGTAATCCCTGAAAGAGACCTGAGCAAGGTCCAAGAAAGAGAATTACAAAAATAACTTAGAAGGGCCCGACATAATGAAGTCGGCTGGACAAAAGTTATAAAAAGTAATCCATAAGAAGAGACCTGACAAAGGTCGAAATAAAATGGATTACTAAGAAATAACTTAGAAGAGGCCGACATGAAGAAGTCGGACCAACGAAAGCTACAGATTGGACCGACGAGAAGAAGTCGGACCAACGAAAGCTACAGCTTGGACCAACGAGAAGAAGTCGGACCAACGAAAGCTACAGCTTGGACTGACCAGAAGAAGTCGGACCAACGAAAGCTACAACTTGGACCGACAAGAGAAGTCGGACCAACGAAAGCTAAAGAATGATCGATAAGAGAAATCAGACCAACGAAAAACGTGCGTTAAAAAGGACATAGCTTTGCCCAAAAATCCACGGCTCCACTACAACGCTATCGAAATTGTTCAGACCAACTTAAAAGGTTCTACCAAGAACACTAAAAAGTTATCGGACAAGTTAGCCCCAAAGGTCATCCCGCCTAAAACAGAAGACGAACTAAACAAGAAGAGGTCGGACAGCAAAGTACCAACACTCTATAAACATCTCACAAAGGCCAACGAAAGGTCAAAAGACCAAAGCCAGAAGTGCTTCGCTAAAAGGTACGAAGTCTTGAAAAAAGAGACTACTTAAAAAGCGAAAAGCACGGCCTCAAAGACTGCGCTAAAAAGTCATCCAAACAAACTATAAAAAGGTTCCCCATCGGAACACTACCTAAAAAAGTTGTTGGATTATGACTAAAAAGCCCGAGCAGTGAAGACAAACAAAAGTCGAAAGAAGGCTGAAAAGACCTCTCAACAAACTAAAAAGGGGCGATACCAAACTCGCACAAGGAGAAACTACTTAAGATCGACCAAAGTTAGGATGCTTGAGCACGACTTCCCCAAAGAGATCAAAGCTCCGAAAGCACTATCTCATGGAAAGGTCTGAACTCAAGCAGGGGCAAAGTCGTACAGGTCGACGTCAGCTAAGAAGAGGCACAAGAACGATCTCAAAAATGAACAAGCCAAAAGGTTGGGAAACAACTTAAGGCACAAATGTGCTTAGCTAAAAGGGATACAACTCCACTCAAAAGAAGGCACAATCTCAAAACAGGGCTACGAACGTCATCCGAGACTAAAAAAGGTTCTATATAAAGAACACCAAAAAGTCATCGGACAAGTCACTAAAAGCCCGGATATCAAGCCGCAAGGATAACTTCGCCAAAGTAGAGGGTTGTCAACACAAACTTAAAGCAAGGCGTGATCCAGAAGGCAAGGGTAGAAAACCCACACTATCACTCAAAAGAGGACGGACTGTGAAGTACCAAAACTCTAGAAAATCTGCAAAGATTGTAAAGCAATGAAGAAACAAGCCAGACAGATGCTTGAGCACGACTTCCCCAAAGAGATCGAAGCTCTGAAAAGCACGATCTCACGGAAAGATCCGAACTCAAGCAAGGGCACTGTTCATACCCTGGGTCAAGCTGTTCGACCCGGGATGTTCAGCGACAAGTTGACCGACCTCTTCAGGTCAGACTATCCGACCTCCTAGAAGGTTGGCCCATGACCGACCTCTTGGAAGGTTGGCCCATTACCGACCTCTTCTCAAAGAGCTCGGCCAATGTCCGACCTCTTCTTAAAGAGCTCGAACAAAACGCCACAGAGGCCCAAGTAGGCCCAAACGAAGGAACACAGCCCAATCTAAAGGCAGCTAAAGCCTAGAAAGATAAAGGCGATTCCCTAGAAGATAAGATGACCTCACCCAAAGATAAGATAAGATAAGATAAGATAAGATAACTAACTTATTTTATCTAAGAAGGTCACTCTACACCATTATAAATACACTGGAGCACCCAGGTATAACTCATACTCTGATTCTACTAAAAACCTGATAATACCCTTGCTAACTTAAGCATCAGAGTCCCTTGCAGGTACCTCCCACCCTCCGGTGGCGAAGGATCAGCAACATTGTCAGTCCAACAAGTCGGACACAACAGCTGCGGCCACCATCATCAAGTCGGACACATCAGCTCCGACCAGTACAGAAGATCTCGTCCGAGATCGGCCTACAGTTTCAGGTAACCTTCGGAACAGTAACCTCACCCTGGTCCTTCGCAAAATAGAGACTCGACCTTCTCGGTCCCTTTCCTCAAGGATCTGAACAAGTCAAATTCCTCATCGTGGAGGTAGATTATTTCACAAAATGGATTGAGGCAGAACCCCTAGCTAATGCCACTGCTCAAAGAAGTCAAAACTTCCTATATAGAAACATTGTCACAAGGTTTGGGGTTCCATACTCCATCACCACAGACAATGGCACTCAATTTACAGATGCAGGCTTCAGAAAATTGGTGGCTGATCTGAACATAAAACACCAATTCACATCCGTAGAATACCCCAGGCCAATGGACAAGCAGAAGCTGCTAACAAAGTCATATTAGCCGAGTTAAAACGGAGATTACAGGATGCAAAGGGAGCATGGGCTGAAGAGCTACCGCAAGTACTATGGGCATATCGAACAACTCCATACTCCACCACAAAGGAATTACCTTTCCGATTAGCTTACGGATTGGAGGCAATGATCCCAGTGGAGGTCGAAGAAGGATCGCCCAGAGTGATCCACTACAGTGAAGAGGCCAACTTCCAACTTCAAAGGGAAGAACTCGACCTACTTCCAGAAATATGAGAAAGAGCTCAGATCAGGAAAGAGGCATTAAAATGTCGAATGGTTTCAAGATACAATCAAAAGGTAGTGCCACGGGGTTTTGTCAAGAAGACCTCGTCCTAATCCGAAATGACATCAGAACAACTCGACCTGGAGAAGGAAAGCTGACAGCAAACTAGAATGGACACTACCGAGTCATAAAAGTACTCGGAAGAGGCTACTACAAGCTATCCGAACTCGAAGGCCAAGAGCTCCCAAGGTCATGGCACGCCTACAACTTAAGGAGGTACTACAGTTAGGAGGTAATAAAGATCTTAGGATGAGGTGCACTCTTTTTCCTTAAAAAGGTTTTTTAAAGAGGCACCAAGCCAAGATCCATGAAATACCTAACTTAGAGGGGTAAAACTCTCACATGTATATATGTGCATATTTTCTATTTTGAATAAAGTTTTTTCAGATTTTCTAAAAATCCTTTATCAAGACGCATTAATCTGAAACGCAAAATTTCATCGCCCGATTATAAAGCTATAGATCGGCAAAAGTGAAAACCAAATTCGCTGCCCAATCACGATAAAGACCAACAAAGATGAAAATCGAATTCATCATAGGTCGACCAAGCGAGGATCAAACTCAATTTGTACGAAATCGGAAAAGATGAAAAGCGACAAAATAGATTAAATGCAAGAAGTTATAAAAAGTGATCCATAAGAAAGAACCCGACGAGGTCTTAATAAAAATAGATTACTAAAAATAACTTAAAGATGGACCGACATAAAGAAGTCAGACCAGTCGACTATGACAAAAGTTATAAAAAAGTAAATCCCTAAGAAAGAGGCCTGGCCAGCCCTAAAAAAGAGGATTACTAAAAATAACTTAGAAAGGACCGACATGATGAAGTCGTCCCAACAAAATCACACAAGTTATAAAAAGTAATCCATAGAAGAGACCTAACAAAGGTCCAAATAATATGGATTACTAAAAATAACTTAGAAGGGACCGACATGATGAAGTCGTCCCAACAAAATCACACAAGTTATAAAAAGTAATCCATAGAAGAGAACTAACAAAGGTCCAAATAATATGGATTACTAGAAATAACTTAGAAGAGACCAGCATCATGAAGTCGGACCGACCAAGATACCAAAAGTTATAAATAAGTAATCCACAAAAAGAGACCTGATCAAGGTCCAAATAATACGAATTACCAAAAAGTAACTTAGAAGGGGCCAAGTCGGCTCGACAAAGCTACAGAAAGTTATAAATAAAGTAATCTATATAAAGAAACCTGACAAGGCCCAAACAAAATGGATTACTAGAAATAACTTCAAACAAACCAAGATGAAAAAGTCGGTCAACAGAAGGCATGCGCTATAAGGGACTTCAAAATTGGACCCAGAAAGCCATGACCTCCAAAGAATCAAGCTACAAGTATGAAAGTACGAAGGCAATCAAAAGAGGTCGGAAAGCAAGATTTCAACACCCTAAAGATACCTATTAAGCAAGCAATCAACAAAGCAGAAACAAAATTGCTGTAATAAACAAGACCCAAGAGGCCACCTGAAGTTGACCCCAAGAGGCTTGAAAAACTAATTTTGTTTTTTCAAAATAAAGTTGCTAAAAATGCAAATAAAAGTATCCAAAAGTCAGAACCACAAACTACAAAATAAAAAGAGTTTAAAGCCCACAGGCCAGGCTATATACAAAACATCAGAAATAATTATAAAGGACCCAAAGATTTCCCAGTAGCAGCATCCTGGGGTGAAGGAGGACGAGTCTGAAGGGGTATCACATCTACCATCCATCATCCTGGTTCAGGATCTGGACGTCAGGATCAGACTCAGGTTTACCGACTTCAGCCGCCGGAGTTGAGGAAGGCGGGACAATAGAGACTTTGGCAGAAGCTGCAGGAGGAGGGTCGACATCATCATCATCAGGAGGGTCATCAGGGACAATCTTACCATCTTTCACAATGTTGTCCAAGCTAAAAAGAGTAAGGTCAAGCTCGGGCGCAAGAACTCGAACTTGATCCTTCAAATTCTCGTAAGCAGCATTTACACTGCCCACAAGATGACCCTGAAGCTCGGCATAATCAGCCCGGATAGACTCCAAACTCTCCCTAAGATCCATCATCTCTCTATAAGTTGTGACATAGCTCTCCTTATGCTTCAACGCCATATCCTCAGACAACTTTGTAGAAGCCGCCAAGGCAATAGCCCGAGCCTTCTCACCCTCCAACTCTTTTTCCAATTTAGCCACCTTCACCTCGAGCTCCTCCTTCAAACCCTTGATCCGGTTGAACTCCGACTTGGCTTCCTCCATAAAAGCCCTTGTTGCATGAATAGGAAGATCCTGGGCAGTTCGCTATAGAGCTGCCCCATATGTGCCATCTTGATACTGCTCCAAGTAATAAACTCCAAATGACGAAGAAGAGAAATATTGTCAGTAGCAATGACACCATAGGGACCAATTTGCTGATCAATAAACCCGATGGTATCGAAGTCAGGGGCATCCAAGTTGAAGGGCTCAGCTGTCCTCTGTCCTTTTGGAGGAGGAGCAGTAGTAGGAGAAGAGGTAGCAGCAGAAGTCTGGGGAGGATCAATCACATGAACCCGAGGGGTAGGAATCATCTTCCTCAGTCCAGGAGAGCTTGGTACTGGTTGTTTTGGCAGAACATGAGAGGATCCTTCCCCAGCTGCCTTGGCCGAGATGTTCTGGGCAGCTGTAGCCTTCCTCGCCTTTTTAAAGGCTTTCATGGAATCATTATTCTTGGTCATATCTAAAAAACAAATCAAACAAAGAAGCAAGTTACAAACTAGAAGGAAAGAAAGCAAAGGAAAACAAAGCAAAAATAAGTCGGTCAATATCCAACACAGTTCGGACTAGGGAGGGGTCCCCCAAAAATCTCTTGGTATCGAGATGGGGAGGTTCCCCCCAAATATCTTCCAAAACATTCACAAAAGCCTGCTCGACCTCGTCAAGCATCTCCCATGAGTATCGAGACACCACAACATTCTTTTGCCAACACAAGGGGAAGGCAGGTTCATTATTCGATTCCAAGAAAAATGGTCGAGCTCCCTCAACAGCTCGGACCTTAAAGAAGTAATTCTTAAAGTCCCTAAAGGACTCGTCAGACATAGCAAACACTTTATTTCCCTGGGCAGATCGAAAGGAAATCCAAGAAGCTTTCTTTTTTGAGGAAATCCTGGGCTTAGTCAAAACAAAAAGATAAAGAAAGAGAGTCTGAGAAGGTGTGACGTCCAACTCTTGGTAAAGTAACTGAAAGATCTTGATAAAACACCAGGAGTTCAGATGGAGCTGGGATGGAGCTACGTTACACGACCACAACAAGTCGGTTTCAAAGGAAGTGAAAGGAAAAGTAATGTTCAGCTGGCTGAAAAAATAGTCATAAGAATAAAAGAAGGGACGTTCCCCCCGGGTCAGAGCAGGAAAGCAAACCCGTTCATCAGAATCAGGCGCTACCAATTCATAGTTCTTTTCCTGATCTTTATTTTTACAAATCCGGTGATGTTTTCTAAGCTCCGCACAGAACTCAGTATTTACCACGGAGACACACATCAACACAAGGGAGTCAAACCTGTCGGACATCCCCTCAGGAACTTTAGAAGACGTCTCAACAATATTTTTGCGAGAGCAGATGGCCAACTAATCCTACAGCAAGAAAAAGAAAATGGATTACTAACCAAAGCAGCTCGGATAAACATGACTCAGAGCAATACAAGCAGTGAAAGGAAAACCCCAAGATACACACCAAGGTTCAAGGATATCCTTTGGAGGCAGTGATAGAGTAAAGACTCAGAAAAAACAATCTACAAGGCTAACATCCCAACAAAACTCTCAGCAAAAGAAAATAACCCTCTTTCAATAGGGTGAAAGTCATCAAAGGAGCAATCTTTCTTAAAAATCAAACAAGTAGTTCATAAACCCTCAAAATCAAAAGTACGATCAGAAAAATAGCGACAACATGCAAAGCCCTAAAAGTGTCAAACTACCAGGAAATCCACCCAAGAGCATACATAAGGTCAAAAGAAAACCAGAAAACATACATCACAGTGACAACCAAGCATAGTAATACGAGAAGGTTCAAGCTTTCCAAACATAAATTCAAGTAAGATCAAAACTTCACCAAGAATAGAACAATGCAAGCACAAAAGAAGAACCAACCTGAAAGAGTAGGAAACGTCGAAAAAGTTGAAGGCGAAAAGGCAAAAATCTGAAAAAGCCTTTCGAAGCAAAAGAAGCTCCAGTAATCACCAATGACGCCACAGAGGGAAGCATGAATAAAGGCTCAAGCAAAGAAAGAGGAACGAAGGAAAAAGGGTGAAGTTACAGTGAGCAAAAGAGAAGAAGAAACGGAAGCCAAATCTTTGAGAGAACTAAATTCAAAATGAAGAAAGGGGGAAAAACAGCAAAGAGAAGAATTAATGGGTTATTAAACCCTTGCACGTTCCCAAGGCAAAGAGACGCGCATTTCAAAAGAACAAAGGAACGCCTGTTTCAAAAAAATTATTAATTAAAAGAAAGAAAACGTTCTGCATTCAAAGGGATCTCTACAAAAAGAAAAACGACAATGCTCGAGCTCGGCTTCTCCAGAGAAGAATTGAAGTCCTGAAACTAGGGACTCCACCCCAAAAGGAAGACCACGCTCAAGCAGTGGCACTGTTCATATCCTGGGTCGAACTGTCCGACCCGGGATGTTTAAACGACAAGTCAACCGACTTCTTCAGATCAGGATTACCCGAGCTCTTCTCAAGCATCTCGGCCAAAACGCTACAAGGAGCCCAAGCAGGCCCAAATAAAGGAACATAGCCCAATCTAAAGGCAACTAAATCCTAGAAAGATAAGAGCGGTTCCCATTGAAGATAAGATGACTTCACTTAGAAGATAAGATAAGATAACTAACTTATCTTATCCGAAAAGGTCACTCCACACCATTATAAATATACTGGAGCACCCAGGTATAACTCATACTATGATTCTACTAAAAACCTGTTTAATACCCTTGCTAACTTAAGCATTGGAGTCCCTTGCAGGTACCTGGTGCACGAAATTGTGATATGACACTTTTCACAACTCCGCACAACTAACCAGCAAGTGCACTGGGTCGTCCAAGTAATACCTTATGTGAGTAAGGGTCGATCCCATGGAGATTGTCGGCTTGAAGCAATCTATGGTTATCTTGTAAATCTTAGTCAGGAGAATAATAAAAATTACTTTTGTTTATGAAAACTAAATAACATGAAATAAAGGTTACTTGTTGTTCAGTAATGGAGAACAGATTGAGGTTTTGGAGATGCTCTGTCTTCTGAATCTCCGCTTTCCTACTGTTTTCTTCTTCACGCACGCTAGACTCCTTCCATGGCAAGCTGTATGTTGGTGGATCACTGTTGTCAATGGCTACCATTCGTCCTTTCAGTGAAAATGGTCTAAATTCGCTGTCACTGCACGGCTAATCATCTGTCGGTTCTCACTCATGTTGGAATAGGATCCATTGATCCTTTTGCGTCTGTCACTACGCCCAGCACTCGTGAGTTTGAAGCTCGTCACAGTCATCCCATCCCAGATCCTATTCAGAATACCACAGACAAGGTTTAGACTTTTTGGATCTCAAGAATGGCTGCCAATAATTCTAGCCTATACCACGAAGACTCTGCTCTCACGGATTCGAATGCTCTGTTGTCAGGAGATGCAATCAAACACGTGAACCAGGAATCAAAGAGATACACACTCAATCTAAGGTAGAACGGAAGTGGTTGTCAGGCACGCGTTCATGGGTTGAGAATGGTGATGAGTGTCACGGATCATCACATTCATCACGGTTAAGTGCGAGTGAATATCTTAGAACAGAGACAAGCGTGTTTGAATGGAAAACAGAAGTAATTGCATTAATTTATTGAGACACAGCAGAGCTCCTCACCTCTAATCATGGATTTTAAAGACTCATGCCGTAGAGATACAATGTAAAACGTGAAAATGTCATGAGATACAAAATAAATCTCCAAAAGTTGTTTAAATACTAAACTAGTAACCTAGGTTTACAGGAAATGAGTAAACTATGACAGATAGTGTAGAAATCCACTTCCGGGGCCCACTTGGTGTGTGCTGGGGCTGAGACTTGAGCTTTACACGTCCCTAGGCTGTTTCTGGAGTTAAACGCCAAGTTGTAGCCCGTTTTGGGCGTTTAAATCCAACTTGTAACCTGTTTCTAGCGGTTAACGCCAGAATGCAACATGGAACTGGCGTTGAACGCCAGTTTATGTCATTTATCTTTAAGCAAAGTATGGACTATTATATATTGATAGAAAGTCCTGGATGTCTGCTTTCCAACGCAATTGAGACCACGCTATTTAGGTTTCTGTAGCTCCAAAAAATCCATTTCGAGTGCAGGGAGGTCAGAATCCAACAGCATCTGCAGTCCTTTTTCAGCCTCTGATTCAAATTTTGCTCAGGTCCCTAAATTTCAGCCAGAAAATACCTGAAATCATAGAAAAATACAAAAACTCATAGTAAAGTCCAGAAATGTGAATTTTCAATAAAAACTAATAAAAATATAGTAAAAACTAACTGAATCATACTAAAAACTACCTAAAAACAATGCCAAAAAGCGTATAAATTATCCGCTCATCACAACACCAAACTTAAATTGTTGCTTGTCCCCAAGCAACTGAAAATCAAATAGGATAAAAAGAAGAGAATATACCATAAACTCTAAAATATCAATGAAACTTAGCTCTAATTAAATGAGCGAGACTAGTAGCTTTTTGCCTCTGAATAGTTTTGGCATCTCACTTTATCCCTTGAAGTTCAGAATGATTGGCATCTATAGGAACTCAGAATTCAGATAGTGTTATTGATTCTCCTAGTTCAGTATGTTGATTCTTGAACACAGCTACTTTATGAGTCTTGACCGTGGCCCTAAGCACTTTGTTTTCCAGTATTACCACCGGATACATAAATGCCACAGACACATAATTGGGTGAACCTTTTTAGATTGTGACTCAGCTTTGCTAAAGTCCCCAATTAGAGGTGTCTAGGGTTCTTAAGCACACTCTGTTTTTGCTTTGGACCTCGACTTTAACCGCTCAGTCTCAAGCTTTTAACTTGACACCTTCACGCCACAAGCACATGGTTAGGGACAGCTTGGTTTAGCCGCTTAGGCCAGAATTTTATTCCTTTGGGCCCTCCTATCCACTGATGCTCAAATCCTTGGATCCTTTTTATTACCCTTGCCTTTTGATTTTAAGGGCTATTGGCTTTTTCTGCTTGCTTTTGCTTTTTCTTTTTCTCTCTTTTTTTTTCGCAAGCCTTGTTTATTCACTGCTTTTTCTTGCTTCAAGAATCAATTTTATGATTTTTCAGATTATCAAATAACATTTCTCCTTTTTCATTATTCTTCAAGAGCCAATAATTTTAACATTCATAAACAACAAATTCAAAAGACATATGCACTGTTCAAGCATTCATTCAGAGAACAAAAAGTATTGTCACCACATCAAAATAATTAAACTAATTTCAAGGATGGATTCGAAATCATGTACTTCTTGTTCTTTTGTAATTAAAACATTTTTCATTTAAGAAAGGTGATGGATTCATAGGACATTCATAACTTTAAGGCATAGACTCTAATTTTTATTTATTATTTAATAGAAATAATATAAAATAGGCATAAAAAGTAGACAATTAGTAATAAAAGAAAGAAAATTAAAGACATAAAGACAAATGACTCTAATTCTAATACTCATGTACTTTTAAAATGGATAAAAGGTTATCACAGAGTTAGGACTCAACAACCTTTATTTTGGGAGGTAGATGCCTCTTTAGTCTGTGGGGTACTTGGTCCTTCAAGAGATAGCTTCTAGTGCTTTAGTTCCTTTAGTTCACGCTCTTGCTCTTCTTGTTCCCTAAGCAGTTTGCAGAGCATGCTGTTTTGATTTTGCTGTTCTTCCTTCAGTTGATCCATAGCTTCTTGTAACTTGGTGATAGATGCTTCTAGGTGCCCCCAGTATTCAAATTGAGGAATTTCCGGGAGGAACTCCTGTGCTCTCCTCTTGATGGGGTCGTCCTGCACTTGTCCTTCCATTGACTTTTTGGTGATTGGTTGCTCAACTGAGATATACTCATCTACTCCCATTTTTACCCCAGCATCTTTACATAGCAGAGAGATTAAGCTTGGATAAGCCAATTTGGCATCTTTGGAGTTCTTGTTTGCAATTGTATAAAGCTCACAAGAAATCAGCTAATGAACTTCCACTTCTTTTTCCAACATAATGCAATGAATCATCACTGCTCTTTTGATGGTGACTTCAGAGCGGTTGCTAGTGGGCAGTATAGAACGCCCAATGATGTCCAGCCAGCCTCTGGCGACTGGTTTGAGATCTCCTCTCTTGAGTTGGTTTGGAACACCCTTTGTATTGGTTGTCCATTTGGCTCCAGGGATGCATATGTCCTCTAGAATTTTGTCCAAGCTCTTATTTGGTCTCATCATTCTCCTATTAAAAGAGTCCAGGTTATCTTGCAGTTGAGGCAGCTTGAAGATCTCCCTTATTTTATCAGGGTGGGTGTGAACAATCTTCCCTCTGACCAGAGTTCGATAGTCATAGAATGCGGTTCCAGCTATTCTCTGCCTATTTGTCTGCCACAGATTAGAGTAGAATTCCTGAACCATGTTTCTTTCCACCTTTGTCTCAGAATTAGCTAGGATTTCCCAGCTCTTGTTTCAAATTTGCTCTTGGATCTCCGGATATTCATCTTCTTTCAGATCGAATTTAACTTCCGGGATCACTGACCTTAGACCCATTATTTTGTAGTAATGGTCTGAATGTTCTTTGGTTAAGAACTTCCCTTGATTCCAAAGTGGTTTTGGAATATTCTCTTTTTTGCCTCTTGAGGTGGTTTGTTTTCCCTTAGGAGCCATGATCTTGGTAGGTATTGGCTTAGTGATCACGGATAAACACACCAAACTTAGAGGTTTGCTTGTCCTCAAGCAAAAGAAAGGAATGGAGAGGGATAGAGGGAGAGCCATGTTCGAATTGTGGAGGAGAGGGGGGAGGCCGAACGAGGATTTAAAGGGAAGGGGGTGGGTTTTTTTCGAAAATTTTTGAAAAGGATATGATAGAAAATGTGATTTGTAAAAGATAAGTATGATAGAAAAAAGATGTAATTTAAAATTGAAAAGATATGAAAGATATTTGAAAAAGATAGATTCGTTTTTAAAAATATTGTCAAGATTTGAAAAAGATATTGATGAGTTTGAAAAAAAATTTGAAAAAGATAGATTTGTTTTGAAAAAGATTTGAGAAGAGGTTGAAGAAGAATTGAGAAAGATTTAATTTTAGGATTAAGATATTTTTAATATTTTTGGAAAAGAGTTTGAAAAATGAAAGTATAGGAACATGTTTATGCAAGAAAAATAGATGGAAATAAGAAATTTTGAAAAAAATCAAGTTGGGAACAAAAACGTCCTCCCCTCCACAATCCTGGCGTTAAACGCCCAACTGCTGCTTGTTTTGGGCGTTTAACGCCCATCTGTAGCCTCTTTTGGGCGTTTAATGCCCAGTTGTTGCTTCTGGCTGGCGTTAAACGCCAGAAATCCTTCGTCACTGGGCATTTTTCTGAACGCCCAGGATGCTGCAAGTATGGCGTTAAACGCCCAGAATGGTACCCATTCTGGCGTTTAACGCCCAGAAAGGTATCATTACTGGCGTTAAACGCCCAGTAGATGCTTCTTTTGGGTGTTTAACGCCCAATTGTACCTCTTACTGGCGTTTTCTTGCCAGTGAGCTTCTTTTCACTGTTTTGTACTCTGAATCCTTCTGTAACCCTGTGAACTTATGCAATTGATACTTTACCTTGAAGATTATTTATATTAAAACTCGTATAATTATTATTTAAATAAGAATAGGTTTTGCTAATGGCTGGGTTGCCTCCCAGCAAGCGCTTCTTTATTGTCTTTAGCTGGACCTTGCTAAGCTTTTAATCTAGCCTCATCCTTGAACACTCTTGCTCAACATTACCTTCAAGATAATGCTTGATTCTCTGTCCATTAACAATGAACTTCTTATTAGAATCAATGTCTTGAAGCTCCACATAGCCATATGGTGACACATTTGTAATCACATATGGTCCCCTCCACCGGGATTTTAGTTTCCTGGGGAATAGCCTGAGCCTAGAGTTAAACAACAGAACCTTCTGTCCCAGTTCAAAGACTCTAGATGACAGCTTTCTGTCATGCCACCTTTTTGCTTTCTCTTTGTAAAGATTGGCATTTTCGAAAGTCGTGAGTCTGAATTCCTCTAGCTCATTCAGCTGGAGCAATCTTTTTTCTCCAGCTAATTTGGCATAAACATTTAGGAATCTGGTTGCCCAGTAGGCCTTATGCTCCAGTTCCACAGGCAGATGACAGGCCTTACCATACACAAGCTGGTATGGAGAGGTCCTTATAGGAGTCTTGAATGCTGTTCTGTAAGCCCACAGAGCATCATCCAAGCTTCTCGCCCAATCCTTTCTACGGGTACTTACAGTCCGTTCCAGGATTCTTTTTAGTTCTCTATTAGAGACTTCAGCTTGCCCATTTGTCTGTGGATGATATGGAGTTGCCACCTTGTGGCTAATTCCATACCGGACCATAGCAGAGTAAAGCTGTTTGTTGCAGAAGTGAGTGCCCCCATCACTGATTAGTGCTCTAGGGACACCAAACCTGCTGAAAATATGTTTCTGGAGGAACTTCAGCACTGTCTTAGTATCATTAGTGGGTGTGGCAACGGCCTCTACCCATTTGGATACATAGTCGACTGCCACCAGAATATAAGTGTTTGAGTATGATGGTGGGAAAGGCCCCATGAAGTCAATACCCCATACATCAAACAACTCAATCTCCAAGATTCTTTGTTGAGGCATGGCGTAACCATGAGGCAGATTACCAGCTCTCTGGCAACTATCACAGTTACATACAAACTCTCGGGAATCTCTATAGAGGGTAGGCCAGTAGACCACATTGGAGGACCTTGGTGGCTGTTCGCTCACCTCCGAAATGGCCTCCATATTGTGACCCATGGCAATGCCATAAGATCTTCTGTGCTTCTTCTCTAGGCACACACCTACGGATTATTCCGTCTACATATTTCTTAAAGAGATAGGGTTCATCCCACAAGTAGTACTTTGCATCAGTAATTAATTTTTTCTTTTGTTGCCTGCTGTACTCCTTGGGTATGAATCTTGCAGCTTTATAGTTTGCAATGTCTGCAAACCATGGTGTTTCCTGAATGGCAAACAAATGCTCATCCGAAAAGGTTTCAGAGATCTCAATAGAGGGAAAGGACGCCCCTTCTACTGGTTCTATCCGAGACAAATGATCAGCCACTTAGTTTTCTGTCCCTTTTCTGTCTCTTATTTCTATATCAAACTCTTGCAGAAGCAACACCCATCTTATGAGCCTGGGTTTTGAATTCTGCTTTGTAAGTAGATATTTAAGAGCAGCATGGTCAGTGTACACAATCACTTTTGATCCTACTAAGTATGATCTAAACTTGTCAATGACATAAACCACTGCAAGTAATTCTTTTTCTGTGGTTGTGTAATTTTTCTGGGCATCATTTAAAACACGGCTAGCATAATAAATGACATGCAAAAGCTTGTTATGCCTCTGTCCTAGTACTGCACCAATGGCATGGTCACTGGCATCACACATTAGTTCGAATGGTAATGTCCAGTCTGGTACAGAAATAACTGGTACTGTGACCAGCTTAGCTTTCAGAGTTTCAAACACCTGCAGACACTCTGTGTCAAACACAAATGGCATGTCAGAAGCTAGCAGATTGCTCAGAGGTTTTGCAATTTTTGAAAAATCCTTTATAAACCTCCTATAGAATCCTGCATGCCCCAAAAAGCTTCTAATTGCCTTAACATTGGCAGGTGGTGGTAATTTTTCAATTACTTCCACTTTAGCTTGATCCACCTCAATTCCCTTGTTTGAAATTTTATGCCCAAGGACAATTTCTTTAGTCACCATAAAGTGACATTTTTCCCAGTTTAAAACTAGGTTGGTCTCTTGGCATCTTTTCAGAACAAGTGCTAGATGGTCAAGGCAGGAGCTGAATGAGTCTCCAAATACTGAGAAGTCATCCATGAAGACTTCCAAAAATTTCTCTACCATATCAGAGAAGATAGAGAGCATGCACCTCTGAAAGGTTGCAGGTACATTGCACAGACCGAAAGGCATCCTTATGTAGGCAAACACTCCAGAGGGACATGTGAATGCTGTTTTCTCTTGGTCCTCAAGATCTACTGCAATTTGGTTGTAGCCTGAATAGCCATCCAAAAAGCAGTAATATTCATGACCTGCTAGTCTCTCTAGCATCTGGTCTATGAATGGTAAAGGAAAGTGATCCTTCCTGGTGGTTGTATTGAGCCTTCTGTAGTCAATACACATACGCCACCCTGTAACTGTTCTTGTAGGAACCAGTTCATTTTTTTCATTATGAACCACTGTCATGCCTCCCTTCTTGGGAACAACTTGGACAGGGCTCACCCAGAGGCTATCAGAAATAGGATAAATAATCCCAGCCTCCAATAACTTGGTGACCTCTTTCTGCACCACTTCCTTCATGGCTGGATTTAGCCGCCTCTGTGGTTGAACCACTGGCTTAGCATTGTCCTCCAATAGGATTTGGTGTATGCATCTTGCGGGGCTGATGCCCTTAAGATCACTTATGGACCACCCAAGAGCTGTCTTGTGTGTCCTCAGCACTTGAAGTAGTGCTTCCTCTTCCAGTGGATTTAAAGCAGAGCTTATGATCACCGGAAAAGTGTCACCTTCTCCCAGAAATGAATATTTCAGGGATGGTGGTAATGGTTTGAGCTCGGGTTTAGGAGGTTTTTCCACTTCCTGAGGAAGTTTCAGAGGCTCTTTCAATTTCTCTGAATCCTCCAGATCAGGCTGAACATCTTTAAAGATATCTTCCAGCTCTGATTCGAGACTCTCAGCCATGTTGATCTCCTCTACCAAAGAGTCAATAAGATCAACCTTCATGCAGTCTTTTGGTGTGTCTGGATGCTGCATGGCTTTGACAGCATTTAACTTAAACTCATCCTTATTGACTCTCAGGGTTACTTCCCCCTTTTGGACATCAATGAGAGTTCGTCCAGTTGCTAGGAAAGGTCTTCCTAGAATGAGAGTAGCACTCTTGTGCTCCTCTATTTCCAGCACTACAAAGTCAGTAGGAAAGGCGAATGGCCCAACCCTGACAATCATGTCTTCAATCACGCCTGATGGGTATTTAATGGAGCCATCAGCAAGTTGGAGACATATCGGGGTTGGTTTGACTTCTTCAGTTAAACCAAGCTTTCTGATAGTGGATGCAGGTATTAGGTTGATGCTTGCCCCAAGATCACATAAAGCTGTTTTGGTGTAATTACCCTCTAATATGCATGGTATCATAAAGCTCCCGGGATCTTTAAGCTTTTCTGGGAAGCTTTTTAGAATGACTGCACTGCATTCTTCAGTGAGGAGAACTCTTTCAGTTTCTCTCCAATCCTTCTTATGACTCAAGATCTCTTTCATGAACTTGACATAAGAGGGTATTTGCTCAAGTGCCTCTGCAAACGGAATCTTTATTTCAGGAGTCCTGAGATAGTCTGCAAAGCGAGCAAATTGCTTATCCTGCTCCTTTTGGCAGAGTTTTTGAAGATAAGGCATCTTGGCTTTGTATTCCTCAACCTTAGTTGCTGCAGGTTTATTTTCTACAGAGGTGGTTGGAGAAGCCTTTTTAGAGGGGTTGCTATCAGCACTTGTGTGTGTCTGATCCCTCACTGCCATTTGAATGCCAGGTTTAGAAGCTGGATTGGCGTTGGATGCTAACTTCTTACCTATTTCTGGCATTTAAACGCCAGAACTGCGCGTGGGTTGAGCGTTTAACGCCAGCTTTGCATCCTTTTCTGGCATTTGAATGCCAGAGTTATTTCTCTCTGGGCTCTTACTATCCTCAGAAGAATTTTGGATAATATTTTGCTCATCCTCTGTCAGTTATTCTTTTCTTGGCTTTCTGCTACTCTGAAGTGAGGTATTCAATGTTTTCCCACTTCTTAATTGAACTGCCTGGCACTCTTCTATTATCTGCTTTGATAACTGCTATTTTGTCTGATTCAATTGTGCTTTCATATTTTTATTAGCATTTTTAGTGTCTTGTAGCATCTCCTTGAATTCTGCTATCTGTTTTGTTAGAAAACACAATTTTTGATTGAGTTCAGCAACTTGTTTTGGAGGACCAAGTTCAGTAGACACTGCTTTGGCTTCTTCTTTTATGGAGGACCCACTACTTATGTACAGATGCTGATTTCTAACAACTATATCAATAAGCTCTTGAGCCTCTTCAATAGTTTTTCTCATGTGTATAGATCCACCAGCTGAGTGGTGTAGAGATATCTGAGCTCTTTCTGTAAGCCCATAGTAGAAGATGTCTAATTGCACCCACTCTGAAAACATTTCATAGGGGCATTTCCTTAGCATCCCTCTGTACCTCTCCCAAGCATTATAAAGGGGTTCATCATCCTCTTGTTTAAAGCCTTGGATGTCCAGCCTTAGCTGTGTCATCCTTTTTGGAGGAAAATATTGATTCAGGAATTTGCCTGATAACTGTTTCCATGTTCTTATGCTTGCTGTGGGTTGGTTATTTAACCACCTTTTAGCTTGATCTTTTACAGCAAACGGAAATAGTAACAGCCTGTATACATCTTGATCTACCTCCTTGTCAAGTACTGTGTCAGCAATTTACAAGAATTGTGCCAGAAACTCAATAGGTTCTTCCTGTGGAAGACCGAAATACTAGCAGTTTTGCTGCACCATGACAATGAGCTGAGGATTTAGCTCAAAACTGCTTGCTTTGATGGGAGGTATACAGATACTACTCCCATATGCAGCAGTTGTGGGATTAGCATATGACCCCAGAGTCCTTCTGGACTGTTCATTTTGACTTAGATCCATGATGGATAAAATGGAATTGATATGAATTTCAAAGAAAATATATTTTTATTTTTATTTTATTTAAGTAGGACAAACCAAATTATAAAGATAAATAGAAATAATAAGATAAAATAAAATAAAATATTTAGAAGTTAAAATGTAAATTTCGAAAACCAAGAGAAAAATAAATTTGAAAATGAATATAACTGCTTAATTAAGAAGATTTGAAAAACTTTGGATATGATTTTTGAAAAAGATTTTATTTTTAAAAAAATCTGAATTTTTAAGAGTAATTTTCGAAAATACAATTTAAAATAAAGAGCAAAGATATTTTTTTGAATTTAATGAGGAAAGAGAAAAACAATAAAATGACACAAGACTTAAAATTTTTAGATCTAATGCTCCTTGTTTTTCGAAAATTTTGGAGGAAAAACACCAAGGAACACCAAACTTAAAAATTTTAAGATCAAAATACAAAGAAGACTCAAGAACACCTTGAAGACTCACAAGAACATAAAAAGAACACCAAACTTAAAACTTTCAGAAAACTAAAAATAAATTTTCGAAAATTAAAGAAAAATAACAAGAGAACACCAAACTTAAAAGTTTGACACAAGATTTAATCAAAGAAAAATTATTTTTGAAAAAGTTTTAAAAGGATGATACCCAATTACCAAGAACATAAGCACAACGCTCTAGCCAACTGAGCTATAAATTTAAAGTGTTTTTTTTTTAAATATTTAATGTATAAATTTTTTTTATATTTTGGATACTAATAATTCGAAAATGCACAAGAAAAACAAGAAAAAATACAAAACAAGAGAAACTAAAGATCGACAAAGGAAAATAAACAAAAACAACTTGAAGATTAAGAAAGAACTAAGAACATATAATTCGAAAAATTGAAAGAAAAATAAAATCATGCAATTGACACCAAACTTAAAATATGAAACTAAACTCAAACAGAAGACTAAATCATGAAGTTATTGGTTTTTAAAAATTTTCAAAAATAATTTAGAAAAATAAAATAAGGATTTTAAAATTTTAACCAAAAACAATCATAGAAGACTCTAAACCAAAAAGAAAAATTTTTCCTAATCTAAGTAACAAGATGAATCGTCAATTGTCCAAACTCGAACAATCCCCGGCAACGGCACCAAAAACTTGGTGCACGAAATTGTGATTCACACTTTTCACAACTCCGCACAACTAACCAGCAAGTGCACTGGGTCGTCCAAGTAATACCTTAAGTGAGTAAGGGTCGATCCCACGGAGATTGTCTCCTTGAAGCAATCTATGGTTATCTTGTAAATCTTAGTCAGGAGATTAATGATAAAAATTACTTTTGTTTATGAAAACTAAATAACATGAAATAAAGGTTATTTGTTGTGCAGTAATGGAGAACAGATTGAGGTTTTGGAGATGCTCTGTCTTTCGAATCTCCGCTTTTCTACTGTCTTCTTCTTCACGCACGCTAGACTCCTTCCATGGCAAGCTGTATGTTGGTAGATCACCGTTGTCAATGGCTACCATCCGTCCTTTCAGTGAAAATGGTCCAAATGCGCTGTCACCGCACGGCTAATCATCTGTCGGTTCTCACTCATGTTGGAATAGGATCCATTGATCCTTTTGCGTCTATCACTACGCCCAGCACTCGTGAGTTTGAAGCTCGTCACAGTCATCCTATCCCAGATCCTACTCGGAATACCACAGACAAGGTTTAGACTTTCCGGATCTCAAAAATGGCCGCCAATAATTCTAGCCTATACCACAAAGACTCTGCTCTCACAGATTCGAATGCTCTATTGTCAGGAGATGCAATCAAACACGTGAACCAGGAATCAAAGAGATACATACTCAATCTAAGGTAGAACGAAAGTGGTTGTCAGGCACACGTTCATGGGTTGAGAATGGTGATGAGTGTCACGGATCATCACATTCATCATGGTTAAGTGCGAGTGAATATCTTAGAACAGAGACAAGCGTGTTTGAATAGAAAATAGAAGTAATTGCATTAATTCATCGAGACACAGCAGAGCTCCTCACCTCCAATCATGGAGTTTAGAGACTCATGCCGTAGAGATACCATATAAAATGTGAAAATGTCATGAGATACAAAATAAATCTCCAAAAGTTGTTTAAATACTAAACTAGCAACCTAGGTTTACAGAAAATGAGTAAACTATGACAGATAGTGCAGAAATCTACTTTCGGGGCCCACTTGGTGTGTGCTGGGGCTGAGACTTGAGCTTTACACGTGCCTAGGCTATTTTTGGAGTTAAACACCAGGTTGTAGCCTGTTTTGGGCGTTTAACTCCAACTTGTAACCTGTTTCTGCCGGTTAACGCCAGAATGCAACATGGAACTGGAGTTGAACGCCAGTTTACGTCATTTATATTTGAGCAAAGTATGGACTATTATATATTACTAGAAAGCCCTGGATGTCTACTTTTCAACGCAATTGAGAGTGCGCCATTTGGGTTTCTGTAGCTCCAGAAAATCCATTTCGAGAGCAGGGAGGTCAGAATCCAACAGCATCTGTCCTTTTTCAACCTCTGAATCAGATTTTGCTCAGGTCCCTAAATTTCAGCCAGAAAATACCTGAAATCACAGAAAAACACACAAACTCATAGTAAAGTCTAGAAATGTAAATTTTGAATAAAAACTAATAAAAATATAGTAAAAACTAACTAAATCATACTAAAAACTACCTAAAAGCAATGCCAAAAAGCGTATAAATTATCCGCTCATCAGTACCACCACCCTCCGGTGATGAAGGATCAGCACCACCACCAAGTCCAACAAGTCGGACACGGCAGCTCCGTCCAGTACAGAAGATCTCGTCCGAGATCGACCTACAGTTTCAGGTAAACCTTGGAACAATTTCCATTCCCATAATGTGATCCCTCATTGAAGCTTTCATTCTCTATAATATAATTGTAACCAAACTCATAGCCAAAGGGATGAGAATTCATAGTAAAAAGGGAAAACAAAAATAAAATCTAATAAGAGATTAAGAAAATAAACTCCTAAACTAAAACTAGCAAACAAACAGAAAGCAAACTATTCACAATATTTATATATGCACAATAATCAATAACAAGCACACATTGCAATTCCCTGGCAACGGTGCCAAAAACTTGATGTTGGGAAAATCGTCAGCTTGGAAATTCTCCTCAACAAAAGAATCGCTTCGTTGCAAGTATAGTTCCCAACCAACAATCGACCCACATCAGAGTTTAATTTTATTTGTCACAAGTGGAAACGAATGAAAATAACCGAGAGTATCAGATCTCGGGTCATCTCTCAAAGCATATTAAATTGCAATAATAATAAAATCTAAGGCTACCAAATACAAGAAATTAATAACAACTCAAACAAGCATTAAGAGAACATAAAACATCAAATTACATTAAAGGAAATTCAAAATCGACAAGAGTTCAAAAACATAAAAATGATCAAATTGAGAAATTAACACGAAGAACTAAGAAAATTTAAGCAATAGAACAAGGAAAAGTAAAAGAAAATAGATCAAACAAAGAATTAAAACCTAAATCTAAGAGAGATTAACCTAAATCTACCCTAATTCTAGAGATAAGAATGAGCTTTTCTCTCTAGAAAATGACCTAAAGCATGATTCCTAAGCTACCCTAATTGCTCCCCCCCCCCCTCTCTTTGTTCCTTCTTGAATTTAGCCTCAAATACTTCAGAAATGAGTTGGATTTGGGCTTGGATGAGCTCAGAAATCGCCATCCATGTTTTCTTTAAGTTGGTCACATGACAAGTGTCATGTGTACACGTCGCTTAACAAAATCTCTGGTCACGCGTACGTGTGAGTCATGCGTACGCGTGGCCATGAATTCCACCAAATATTTATTTCTTCATGAATTCTCCACTTTGTATGCTTTTTCTTCACTTCTTCAATCCAATCTTTGCCTTCTAAGCTTGAAATCACTTAACAAACTTATCAAGGCATCGAATAAAATTAAAGAAAAATAAATTTAGCAAATTAAGAGTTTCAATCTTAAGTTCAATTTAGGAGAAATTCACAAAACCATGCTATTTCATTGAATAAATGTGGGATAAGTTAACAAAATTCACCAAATTCAACACAAGATAAACCCTAAAATTGGGGTTTATCAACCTTTCCATGCTTAATCCAAGCATGTCCTCATGATAAACCAAGAAAGATACATGAAAGGGGTATCAACATTTATTCAATGCAAGTAAACTATCTATATCAGGGTTTATCAGTCACTTATTAAACTAGTTCTAATCCAATTGAAAATCATGAGTTATAAAGTTGCACCCTTTTTTAAACTATTATTCCTAGTGAATATTAAAAAGTCATGAAGAAGAGTTTTCAAGCTAATTCCAATATTAAATTTTCCAAAGTAATACTAGAATCCAAAACAGAGTTAGAATATTTTTCAACAATTTTAATCTTTAGGGATGAAGAACGAAAACTCAATCATGAAATAGATCAATGTAAAAACCTCAAACAAAATAAAACACTTAGATTAATAATCCATAAAAGAGATAAACAGATCTCTTAACCTTAACAGTGGAGATTAGTGACTCATGGTGTAGGAAAAAAAAACTAGAATTGTAAATCGATAAGATGTTCGGTGATAGTTGGTGCACGAAATTGTGATCTCTAGCAACGGCGCCAAAAACTCAGTACGCACATTCATAATCTCAAATTCTTTGTCACAGCTCTGATACAACTAACCAGCAAGTGCACTGGGTCGTCCAAGTAATAAACCTTACGTGAGTAAGGGTCGATCCCACGGAGATTGTCGGCTTGAAGCAAGCTATGGTCATCTTGCAAATCTCAGTCAGGCAGATTCAAATGGTTATGGGGTTTTGATAATTAAAATATAAATAACAAAAAATAAGATAGAGATACTTATGTAATTCATTGGTGAGAATTTCAGATAAGCGTATGGAGATGCTTTGTTCCTTCTGAACCTCTGCTTTCCTACTGCTTTCATCCAATCATTCGTACTCCTTTCCATGGCAAGCTGTATGTTAGGCATCACCGTTGTCAATGGCTACTTCCCGTCCTCTCAGTGAAAATGGTCCAAATGCGATGTCACCGCACGGCTAATCATCTGTCGGTTCTCGATCATGTTGGAATAGGATCCAGTGATCCTTTTGCGTCTGTCACTACGCCCAACACTCGCGAGTTTGAAGCTCGTCACAGTCATCCCTTCCCAGATCCTACTCAGAATACCACAGACAAGGTTTAGACTTTTCGGATCTCAAGAATGGCCGCCAATAATTCTAGCTTATACCATGAAGACTCCGATCTTTCGGAATGGAGGCTAAGAGATAAACGCTCAATCCAAGGTAGAACGGAAGTGGTTGTCAAGCACGCGTTCATAGGTTGAGAATAATGATGAGTGTCACGGATCATCATATTCATCATGGTTGAAGTGCAAGCGAATATCTTAGAATAGGAATAAGCTTGAATTGAATAAGAAAACAATAGTACTTTGCATTAATTCATGAGGAACAGCAGAGCTCCACACCTTAATCTATGGTGTGTAGAAACTCTACCGTTGAAAATACATAAGTGATGAAGGTCCAGGCATGGCTGAATGGCCAACCCCCTAAACGTGATCTCTGAACATAAAATTATTCAAAGACTTACCAGAGATATAAAATAAATCACTAAAAGTAGTTTTTATACTAAAATAGTAGCTAGGGTTACATAAGATAAGTAAATAATGTAGAAATCCACTTCCGGGCCCACTTGGTGTGTGCTTGGGCTGAGCATTGAGCTTTCATGTGTAGAGACTCTTTTTGGAGTTAAACGCCAGGTTGTAGCCTGTTTCTGGCGTTTAACTCCAGAATAGGGCAGAAAGTTGGCGTTTGAATGCCAGTTTGCGTCATCAAAACTCGGGCAAAGTATGGACTATTATATATTTCTGAAAAGCGCTAGATGTCTACTTTCCAATGCAATTAAGAGCGCGCCAATTGGATTTCTATAGCTCCAGAAAATCTATTTCGAGTGCAGGGAGGTCAGAATCCAACAGCATCTGCAGTCCTTCTTCAACCTCTGGATCAGATTTTTGCTCAAGTCCCTCAATTTCAGCCAGAAATTACTTGAAATCACAAAAGACACACAAACTCATAGTAAAGTCCAAAAATATGATTTTTATTTAAAAACTAATAAAAATATACTAAAAACTAACTAAATCATACTAAAAACTATGTAAAAACAATGCCAAAAAGTGTATAAATTATCCCCTCATCAATAGTCCTTAGATCCATTCCTTAGACTTATTTAAATCCTAAGCTAAAACCTAAAATTTAAATTTAAAACAAAATTTAATCAAATATAATAATATCTTTTCTAATAAATCTTAACTGACTAATGATCTTCCTTGTGATTGAAACTTAAAGCTTGGCCATAACTTTATTAGAATCAAAGGCTTGCAACTTGATCTTGGGTTTGAGTGAATTGGTGTGACACTTGGTGGAGGTGGAGTGGCACTTGGGTGGTCATTTGTGGTCACTGGAACTTGACCCAAAGTAAGGTTGCATGGGTATATAACTAGCGTGTGAATGGCGTGCCACTTGAGTGAAGTTGGGAGGCATGGACGTCTCTGGGTTTTGGCCCAATGCGCCACACCAAGAAGTGGCATGGCATGCTCTTGAAAGAGAAAGACAATGGTGTGCACGAAGGTGTGTGAAGGGTCGCTGCGTGTAGCACGCCCATCCTTGAAGATCGCAGGCGTGTAGGAGAGGATTTGGACATGTGG
Organism: Arachis hypogaea; assembly: GCF_003086295.3. Lineage (NCBI taxonomy): Eukaryota > Viridiplantae > Streptophyta > Magnoliopsida > Fabales > Fabaceae > Arachis > Arachis hypogaea. Next base: position 116,872,140 of record NC_092046.1, on the reverse strand, counting down.
TTGCATGGCACATCCTTGATGGAGAAGTTGGCATGTAGGTAGGCGTATGGAAGGAATTGTGGGGCATGACACACCCTAGTTGTGCACCTCCCAGGGGTCTTTGGCATGTGATTGGCATGTAGATGGCGTGGCATGCCATGCTGGTTGTTAAGGAACCATCGAATGCGTGTAGATTCACTTTTAGTTGTGTTCTGGACGTTGTTTTTACGAGCTGAAAAATGAGGGTCCTTCGTGGCCCAAACTGAACGTCCACTATGGACATATGCATATCGTTTTGAAGCTCTGGATGTTAGCTTTTTAACACTGCTATAACTGTCTCATTTGAACCTCTACAGCTCAAGTTATGCTCTCTTGAGTAAGAAGAGGTTAGGATTGACAACATTTACAAATTTTCTTCAAATGTGTTGCACTTCCCTGGGGCTTTTTTGCTTGTTCCTCCTTTTCTTTGGCCTTGCTTAAGATCTTTTAGCAATCTCTTAAACATATCAAAACTCAAGAAAACTCCAAAAAACATTTATTATAGCATAAGAATCTCAATTATAACAAAGAAATCATTATCTTTATTCAAAAAAATAATAAAGAAAACAAATAAAGATGCTCATGCATCAATCATATCTAATTTAACAACCATTATATTCAGATTTTTAAACCTTCACATCATTCTTAACAAGGCCTTACCTCGCTCATAAGACGAGGATTATATACAATGAATAAAATTCTCCTAAGTCTCACTTAATCCGGATCATTTTTTCTTCTCCAATCTCATACTAACATTACCCATCATCCATCAATCACAACTATTAAAGGAAGATTACTCTTAATAAATTAATAAAATTCATTCTTAATTATTTTAAAACCTTAAAAGAATGGCTAATAGACTCAATATGGAGGTTACATGAGGGTACAAGCCCGTCGGAAAGGCTTAACAGCTCAAAATCAGTATTTATGTAAATCGGTAAAATGGTGTGTACGTATGCAAGAAGCTTATGCACGAAACCTGCCACTGGTTTTTGAGAATCAGCGACTAGTGCGTACGCACACTTGATGCATACGTATAGAACCTACTACTACTGCTATTTTTGCAGAATTACATTTCAACCTACAAACTTCAAAAGTTTGTAACTTTCTCTACAAAAATCATTTTGCCTCCGCTCTTCAAAGGTAATAAACTAGACATTCTCAATTTTTTAATAAAAGAAATCCCACCAAATTTCAAGCTCCTAAACTCAAGTTATGGCCCATTGAATCTAGCTAAAAATCTGCCGAAGTGCTGAATTTTCTACACCACCAAGGCAACTCCACTTTAAACCAATTCTTACAACACTTTCCCATCAAAACTCAACCAACATTCAAGTCTAAGTCATACTCATTTATTTTACCCATAATGTTATATATATTTACTCAACAACTCACATAATATCCAATTACTATCTCAATCATCATATAGTTTTCAACTAAACCCAAAATCACAAGTTGGTATCATCATCATAAATTCATTCTCAACAAATTTAGGCTATACTCATCACCAATCTCATTCTCAATAAATTAGGCAATAGCACAGATCAATATCATACCATGACATAGAATAATTAAGCATTCAAGGCCTCTGGCTTATACCATTCAAATTCACCATTATTCATGATAAGATATTTTACTAAATTATCATAACAACAATTCAACAATTTTCTCATGTCACCTAGTCTAGGGTTTCACATAACATTATATAATGGTTATTTCAAATAGTAATCAGTACTTCAAATCCGGTGATGATCCTAAGCCTCTCAAGCTTTCTTCTGGCCAATCCAAGCCTCAACAAACTCTATTTAACCAATTCCATTCAATTTTCAACTTAGATTTTTATACAAATTGAGATAAAACAGAGAGATAGGATTCTATTACCTTTACCGCATGAACTTGGGATAAAACACCTCTAGAATCCAATCTAGAGCTTTCCCTAAGGAATCAAAATCATGCATTTCAATTTTTTACTACCCAAAAAATAGCAAAAAAAGAGAAATAGAGTAGAGTTCTTGTGATTACTCACCGCAAAAGTTATATAGAAATGAAGAAGGAGACGAGAGCAATGATTAGCCGCAAATAGTTCATCAATCGGAGCTCTAGTTTGTGAGAAAAGTGAATTTGAAGAGAATGATAAATACTAACACTCTCTTTTCTACTTTTCTCCCATTCTCTCGTGCTCCTTTCTCTGAAAATGAAGAGATGAATTGAGAGAGAGATAAGGCACGAGGCTTATTAAGTAAGAGTGAGGTATATTTTTATCTTATCAACTATTAGCCCTATCTAGGATCTAAATTTTAAAGATATCTGTTTTGATTTGTGTCCAAAATATTTTTCTGTTCATTTCCACATATTTACTTTTCTCATTGGTGGTACCGGACTGATATAATCATGTACAGTTACTTACTAACCGGTACACATTTTTCCAAAAATAATTATACTTTGACACTTTAAATAATTTTTTGAGAACCTTATTTGTGAATCTCCAAATTCAGAACTTTAAATTTTTAACTCGAACTGAACAGTTTAAACCCTTTTAACTCAAATTTAAATTATATAATTAACTAATAAATTTCTTGGATCTTACAGTTTCTTTATGAAAATAGTTAAATATTCGTCAAAAAAGATTAAAAAAATAGCAAGAACATAATAGAATTCAGAGAAACGGAAGTCAACAACGAAAAGATTACACTAAAAATCTTAAGAAGGGGTCTTACTAGAGTGCCATGTCAGCTGCCACGTCAGCAGACTTGTGACACGTGTTAGCATGTAGGAAAGCAAAAGATCCACATGGCACTCAATCAGCAACGTGATTTGACCTAAGTCAACACGGGTTGGGTCGGTCAACAGTTCTGGATCAAGTCATAGTGAGGTCACGGTTCAGCACGATCTGGATCGTTGAATGATCGAATGAAATGAACAATCCAGATTAAATATGGAAATCATATGAAGAAAAGGAGGTAGCCAATCTTCAAATGGCGCATGACGGCTTCAACAGCAGTGACCTTTTGTTTGTTGTATTTGCAATAGAGAGGCGAGCACAATGGTGTGGTGGAAATTACTGAAAAACGTCAAAAAGATGACCAAAAAAGAGTAAAAAAGTGCTGCGGTGAGAATGATAGAAATAATGCAGCAGCTTCAGCGACAGAGCTTTAGGTGGCGCATGCGGTGGCAGATTTAGTCGGTGTTTCGTTCTTTTAATTCAGAACGGCGTAGAGAAGTTTTTGGAATGGTTTAATTTGTGATCTAATACAACAATGAAAAACTAGCCGAAAAAGAAAGAAAATAAAACTACAGGGCATTGGTTCTTCATCTAGAAAAAAAAAACAATACTCTACTTACCATGATAAAAATATAAGAAAAAATCAAAAATATTTTATATATTCTGTATTATTCATTAATACAAGAAGGTTATGTATACAAATATTTTTAACAATAATCTTAACAACTCTACTAATTATGTTAATAACTTTATTAATTATTCTATTAATTATCTATTAATATTAACAACTTTACTCATCTGTGCCTAATTCACTAATCATATATTCTAATAAGTACATTATACCAATTTTTGGATGAACAAAAATTGGTGTATATAAGTATACTTTTTCAATATTTGGATAATGAAAAATTTTGTTGACTATTAAATAATTAAATTTCTGTAAAAATGATTTGAAATAATTAAACGACCAAACGTTGGGAGTGCATGATATATAATAAACGGCAGTTATTGTTCGTTGACACCGAGAAAGGAAAGGAATGATGAGTTTCTAAGCTTCTAAAGACTAAAAAAGAAAGAACTTATGGTCTTTGGAGCTTTAATATGGAGGGATGTTTACTGCCTCTAAATCAGAATATCAAGCCAATCAACTCCTCCTTTTTTTTTTTGTGCATGTTATATTACTGTACTTGTTATTTGCACTCATTCTAGTTTATTTCGTATTATTAAAAATAGATGATAAAGTTTAATTCTTTTTACACCTTATACTAGGCATAGGATTTGACGGTCTCAAAACGTTTGGACCATTAAAAAGTCCTATAACAAAACATATTTTTTAAGTTTTTTAATAACTGCTAAATAGTCTTTATTTAATTTTAATTATAAATTAATTTTTTAGATATTATTTAATTATAAAATTTATTTTCTATTTTATAAATTATTATTTTATTATTCATCTATCATGTTTATTAATAATCAAAAATAAAAACAATAATAAATTAGATCTTCCATTAATCATAATAAATATTTTGGCAATTCTAATCAATTAAAATTTTATCTTTGATCTGTTACATCCGTATAGATTTGTAAAATCGTGTTTGTTAGAAAATCAATCGATTGGATGCATAAAACAATCAATTGAATTTCTGGTTTTCCCAAAATTCAATCGATTAGAATTGATACACAATCAATTGAATTTTGCAAGGCATGTGAGTTTTTTTCTTATTAAATCAATTGTTCGTGTTACCCAATCGATTGAAGTCATCAAAGCAATATGAGTTTTCACAATTCAATCGATTGGTTGTGTTACCCAATCAAAACATGACTCGGTGCATAAGACGGCTTGGATTTATTGAATAATTTGGGCTCAATCTTTGGATTTCTAATCCCGCTTGCGGGAGTGAAAGGTAATTTTTTTGTGTCCTCATAATAGTCCTACCCTAAGAAAAAGATAGGTCAGTAAATACTTATTATCCTATTAAGAATATACTGATAAAAAATATTATGGTGTATGAATTTCACTGTACATGCCCATACTTTTGATATGTTTATCTTTTTCGTTATAGCTCTTACAATTGGGAATACTGGTTTGTCCATATTGATTTCGATGTTGAACGCTTCATTGGGAGTGAAAGACCTCTTGTCCACCTCAATAAGATCATTTTCATCATCCAATAGAGCAGTGAGGATATTAATATCCGAACCATTGGCCTTCAATCTGTTTGGAAATAGATGTATCTTTTGTGGAGAAAGTTTGAAAGAATATCCTATTTCTATTTATAACTTTTACTGTTTTTTGTTTGAAAGAATATGTGGTAATAAGGAAAAAGAGTGATAATAAAAACATAATTATGATAAATAGTTCTCAAGTCATCTTCTTTGTTTTTCTATATAGTAATTATCATAAATAAATTTATAAAATTAACAATCATAAAACTAACAAATGATGAAATCAGTAATTAGCAATCCCAAATTCACAAATCTTAAAAAAAATGAAACAAAAATTAGAAATATAAAACAAACGAGGGCAAATAAGAAATCAGCAATCACAACTTCAGAAATTTTCAACAATTGATGAAGCACAAATCAGCAATTTTAAGGAAATCAGGACAAATCACAAATCAGAAAATGAGGAATTTACAAATTTTCATCCATATGAGGCCAAATCAGAAAATGAGGGATTCACAAATGCTATACCAAATTATCAACTTTGAATTTCACAAAATTAACAAGCAAATAAGGTAAATTGACAGAGGATACCAGGTGTAACACCCTAACTATCAAAGTGTCATGCTTGTGGCTGCGCCACTCTTATAGCTCGGAAATTACGACGATTCTTAAAATATTTAATACTAAAATATGAGCCTGTTTAAAACTTAAACCGAATTTTCTTTAAAACATACATCCATACTTAAAATACAAATTGCAATACTCATAAAGAATACATATATATACATATTATTAATTTACAAGCATTACATAATCAAATTCCTATCCCTCTTAAAAAAACTCGTAAAGATAAAAAGCGAGGAAAAGTAACTAATACAACACAAACATTGTTTAAAACAGAAAATGAGTAAATAAGCTCTTCCAAACTTCGTCACCCACAACCTGAAAAAGAAAAGACCTATAGGAGAGTGAGAACATCGTCCTCGCAGGTTCTCACTATGAGGTTAGAGAATTACTATAAAAGGATACGTGTAAATAAAACCGTTACAGTGATTAATAACCGCCTTATGCATCTTTTCAAAACCAAAGATTTAGTATCAAAAATTTGAAATCCTTTCTAAAAGAGAAAACTGTTAATTCTTCAAAAATTCAGTAGTCTTTCAAAAGGTTTTTCCTAAATAGCATGAATGACCAACCTGTTCCAAGCATAGGTTCATTAAGTCTATGCTGAACCAGTTTAGTTTTTCATACTTTTCTAAACCAGAAACACAAACCAAACATGGCCTTCAACCCACCTCATGACCAACCACGGCCCTAAACCCAAACAATCCAAACAACAGCCAATCCAACCAAGTTTCAGTCACAAACACAATTAGAAAAGTTCAAGCACAATCAAGCAGTTACATCAAGTAGAATAATTAGCAATTAAACATAATTATTCACAGAGGCAAGCCAATTACAATATACACACCCAAACAATATCATATAAATTCATATGATACATGCCTATCCTACTGGCCATGAGCTCACGCGTCGGTTATGTTGCCAGACCCGACTCGGATAAGCAGGATTAAACCATCATCCTTATCCATAGGTTCCAAAAACAAGCGGGATTTAACTACCGTCCTTGTCCGGAACACGTAAGCGGGATTTAACCACCGTCCTTGCCAAACAATTTATTAATACATGAGCGGGACAAAACCACCATCCCTACTACAAGCGGGATAAAACCACCATCCATGCACAACGGTTTATGCACTGAGCAAGCGGGATTATTCTCCCATCCTTGCCAAGCCAAAAACCCTCATCATATTCTCAGTAACACCCACATTCAATCTGACTCAAAATCTTATTTCAAAAGTCATTCTTGACCCACTTTCAAATCACAAACGTATTCAGTTCACATCTTGCCAAGAACCACTTTTCTTAAGTAAATTCTCTTTTCAAAACTTTCAAACAACTTCATAACCAAGCCAAATTCAAAATCTCTTTTGAAAGACTCAAAATCACTCATTTTCAAATCATCCACTCCATCACTTTGAAATCCAAAGTTATTAATTATCAACCTTGGCAAAGACTCAAGTCTCTAGGGAAGAATAACCTGCCTCATTTCTTAAACTCTTCAAAAATTCTCGAAATCATAGTTACTTAAGTTAAAATCAATTAAAGTGAAGATTAAAATCAAACCAAGGCATGTAAGCCAAGAGTTCCGAACCATTTTCAAAACCAAAAATATTTAAGTCCAAAAACCAATTTCTTTTCATTCTTAAATCAAAAACTCTCTCAAAAGCTCAGAATTGTTTAGTCGAAATTTAAAGAATACTTTAAGAGCAATACAAAATTAATTAATCAAGTTCAATTTCCTTCAAAATCCACTAAACTCCTCCCAAAGGTACCTCTTTAACCAAACTTCAAAACGTAGGCCCCTTCATATTTAAATCAATCAGAAAACATAAACTTTTCTTAAACAGCTTAAACTCGAAACACCTATTTCTTAATAAATCAAGAACCAAACAATAGAACCTCTCCAATCCAATCCTTTTCTAAATCATATTTTAAAACAGAATCTTAAATCTTACAAAAATTCGATAGCATCTCCCCTAAAACTTGGACTTTGTAACCCTTTTCGGGTCCCAACCAAACTATTCCGAAAATTCATATCATTCTCATATTTCAAGAAAACAGATTCAAACTCAAATCAGTCTCAATGAACCAAACTCGTTTCCCAAAACTTTAAAGAAATAATTCAGCAATCATCCATTTAACAAAATCAAACAATAACCCAATCAAACAAACATTCATATCCAATCAAGAGAACCGAACAATACATAAGACTATACAATCACTAAAGATATATTTCTTACATCAGCATCCATATATAACAATTCTAAATTATAAAGTATAGTTTTCTGAGAAAGACCCCTACCTCAATAAGCAAAACCATAACCCAAACGCCTCACAGAAATTCTTTCATCTCGACCCGAATCGACGACAACCAAAACTCAGCTCTGGTTGCTTTCTCAATAGCAGAAACAACCTCAATCACTACATGTAGGCTCGATTACTAATTTCTAACACATAAATATCGCAAAGACTTTAATACACATAACAGGACACTAACGCCAGAATTTTCGAAACATAAATACTCACCGTAATAAGAAAAACGAAACAGCAGCGGTCTCTGAATCAGTTTGGCGGCAGCCCCGACAGCCACCTCAAGTGGCAGCGGCGACCAGTACCTCCGCGACGTCGACTGTAACAACATGCAGCGACAATAAGGTTTCTAGAATCTCAAAAGAATGTAAACCAAACTCAACCCTTACCGATAGTGGTCGTTGGCGACGGCAGCGACGTCTCCTAACGGCTAGGCACGACGGCATGGTTGTTTTCTCCTCTAGCAGTGGATTCCCTTCCAGGGTCTCTCCTTCACTCGCGAATCCTCTCTCTGTCTCTCTCCATGGCTCTGCTTCGACGGCGGCTCCAAAGCGGACCAGCGGCGGCGGCAACGCCACGGACAATAGTGGCGGCGCGACGTGGTGAGCTTCCCTCCTTCCCTTCCTTGCCGCATGGCTTTTTCCCCCTTTGCTCGGCAACAGGGGCAACGGTGGCAAGCTCGGGGATAGCGGCGGCTCCACAAAACGGCGACGATGGCTGGGCAGAGCGCGGCCCACCAATTCTGGCGCGTCTTCCTCTTCCATCGATGCTGCCTCTCTTTCTTAGATCTCTTCATTGTGCATGTGAGTGTGTTTGCTTTGTTTGTGAGTCGGTGAAATGCAGAGAGAGTGAGAAAGGGGTTGGAGCTGCTTAGCGTGAAAAGGAAAAGGGAAGAAGTGAGTGATGAATAACTCTCAATCTTTTCATAGTTAAAATTAGAACAAGAATTGCTAAATCTAGTTATCATGATAATTATTAAATAAAATGAAGTGCTATGTCTTGTTTATATTTCCAAAGCATCAGCATACTGCATTCAAATAATTTTCTTAGGGTTGAAAAAGATTTTATTTTTATAAAACAAGCTATTTATGATTTAAATAAAAAAGTAGGATAATAATAGAAATCAAATTAAATATAAAGTATCCATCTTTAAAAATACCTTCTAATTAATAATCTTTAAATAATTTTTAGTTAAATACCAATTCAGTAAAAATTAGAGATAAGTAAATTAATTCTCCTTTATTTATAAAATAATGTTAAAAATTTATATATTAAAATTAAGGTTAGAAAGACCTTAAAAAGACCTCATGATGTTTGCATTGGTATGCTAAATTTTCGTTGATTGCTTAGATGAAGAACAAAGGTTAGAAAGTATGACTAGAGAAGAGTAGAGTGATTAACCCTAGACACTTGAGAGATTGGAGTGATATACACTACCAGTAAGGGTTCAATGCTTAATTCTATGTTCCCTGCTTTCATGAGCTATCTTCTTACAAGTTTACCTGTCTTTTATTGTGTAATTTAAATTAGTAGAATCTGATTTGTTTTTGTCTTGAAGAACTTATTTGCTTTTGACCAAGTAGACAGAATCATCTTAGCATATAGTTGCATTCATAGGTTGCATCTCATGAGTCTTACTTTCCCCTATTCATTCTTTTGTCTCCTTGAGCTTAGCATGAGGACATGCTAATGTTTAAGTGTGGGGAGTTTAATAAACCACTATTTTATGGTTTATCTTGTGCTCAATTGAGTGGTTTTTATCAAGTCCTTGCACACTTATTCATACAATTTACATGATTTTACAATTCCTTCCTAGTTTTGTTCTATAATGGAAAACTTGCTTCCCAAGCCTTTAAATTGTATATTTTTAACTCCCCTTTATACCATTCGATGCCGTGATCTGTGCGTTAAGTGTTTTCAGGCTTTATAGAGCAGGAATAGCTTAGAGGATGGAGAGGAAGCTTGCAAAAATGGAAGGAGAACAAGAAATAGAGGAGACAACCAACGAGTAGCGATGCGCACGCATGGATGACGCGTGCGCCTGAATTGGAGTTCGCACGACGACGCGTGCGCATGCCTGACACGTACGCGTGACACACGAAGTTGACCAGCGACGCGTACGCGTGGCTGACGCGTACGTGTGACATGCGCTACCTGCAGAAATCGCAAAAAACACTAAGGGCAATTTTGGGCCGAGTTTGGACCCAGTTTCCAGCCCAGAAACACAGACTAGAGCCAGGGGACAAGCAAAGACTCAAAAAACATTCTCATTTGCATAGTTTTTAGTTTTTAGATTGGAATCTTAGAGAAAATCACTCTTCCTCTAGGTTTTCTACACACTCATAGCTTTTATAGTTTATGCTTTTGCTTTGGATATTGAAAAGTCATTACCTCCGTTGAAGTTGCTATTATTCTAGTTTGTTTTCTATTCCTTTACTCTTTTGATTACTTATTAATCCTGTTCAGATATGTATGTTTATGATTTTGGGATTTATTAATGCAAAGAACTACTTTTGTCTTTAATTAATTTTCAGTTATTATTTCATTTGATTTATAATGTCTTTTTCTTATTCCTTTATGAAATTTACATTCGTATCAATGGAGTAGACTCCCAACTTGACTTGGGGGTTGATTAAAAGGAGAACCTTGAGTTGGAATACTCAAGTGTTAATTTTAATTGGAAGTTGTTGGTTGGCTCTCTAGTCTCTAACTCTAATCCTTTCTTGGGGAAAGGATTAGGACCTAAGGTATAGTTGGTTAGTTAGTTACTTGACTTTCCCTTATCAGGTAAGGGATGACTAAGTAGAACAACAACCTCTTGATACTACACTTGAGAAAATCCAACAAGGATATAACTTCCAATTAACCATTTTCCCGGTCAAGGCTTTTTATTCTGAATATATAAATCTCTTTTAATGTACATTGCTTTAATTCACAATCCTTTATTTTTCTGTTATTCAACTCTTAAAATTTCTCGGAAAAACCACTGACTAATAAAATAGCACTCTTTTGTTAACTCGTTGGGAGACGACCTGGGATTCATACTCCCAGTATTTTATTCTAAAATTTGTGACAACCCTTTCTAAATTGATAAGCGGATTTTTGCTGGTTAAGAACTGTACTTGTAACGTATTTCTTACTATAATTTCTTAATTGGCTGATTTTCGCTCACATCAATTCCACAAACAAGCAAGATTTAACCACTGTCCTTGCCCGGAACACGCAAGCGGGATTTAACCACCGTCCTTGCCAAACAATTTATTAATACGTGAGTGGGACAAAACCACCATCCTCACTGCAGGCGAGATAAAACCACCATCTCTGCACAACGGTTTACGCACTGAGCAAGCAGGATTATACCCTCATCATTGCCAGGCCAAAAATCCTCATCATACTCTCAATAACACCCACAATCAATCAGACTCAAAATCTTATTTCAAAAATCATTCTTGGCCCACTTTCAAATCACAAACGTAATTCAGATCACATCATGCCAAGAACCACTTTTCTTAAGTAAATTCTCTTTTCAAAACTTTCAAACAACTTCATAACTAAGCCAAATTTAAAATCTCTTTTGAAAGACTCAAAATCACTCATTTTCAAATCATTCGCTCCATCACTTTGAAATCAAAAGTTATTAATTAACAACCTTGGCAAATACTCAAGACTCTAGGGAAGAATAACCTGCCTCATTTCTTAAACTCTTCAGAAATTCTCTGAATCATGGTTACTTAAGTTAAAATCAATTAAAGTGAAGATTTAAAATCAAACCAAGGCATGTAAACCAAGAGTTCTGAACCAGTTTTAAAACCAAAATTATTTAAGTCCAAAAACCAATTTCTTTTCATTCTTAAATCGGAAACTCTCTCAAAAGCTCGGAATTGTTTAGTCAAAATTTAAAGAATACTTTAAGAGCAATACAAAATTAATTAATCAAGTTCAATTTCCTTCAAAATCCGCTAAACTCCTCTCAAAGGTACTTCTTTAACCAAACTTCAAAACATAGGACCCTTCATATTTAAATCAATCAGAAAACATAAACTTTTCTTAAACAGCTTAAACTTGAAACACCTATTTCTTAATAAATCAAGAACCAAACAATAGAACCTCTCAAATCCAATCCTTTTCTAAATCATATTTTAAAACAGAATCTTAAATCTCACAAAAATTTAACAGCGTCTCCTCTAAAACTTGGACTTTGCCACCCTTTTCGAGTCGCAACCAAACTATTCTAAAAATTCATATCATTCTCATATTTCAAGAAAACAGATTTAAACTCAAATCATTCTCAATGAACCAAACTCGTTTCCCAAAACTTTAAAAAAATAATTCAGCAATCATCCATTTAACAAAACCAAACAATAACCCGATCAAACAAATATTCATATCCTATCAAGACAACCGAACAATACATAAGACTTATACAATCACTAAAAATATA